>NC_062544.1:282892191-283196225 GCF_016906955.1 Phacochoerus africanus | reverse complement strand
TATTTCTCCATCCCTAGTGTTCTGATTTGGAACACTTCATCAGAAACGGGAGTAATGAGGACTTTTAACTATGATTTTTTTTTTTGATCTTTTGTTCTTTTAGGGCTGCACCGCAGCATATGGAGATTCCCAGGCAAGGGTCGAATCAGAGCTGTAGCCGCCAGCCTACACCACAGCCACAGCAACTCAGGATCCGAGCCTCATCTTTGGCCTATACCACAGCTCACGGCAACACGGGACCCTTAACCCACTGATCGAGGCCAGGGATCGAACCCGCAACCTCATGGTTCCTCGTGGGATTCGTTTCCACTGTCCCATAACGGGAACTCCTAACTATGATTTTTATCTTTATTTTTGGCTTTTTTTTTTTTTTAGGGCTGCACCCACAGTATATGGAGGTTTCCAGGGTAGGGGTTGAATCGGAGCCACCGCTGCTGGCCTACGCCACAACCACAGCCACAGCCACAGCCACATGGGATCCAAGCCATGTCTGCAACCTACACCACAGCTCACGGCAATGCCAGATCCTTAACCCACTGAGCAAGGCCAGGGATTGAACCCGAGTCCTCATGGATACTAGTCGGGTTGGTTACCCCCGATCCACAACAGTAACTCCTAAACTATGATTTTTAATGCTGTCTGTGTAATACTATGCACTTCAGGCTTTAAAAATGTTGACCACACCCTAAGCTACCCCCCAAAAAAGTTTTTACAATAAACGATCTCCTGCTATAAGAAACTAAGAACATGAAATCAGCACAACAAGAAAGGACACAAGATGGAGTTTCCTGGTGGCTCAGTGGGTTAGGGATCCAGTGTTGTCACTGCTGTGGCCCGGGTTTGATCCCTGGCCAGGGAACTTTGGCACACCGTGGGCGTGGCAAAAAAGTAAAAAATAAAGGAAAAGAAAGGACAAAGCAAAGGAATGAGATTAAAAAGGGAACCTGCTGAGTTCAGAAAACAAACAACCTGAGAGAAAAAACACCTTTAAAAAACTAATACATGAAGTAGGAAGAGTTAGACACACAATAGACTGAGTTGAAAATTTAACTGTAACGCCCAGGAATGGCTTCAATAGTTACAGAGAATCAGAAGTTAAAAATAAAAGGGGTAGCGGCCAAAACTGAAACATCGAATTAAGTACTGTGGCCCTAACATTAGTCATTTTGTCCCAGCAATTCTGCCACTGCTCAAAACAGTTTGGGTACATTTGGGGGCAATCTTCATACCTCATTCTTTTTTTTTTTTGCTTTTTTTGCTTTTTTTGCAGCATATAGAGATTCCCAGGCTAGCAGTCGAATCAGAGCTACAGCTGCCAGCCACAGCCACAGCCACAGCCACGCCAGATCCGAGCCTCATCTGCAACCTACACCACAGCTCCCAGCAACCCTGGATCCCTAACCCACTGATCAAGGCCAGGGATCGAACCTGCAACTGCATGGTTCCTAGTCGGATTCATTTCCAGTGCTCCACGATGGGAACTCCTCATCCCTCATTCTTGATCTGAAACGATTTTATACAACATGGTTAAGTGCTTTGGCAAACAGGCAAATAATAGTAACAGTGACAACTCTGGTAGTACTTATCCTGGTACAGTGGTAAAAATTTACAGCTATGGAACCCTCTCATCCTCCTAAGCACCCCCAGTGAAATACGTATGCCTATTATCTCTGATTTCAATTAGGAAATTGAGGCATAGAGAATTTAAGTGACTTGCCAAGGTCACGGAACAAGTACCTGACTGAGCTGGGATATGAACCCAGGCATGTGGGCCCAGTGTTCAGTCGCCTTCTCGCTTCCCGATGGAATGAATGGGTGGTCATCTATTTCCTTTACCCGACGTGTTCTCCAAAGACTTCTGGCTATTTTTCTTCTATCAAGCCTATGGGAAAATGTTCAAAATTAGATCAAAATGTAATAATAAACATTCTGGTGATGTGTTTCTTTAAATAAATCTCATTCCAGGGAGTTCCCGTCGTGGCGCAGTGGTTAACGAATCCGACTAGGAACCATGAGGTTGCGGGTTCGGTCCCTGCCCTTGCTCAGTGGGTTAACGATCCGGCGTTGCCGTGAGCTGTGGTGTAGGTTGCAGACGCGGCTCGGATCCCGTGTTGCTGTGGCTCTGGTGTAGGCCGGTGGCTGCAGCTCCGATTCAACCCCTAGCCTGGGAACCTCCATATGCCGTGGGAGCGGCCCAAGAAATAGCAACAACAACAACAACAACAACAACAACAAAAAAGACCAAAAAAAAAAAAAAAATCTCATTCCACAAGACCCGCCCCTCCTAATTCTGGTTTTCAACGAAGGCCACATACATGGTCAAAAACCTCTGTAAATCCGCTCACCCACCCCTTCACTTTGCCTCTTCGGACACAGGTTCACTCCCTTTGGAAGCAAAGAAAAGTCTGGTCAAACCCACAGGAGGCCAGCCACAGGGCTGAAAGGAACCCCAGGCCAAGAGCAAAGGAGAAAAGGCTGCAGTTAGGGGGGCTGGAGGGAGCCCCCTCACCCATCCAAGGGGCTTCAGGAAGGGACAGCAGAGGAGAAAGGTCGACAGAGCGGCCGAAGAGGCTCCCAACCTGGGGACACCCAGGAGCACAGCACCAGTGCGAGGGGGCGGGGGCGGACAGAAATGAAGCTGGAAGCTCCTGACTGTTGACCGAAGGATGTGGCCGTTCAAAGTCTGCCAGGTCTCAGTCAGCCCCGTATCTGGGGCAGAGAGGCCGACCAGGGCCAGGCCGCGTTTCACAGCCACTGGAACCGGGATCCAGGAGGAGGATTGAGTTTTAGCAGAAGCAAGTAAAACCGGCAGCGACATGGATGGAACTAGAGAGTCTCAGACGAAGTGAGGGAAGTCAGAAAGAGAACGACAAACACCATATAATGTCACTTAGCTGCGGAATTGAATACCTGGCACAAATGAACCTACCTATGGAAAAGAAACAAACTCACGCACACGGAGAAGAGACTCGTGGTGGCCAAGGGCTGGGGGAGGAACTGGGAGGGACTGGGGGTTTGGGGTTAATAGATGTTAACTGTGGCATTTGGAGTAGACAGGAAATGAAGTCCTGCTCTAGAGCACAGGGAACTATATCCAGACCCTTGCGATGGAACAGATGGAAGATGATACGAGAGAAAGAATGTATCTATACGTATGACTGGGTCACTTGGCTGTACAGCAGAAAGTGACAGAACATAGGAAATCAACTACAACAATAAATAATAATAATAATATAATAAACAAATAAATAAATAGAAAAGAAAAAAAAATTTGATCAGCATCAAACCAGGGAAGCACGTTGAGGAGGCAAAGGGCTCCCCTGGGGTTCTGGGGCCTGGCTCTGAGCCCACGTCAAAGCCCAAACCCAGGCAGGACTTCTAGGAAGTGATGGAGCCCCTGACAGCTTCCAGGATTGGTCTGAGTTGCACCTGTCTACGGCCTGCGGCCGGCTGAGCCGTCTCCTTATGAAAGGATGAACTTGACCCCTGCAAGGAAGTTTGGCCCGGCATGTAGCCACTCCTAAAATCAGAGATTAACGATGGTTCTTGTTTATTCAAAGCACCTACTTAGAAATCCTGCAAAGGAAAGAGTGCCTGTGTCTGGTAGAATCTTTGCAAAGATGGCACGGTCCTTGTCAGTTTCTGGAGGTTTCAGCTTAGTGAAATATCATTACACCCTGAGTGGCATTTGCTGGAGCTAAATATCAGTGGACCTCACACTGAAATCCTCAGCACATATCAGAGCTCAACTATGTTTTAATTAACCTTACAAAGGAACTATAGAAAATGAACTGACTCAAAAAGAGAAGGGAACGAGTCCATGGACAGAGCGTACTGGTATTTTTACTTCTGTATTTATTTACTGGCCTCGCCTGCAAAACGCAGAAGTCCCCAGGCCAGGGATGGAACCAGCGCTACAGCAGTCACCAGAGCCACAGCAGTGACAGGTTGGATCCTTAACCCGCTGAGCCACCAGGGAACCCCCCAAACAGGTCTTAACAGATAGGCAGTCATTCCTTAAAAAGAAAATATATGTAGGAGTTCCCGTCATGGCGCAATGGTTAACAAATCCGACTAGGAACCATGAGGTTTCGGGTTCCATCCCTGGCCTCGCTCAGGGGGTTAAGGATCTGGCGTTGCCATGCACTGTGGTGTAGGTCGAAGACACGGCTCGGATCTGTTGCTCTGGTGTAGGCCGGTGGCTACAGCTCTGATTCCACCCCTAGCCTGGGAATCTCCATATGCCACAGGAGTGGCAAAAAAAAAATTGCAAAAAGACAAAAAAAAAGAAAAAGAAAAAAAGAAAAAAATTATATATGTAGATAGGCAGACAGACAGATGGGGGAGTTTTAGCATGTGGTACTTTACTTCCCAGGACTCTCCTCTCTTGTAACTGGAAGTTTGTATCCTTTGAGCCCCTTCCCCCATTTTGCCCCGGCTTCACTCCCTGAACCACCCCCTCCTCCACCCCCAGCATCTGGCAACCACCAATCTGTTCTCTATGAGTTCAGTTTTTTTGGGGTTCTGTTGGGGTTGGTTTTAGATTCCACATAGACGTGAGATCCGACAGGATTTGTCTTTCTCGGTCTCACTTAGTCACTACAAGGAAGAGAGTCCATGCTCTCTCTTTGAACCAGTTTGCCTCTCACACTAGCTGTTTAAGAGACAACTCACCAAGGATGGGCATCTACAAGCCTGCATAACCGAACGAAACATGTTAAGTGTGTAAAGATGGGCAGAAGCAATATGCACACAGCTACCAATGTGCCGCTAGGAATTTCCAGTCTGTCAGATACGCTCCACCGCAGCCCTTCCCCACCCCCACCCCTCGCCAGCGCACCCCGAACACGACCCGCCCCCAGATCTCTGTTCATTAAATTCTACTCCTCCATCTCGTAGGGCAAAGGGCAGGAACTGTAAGTGAGGGAGACACAGGCTGGGAAGGGATGGTCCTATTTGCAAAAGATAAAGACATGAGCAATTTTCTTGTTAGTTTGTCACACCAACACAAAGGGAGGGTGAAAATCAACTATCTGATGACTGCTGACTTGGAAAGGGTTTTTCATTCCTGAAAGCAGTATTTATCCCCAACGATTCAGAAACGGAAACAAACAAAAAAGTGAAACAGAAACAGGATCTTTTTTTTAAATCAAATGCAATTATGTATCACAGATCTTACACACGCGCGCACAAATACGACTGGCACAAATATTGCAAAACTGCTGGTAATGAAATTATAAAGCAGCTTACTTGCATTTAGGAAGGACCGACCTAAAGAGACTTCCTTCTTGCCTCTTCCACCAAGTCAAAACCTTCCTGGCACTCCGTGAAAAGATGTCTTTTCACCATCTTGCCTGCCAGTCCCTCCTTGACGCCTACACTCCGCTGGGAGCTGTCTGTGCAGGGTGCTAAGGAGAGGACTTTTTTTTTTTTTTTTTTAAGATTGGGTTATTCGTTTTAACTGTGAGATGTTTCTGTCTAGTGTTTAATTCCCTAATCGCATGGTTGCAGGCCACCCCAGGACACGACTTCCTTGCGGTGTGGTGTGAGTAGGAGTAACACCTTCTAAATGAATACATTGTTATTAATGGCAAGAAATAAATAAAGCATCCCACTTTAAAATGGGCAAAAGACATGAACAGACATTTGTTTTCTGAAGAAGACGTACAGGTGGCCAACAGGTACAGGAAAAAGGCGCTGGCATCAACAATCATCAGGGAAAGGCAAATCGAAACCACAGTGAGAGAGGACCTCTCCCCTGCTGGGATGTCTATTACCAAGAAGAGATAACAAATGTTGATCAGGATGTGGAGTAAAGGGAACCCTTGTGCACTGTGTTTGTGGGAATGTTTAGGGGTGCAGAAGCCACAAAGGAAAAACAGCATGGAGGTTCCTCAAGAAATCAGAACTACCATATGACCCAGCAATCCCACCTCCGAAGATACAGCCCAAAGGAAATGAAAACATCATCTCAGAGCGCTAGCTGTACTCCCATGTTCACTGCAACATTATTCACAACAGCCAAGGTGGAGACCCAATATATACATGGAATGTTCTCAGCCTTAAGAAAAAGGAAAAAAATCCTGCCCTCTGCAAACGACAAGGATGACCCCAGAGGGCATTATGCCCCGTCGAAGAAGCCAGAAGGAGAAAGATAAGCACTGCATGACTTACACAGAGACTCTTCATTAAAAAAAAAAAGAGAAAAAAAAAAGGAAGAAAAGTGGAAATCAGGAGAAAAGTGACTGCCAAGGGATAGAGCAGTGAGGAAAAGAGAGGTTCTGAGGAGCTATGGGCCAGCAAGGTGACTACAACTGAAAACACTATATTGCATAACTGAAAATCGCTAAAAGGGTAGAACTTGAATGTTCTCAACAAGATCAGTCTTTAACATGAATACACCGTTAGACCAAGTTTGATCACATCTGGTCTGGAACCTTTCCTTTTCCTGAATCTAAAAAGAGGAAAGCAAGGGGGTCAGGCTGGCAGGAGGCGGCCCTCGGGCGTGCGCGGGCGGGCAGAGGCGCGCGGACCCCCGCCCCCGCGCCACGGCCCCGGGGCCTCACCTCGCGCGCCCCGCGCCGCCCGCGCCCCCGCGCTCCCGGCCGCGCGCCCGCGCCGCCCCGGCCGGTCCTCACCGTGCGCCCCGCACTCCCCTCGCGGGGCCGGTGCAGCCGCCGCGAGCTCAGAGCCGCGTGGGGACCGTCCCCGGAGGAGCTGGGTCCAGGCCGAGCGCGGCTGGCCCCTCCGCACTGCATTTAGGAGGTGGGAGGAGCGGCGCGCGGTGCGCACAGGAAATCTGATAGGTGAGGAGGCGGCGGGCGGGCGGGGACGCGGGGCGCGGCGGCTGGGGTGGCGGGGCGCCCGGATTCCCCGCCAGCGCCCCGCGCGGGGCTCCGGGCATCGGCAGGACCCCCGCGCCGAGCGCCGGGGGGAGGCGACAGGCACGGTCTGCCATGTTCCGCTGCGGCGGCCCCCGGAGAACGGGCATCTTTCCCGGAGCCCCGGCAGTTCCCCCTGGTGGAGTTTGCTCAGATCCCCTTAGGCCGAGGCTCCGAGTTCAGCGTCCAGCCCTCCCAGGGGACGATCCTAAAGTTAACTTTGAAAATGCTGTCTGTGCGGGGAAGGCCGCGCGGCCCCGCCGTGCCTACACCCCCACCCCCCACCCGCCCTTTCAGAAAAGAGATGCCATTTTCCCAGCACACTGTTGGGTTAGGAGCAGAGTCAAGGTCAGATAACGGAATGTGGAGGTATCCGGGTTGTTTCATCCACAGGACGGCCAAGTTGGTACTAGTCCCATTCCCACTTTACAGAGGAAGAAACTGAGGCACGGGGAAATTAAGGAGCGTGAAGGGGGTGCGGGGATGACCAGTGAGATGGCTGAGAAGGTGGCCATGAGACCCCAGCGCTCTCTGGCTGAGAGAAAATAGATGATGATTATGATAGATCGATGCTAGATTGATTGATTGATTGATTGATTGATTGATTGATTCATGTACAAAATATACATTTTTTAAGAGTTGGGGACATATCATTGATCATCTAATTCAGGGGTTGTCAACCCCCGGCTGCCCAGTAAAAATGCCTGAGAAAGTTTTAAAATTCCCAACGCTCAGGCCCTACCCCGGCGAAATGAACTGACTTTTTTCCCTTAATCTTATATCTGCAAGAGCCTCGGATCAATGCCAGGCCTTATTTCACCACGATTAGCATGTGATCCTTCTTGCAGCACATGAGCTACGGTGGGGCAAAGGAGGAAGAAGACCCCCAAATGTTTAGTGCGCTGCAGCGCGGAAGCCTGAAAGGTGCAGGCCACTGCGGGGTTGAAGAGCAAGAAAGAGGCCCCAGGGCTCAAGGGGGTGGAGCTGTGGCTGGCGGGGCGGGCGCCCTGTGAAGAGGCTAATCCAAGCGCAGTCAGCCCTGGTAGCAGGGTAGCACCAATACCAGCCTGGGTGATTAGCCTCCCCCGCGCTTATGCACTCGGTTGATGGAGCACGTCTCCTGGGGTAACCAAAGGGGCCTCACAGCAGAGCGCTTATTAGCCAGCACAGCCTGCTGGATGCCGCTCGCACAGCCTGGCGGATGCCGCTTCCGCAGCCTTAAGTGGGCCTGGCAGAGCCGGGAGGGTGAGTGAGGAGAAGCCTGGCCTCCCCCCTGCGCCCCTGTCCTCGACCTCCCGGAGGCCCCTCCCAATCTCGGCTTCTGTTTCCAGCGGCTCCTCCATCCCGAGTTGGTACCAAGCCATGCCTCTGTCAGCCACGCACATCTTAGCTCAGAGAGCTCAGCGGCCTGTTTTCTGGCACCCCAAGGGACTGTGACCCAGGCCAGGTGATTTTTAATCCTGGAGAGCAAGGAAGGTGCAGACCCCAGAGAAAAGGGCCTGGGGAGAACCAAACTGAGAGATGGAATCTCCTGAGATCGGTATGACGGACAGCCACGGGCAGAGGAAAGGCTGAGACAGGAATTTGCCTGCCGGTGGTTCAGTTCTCTGTAATGACACAGGTCTGTGTGCACAGCTCATCCAGCTTTGAACACATCTGTCGGGAAAACAAAAGCCCCTTCTCCTGGATCAGAGGGGGGCTGTCTAAGGCTCTGAGGCTGGCTGGTGTTTGCTAAGCTCAGGGAGGAGCCCAGGCAGTGGCTGCTCTGTTCTCTTCTGGGGGAGCGGGCAGGGGGGGGGGGGGGGGAAGAGGTGTTCCTCACCTGTGAGCCTTGCCACCGCTCTCCCCTCCCCCGCCCCAGAAAAGGGCTTTGCCCAAGCAGAGGAAGCTCTGCCTCTATGTCCCCCACCCCCACCCCACCCCCTCTTAATCGTGGACTTCTTAATCAGGGAGTCTATGATTAAGATCTAAGTCCCTTTAGCTGAGGGTCCACCATCACCCGTGCAGCAGACTCAGAAGTAGGGAGAGTGTCAAGTGGAACTTTAATAGACAAAATAGATACCATTCGTTGAGGTGTTCAGGAGAATAAAACTAGGTTTTAACTTATGATGTAACGTTAATGTATACGTAATAGGAGCTATCGGTCACTACGCATATGTCTCTTCTTTCTGTTAATATAGGATCTAAAACAATTTCATTGTTTAAAATTTAATGTTTACAAGAGATACTTTGAAATCATAAGGTTGCAGCTACCAGCAGACATTGCTTTGAGAATGGCTGGTGACATCTGACATGGCTCAGAAAAACTCAGGTTCTCAGCCATACAGGAGGAGGTATGAAATCCACAATGGCCAGAGCAGGTGTACAGTGATGTCTGAAAGGCCATGAAGCAGGCCACTTTGGTGAGTAAAGTTTAAATTAAGCCATGTATAAGCCAGGGTGACTTCCTTAATTCTCAGTACATGCAGATTTCCCATCATTTCCCCCTTTTGATTGTAAGTCCTTGAATAGAAAGCATTGGTGATCAAATCATCTGTTCCTCTCTGCTGGGGTGATTCAGCTGCTTGCACCAGGCGTAGATCATTTACCTTGGTGCTAGTCTTTCTTCATGTTTGCCTAGTCAGTCCACACTGGGGGAAACTGATCTGATAACATGAACCAGCTCAGGAGTATATTAATGAGGAAACACTGTATTGGCCATACATTTGCTCATTTACACCCAATTGTCACACAAATATTGTGCATGTGCTTTTAGCAGTACAGCTAAAGCAAGCACTGGTATGTCATGAGTAGTTACTCTGTGATAATTCCATTAGGTAATTTTCTTTTCCTTCTGAACATCAGGGCAAAGGTGTGGCTAACACAATTACTTTTATACAGACTTCAATTAACAGACCTAGAATTTCAGAGCTGTTGAAATGTAATCTTCTTCTCTAAAATTACCCTCATCTCCACTGAACACAGCCAAACCAAGTCTAATTCGTTTCAAAAATAAGTCTGCTCCATAAGCTCCTCCATGTTGATTCTGGTGTAATTCCTCAGGACTCTCAGACTAAATTCCTGGAAAGGTTCTCAAGGCCAGGGAAGCCACGCCAAAGACTTGCCATCAGATTCTGCCATGGATTTCTCTTTTCTAGAAGTCCCCAAAATATCAAGATTCCTGCACATGCCAGGAGGCAGTCTTTCCTATTCATGCGATAAGGCTGCTCAGAACCCAAGAGTCTCCAATTTCTGGAGGGACCAGGCAGAGGGAAAAGCAAAATATTTCAGTTTTATTCAAAGAGGTATAATTTGCCCAACCGCTCTAAGTCATAAGTAGCTTCAGTGAAAGGGCTTCCCTATGTCCGGAAAATACAGATCAAAACCAGTGATGCCCCACACAGAGTAAGCCATGCACATAATAAACATATTCACCAATTGACTCTGTAAATAATCCTTTCTGTTATTTGCTTTATAAAGTCATCAGGTCGTGCACTGGAATTTTTTTATTCAATGAATTTTATTACTTTTATAGTTGTACGTCAATCATAACAACACAATTTTATAGCATTTCCATCCCAAAACCCCAGCCCATCTCCCCACCCCCAGCCTGTCTCCTTTGGAAACCAAAAGATTTTCAAAGTCTGTGGGTCAGTATCTGTTCTGCAAAGAATTTCATAGTGTCCTTTTTTAGATTCCACATGTAAGTGATAACATATGACATTGGTGTCTCACTGTCTGACTGACTTCACCTAGCATGATAATTTCTAGGTCCATCCATGTTGCTGCAAATGCCGTTATATCTTTCCTTTTATTGACTGGGTAGTATTCCATTGTATGTATGTACCACTTCTTCTTTATCCACTCCTCTGTCAATGGACATTTAAGTTGTTTCCATGTCTTTGCTATTGTAAATAGTGCTGCAATGAAAATTGGAGTACATGTATCTTTTTTGAGTCATGGTTTTTCCTCTGGATAGATCCCCAGAAGTAGGACTAACTGGATCAAAGGGTAATGCTGTTTGTAGTTTTCTGAGGACTCTCCATACTGTTTTCCACAGTGGTTGCACCAATTTACATTCTCACCAACTGTGTAACACGGTTCCTTTTCTCCATACCCTTTGCAACATTTATTGTTTGTAGACTTTTTGATGACGGCCATTCTGGGCAGTATAAGGTGGTACCTCATAGTATTTTAATTTGCATTTCTCTAATAATTAGTGATGTTGAACATTTTTTCTTTTTTCTTTTTTTTTTGGCCATCTGTATGTCTTCTTTGGAGAATTGTCTGTTTAGATCTTCTGCCCATTTTTTTGATGGGTTTTGTTTTTTTGTTTTTTGGTTTTTGTTTTTTTGGGGTTTTTTTTGTATTGAGCTTCAGGAGGTGTTTATAAATTTTGGAGATTAATCCCTTGTCAGTTGCTTCATTTGCAATTATTTTCTCCCATTCTGTGGATTGTCTTTTCTTTCATTTTGTTTAGGGTTTCTTTGCTATGAAGAAACTTTTAAGTTTAATTAGGTCCCATTTGTTTATTATTGTTTTTATTGTCATTGCTCTAGGAGGTGGATCTGAGAAGATATTGCTGTGGTTTATGTCGAAGAGTGTATGGCATAGGTTTTCCTCTAAGAGTTTTATAGTATCTGGTCTTATATTTAGGTCTTAATCCATTTTGAGTTTATTTTTGTGTGTGGTGTTAAGAAGTGTTCTAATTTCATTCTCTTAGGTGTAGCTGTCCAGTTTTCCCAGCACCACTTATTGAAGGGACTGTCTTTTCTCCGTTGTATATTCTTGCCTCCTTTGTCATAGATTAGTTGACTCTCCTTGCATGGGTTTAATTCTGGGCTTTCTATCCTGTTCCATTTGTCTATATTTCTTTGTGCCATATGGTTTTGATGACTATAGCTTTGTAGTATTGTCTGAAGTCAGGGAGCCTGATTCCTCCAGCTCCATTTTTCTTTCTCAGGATGGCTTTGGCTACTTTGGGTATTTTGTGCTTCCAAACAAACTTTTTTTGTTTTTGTTTGTTTTTTAGGGCTGCACCAGAGGCATAAGGAGGTTCCCAGGCTTGGGGTCAAATCAGAGCTACAGCTGCCAGCTTATGCCACAGCCACGTGGTCTGAGCCATGTCTGGGACCTACATCACAGCTCATGGCAATGCCAGATCCTTAACCCAGTTAGCAAGGCCAGGGATTGAACCTGCAGCCTCATGGTTCCAGTCGGATTCATTTCCACTGCACCACAATGGGAACTCCCCAAACAAACTTCAAAATATTTGTTCTACTTCTGTGCAAAAATATCCTCAGTAATTTGATAGGGATTGCATTGAATCTGAAGATTGCCTTTGGTAGTATAGTCATTTTGATAATATTGATTCTTCCAATACCAGAGTATGGTATGTCTTTCCATCTGTTTATGTCATCTTTGATTTCTTTCATCAGCATTTTATAGTTTTCAGAGTACAGGTCTTTTATCTCTTTAGGTAGGTTTATTCCTAATTATTTTATTCTTTTTGATGAGATGGTAAATGGGTTTGTTTCCCTAATTTCTCTTTCTGATCTCTCGTTGTTAGTATATAGAAATGCAGTCGATTTTTTTGTGTTAATTTTGTATCCTGCGAGTTGCTACATTCATTGATGAGCTTTAAGTTTTCTGGTAGTGTCTTTAGAATTTTCTAGGTATGGTATCATGTCATCCTGTTTCCTGAGGTGGACTTGTATTTCTAGGTATAGTTTTACTTCTTCCTCTCCAATTTAGATTGCTTTTATTTCTTTTTCTTCTCTGATTTCCATGGCTAGGACTTCCAAAACTATGTTGAATATTAATGGTGAGAGCAGATATCCTTGTCTTGTTCCTGATCTCAGTGAGAATTCTTTCAGCTTTTCACCATTGAGAACGATGTTATCTGTGGATTTGTCATATATTCCCTTTATTATGTTGAGGTAGGTTCTCTCTATGCCCACTTTCTGAAGGGTTTTTATCAGAAATGGGTGTTGGATTTTATCAAAAGCTTTTTCTGCCTCTATTGAGAGGATCATATGATTTTTATTCTTCAGTTTGTTAATGTGGTGTATCACACTGATTGATTTGTGGATATTTAAGAATCCTTGCATCCCTGGGATAAATCCCACTTGATCATGATGTACAGTCCTTTTAATGTATTGTTGGATTCAGTTGCTAGTATTTGTTGAAGATTTTTGCAAATATGTTCATCAGTGATACAGGCCTGTACTTTTCTCTCTTTTTTTGTGGTGTCTTTGTCTGGTTTTGGTATCAAGGTGATGGTGGCCTCATAGAATGAGTTTGGAGGTGTTCCTTCCTCTGTAATTTTTTGGAATATTTACAGAAGGATAAGTGTTAACTCTTCTCTAAATATTTAATAGAATTCACCTGTGTAGTGATCTGGTCCTGGACTTTTTGTTTGTTGGAAGTTTTTTTAATCACATTTTTCAATTTCATTACTTGTGATTGGACCATTCATCTTTTCTATTTCGTTTTGGTTCAGTCTTGGAACACTGTAGTTTTTTAAGGATCTGTCCATTTCTTCTAGGTTGTCCATTTTATTGTCATATAGTTGCATGTAGTAGTGTCTTATGATGCTTTGTATTTCTGTGATGTCCGTTGTAACTTCTCCTTTTTCATTTCTGATTGTATTGATTTGAGTCCTCTCTCTTTTTTTCTTGATAAGTCTAGCTAAGAGTTTATCAATTTTGTTGATCTTTTCAAAGAACCAGCTTCTAGTTTCATTGATCTTTTCTATGGTTTTCTTCATTTCTATTTCATTGATTTCTGCTCTGATCTTTATGATTTCTTTCCTTCTGCTAACTTTAGGTCTTGCCTGTTCTCTCTCTAACTGCTTTAGATGTAAGTTAGCTTGTTTATTTGAACCTTTTCCTGTTTCCTGAGGTGGACTTGTATTTCTATAAACTTCCCTCTTAGAACTGCTTTTGCTGCATCCCATATATTTTGGAGTGTTGTGTCTTTGTTGTTGTTTGCTTCTAGGTTTTTTTTTTTAATTTCCTCTTTGATTTCTTCAGTGATCCATTGGTTGTTTAGTAGCATGTCGTTTAGTCTCCATTTTTTTGTGTTTTTTTTTTGCAGTGTTTTTCTTGTTGTTCATTTCCAGTCATATAGCGTTGTGGTCAGGAAAGATGCTTGATATGATTTCAATTTTCTTGAAGTTACTGAGGCTTGATTTGTGGCCCAGAATGTGATCAATCCTAGAGAATGTTCTGTGTGCACTTGAGAAGAATGTGTGTTCTGCTGCTTTCAGATGGAATGTTCTATAGATATCTATTAAGTCCATCTGGTCTAATGTGTCATTTAGGGCCTGTGTTTCCTTGTTGACTTTCTGTCTGAATGATCTGTCCATTGCTGTAAGTGGGGTGTTAAAGTCCCCTGCTATTATTGTGTTATTGTCAATTTCTCTTTTTAAGGTTGTTAGCAGTTGCCTTATATGTTGAGGTGATCCTATGTTGGGTGCATATATATTTACAGTTGTTATATCTTCTTGGATTGTTCCTTTGGTCATTATGTAATGTCCTTCTCTCTCTCTTATAATATTCTTTTATTTAAGGTCTATTTTGTCTGATATGAGCATTGCTACTCCACCTTTCTTTTGATTCCTGTTTGCATGGAATATTTTCTTTCATCCACTCACTTTCAATTTGTGTGTGTATGTGAAGTGGGTCTCTTGACAACAGCAATATATATGGGTCTTGTTTTTGTATACATTCAGCCAGTTTATGTCTTTTGGTTGGGACATTTAGTTCATTGACACTTAAGGTAATTATTGATATGTATGTTCTTATTGCCATTTTATTAACTGTTTTGGATTTGTTTCTCTTGCTCTTTTTTCTTCCCTTCTCTTGTTCTCTTCTCTTGTGCTTTGAGGTGTGTATATATATATATACACAAGATTGTTTTAAGTTGTTGGTATCTTCATTGCATCTCCAGTGTCCTGCATTTGTACTCTCCTCTTCTCATGAGATTTCTGGTTTTGGTAGCTTATTTGGGTGTTGATGATTTCCTACCTTTACTATATGCATGCCTTTACTGGTGAGCCTTGTCATTTGTAATGTTTTTGTTTCTAGTTGTGGCCTTTTCTTTTCCACCTAGAGAAGTTCCTTTAGTATTTGTTGTAAAGCTCATTTAGTGGTGCTGAATTCTTTTAGCTTTTGCTTGTGTGTAAAGCTTTTGATTTCTCCTTCAAATCTGAATGAGAGCCTGGCTGGGTAGAGTAATGTTGGTTGAAGGTATTTTCTTTCATCACTTTAATTATATCATGCCACTTTCTTCTGCCCTGCATAGTGTCTGCTGAAAAATCTGCCAGTAACCTTATTGGGGTTTCTTTGTATGTTATTTGTTTCTTTTCCCTAGCTGCTTTCAATATTCTCGTTGTCTTTAATTTTGGTCGCTTTGATTAATATGTGTTTTGGGGTGTTCCTCCTTGGGTTTATTTTATTTGGCACTCATTGTGCTTCCTGGATTTGAGTGAGTGATTCCTTTACCATGTTAGGGAAGTTTTTTGCTATTATCTCTTCAAATATTTTTTCTGGCCCTTTTTCTCTCTCTCTCTCTTTTCCTTCTGGCACCCTTATAATACGGATGTTGGTGCATTTAACATTGTCCCAGAGTTCTCTTAGACTGTCTTCATTTCTTTTCAATCTTTTTCTTTTCTGTTCCACATCAGTAATTTCCACTAGTCTGTCCTCCACCTTGCTTATTCGTTCTTCTCCCTCCTGTGCTCTGCTGTTTTGCTTCTAATGAATTTTTTATTTCAGTTATTGTATTTTGCATCTCTGCTTGCTTAATTCTTAACTCTTGTATTTCTTTGCTCAGTGTTTCTTGTAATTTATCAATCTTTGCCTCTAGTTTATTTCCAATATCTTGAATTATCTTCACTATCATCAGTCTAAAGTCTTTTTCATGGAGGTTGATAATCTCCAGATCACTTAGCTATTTTTCTGGGATTTTTTCTTTCTTCCTTATCTGAGTAATAATTCTCTGCCTTTTCATTTTATAGAGATTTTTGGTGTGGTCTCCTTTTTGCAGACAATAGAATTGTAGCATCTCTTGCTTCTGATGTCCATCCCCCTTGTGACTGAAGTTGGTACAGGATCTTGCTGTAGGCTTCCTGATGGGAGGGACTGGTCCCTGCCCCCTGGCAGGTGGAGCTGATTCCTGTCCCTCTAGTGTGTGTGGTTTTGTCTCTGGGTAAGATTAGAGGGGCTATGTGCCTGGGGGGTCTTTAGGCTTGCTTGCTGATGGGTGAGGCTGTGATCCCATCTGGATTATTGTTTGGCCTGGGGCTTCTCAGTGCTGATGAGTGGGGCCAGATTTTTCCAAAATATCCACCTCTAGAGGAACAAATGCTGATGATTGTTCCAGAGACCTTTGCCTCCAGTGTCCTTTCCCCACCTCAAGCCACAGTCACCCCCTGTTTTCCCATGAGATCCTCTAAGAAATGCAGTCAAGTCTGACCCAGATTCTTATGGAGTCTCTGCTTTGCCCTGAGACCCAGTGCACATGAAAGCCTGTATGCACCTTTCAAGAATGGGGTCTCAGTTACCACAGAGGGCCTAGTATTTGGCAGGAAGTCTACTGATCTGCCAGAAACCTCTGGATTCCCTAGAGGGGTGGAGAAAGTTACTTCTGAAGCAGTGCAGAGGGGTGGGATTCCGCAAGTCCCCTCTGGGGCAGGCATAGAACTGCGATCTCCCTACCAAGGTGGAGAAAGTCACTCTGGAAACAGGGAAAGCTCCTAGGAGTGCACATGTGCCTTCCAGGCAGATGCAGACCTACAATAGACCTAGCACACAGATCAAAATTTTGGAAACAGCACAGAGGGCCCAGAATTCATAGGAAGTCTCCTGACCTCCTGGGGACCTCTGGATTTTCTAGTGGGTGGAGGAAGTTATTTCTGAAGCAGTGCAGAGGGAAAGGATCCCTCAAGTGCCCCCTGGGGAGCATGTAGAGCCACAACCTCCCTACTGAGGTGGAGAAGGTTACCTTTGAAACAAGCTAAAGGGAAAGCTTCAGGGAGTTTACAAGGTGGGTACAGACCCACAATTGGCCTACCACAGAGAATGTGATTCTGGAAGCAGCATGGAGGGTGCAGAATTTGGCAGGAGGTATCCTGACCTGCTGCAGACATCCAAATTCCCTAGGGGGAGGAGAAAGCAATTTTGGAACCAGTGCAGAGGGGAGGGATCCTGCAAGTGTCCTCTGGGAAGGGTACAGAGCTGTGATATCCCTACTGTGGTGGCGATAGCTACCTCAGAAACAGGGAAGCTCCTGTGAGTCCACAAGGGGCCTTCTGGGTGACTGCACATCCCTAATGGGCCTAGAAGACAAAAGGGGTTTTTGGAAACAGTGCAGACTGTCCAGAATTCTGCAGGGGACCTCCTGAGCTGATGGAAACCCACAGATTTCCTAGGGGTGAATAAAGTTATTTCTGAAACAGCACGGAGGGACAGGACCCTGAAAAGGACCTTTGGGGTGAGCACAGAGCCACAATCTGCCTAAGAGGCAGAGGGTAATTTGGGAAACAGTGCGGACTGTCTGGGTTATGCAAGGGGCCTCCTGGGCAGAAACAGAGTCATAATCTACCTAGAGGGCAGTGAATAGTATCCTGGAAGAAGTGCAAAGAATCCTGGAAATCTTCAAGAGTCTTCCTATGTGGGTTGAGAGCTGTGAAAAGCCCACTGAGCTGGTAAAGCTGTTTCAGAAGTGACACAAAAGATCCTGGGAATCTAAAAAGGCCTGGTGGGCAGGAAAAGAGCCTCAATCTACACAGGAGACGGAGAAAGAGAACTTGGAAACAGTACAAAGGACCCTGGGAGTCGAAGAGCCCAGGCGGGCAGGTGGAAAACTCCAAAGGGCTTATTGAAGGGACAAAGTGAACCTGGAAACAATGCTCATAGCCCAGGAGACAAAGTCTAGTGGATTGGCATAGTGATCTCAGGAAAAGCACAAGCCCCAGGATCCTGGCCAACATTCAACCAGGGGACCATGGAAGCAGAGTATGTTGCATGGCTAGCCAAAGTTGCTGAGAGGATCCCACTGATGTTGCATGTCCATAGCTCAGCAGCTACAGGGAGCACTCTATCACCAGCCTGGTAGGAGAAGGGATTGCCAGAATGGTGCAGGCCTTTTAGCTACAGAGAAAGCCTTTTAGCAGCAGTCAAGGAGCAGCCCCTGCCCCTGTGGCTACAGGGAATGCCCTCAAGGCTGGAAAAACAAAGGGAGAGATTACAGAGAGGCACCTGCACTCCCAGATGCAGAGAGAAATCCCTAGAACCTCACTGTCAAAGGGAGGGACTGTGAGATCAATTGCTGACATTGGCAATCACAAGAAACTGTCCTGAGAGCTCCTTGGAAGCAAGAGGAATTATAAGAGTCAGTCCTTACTTCCCCCCACTGCCAAGAAAGCAATCCAGAGAACCATGAACCACCACCAAGACTCACATGGACCACATCCATAACAGCCACCTGTCTTCAGGGGAGGTAGCGTAATACTACCGCTCCCATCACGTGCTCTAGATACACGTGAGCCACTAACACCTCTGTGATCTTCAAGACAAGGCAACAACCACAGCATCTATGTATCTGCCATCAAGGAGACAATAAATATAGATAGTTAAACATTATGAGACGATAAAGAAATAAACTTCAGACAAAGTAACAAGACAAAAACACACAAAACAACTAAATTAAGAGGAGATAGGTAATCTACCCAAAAAGGAACTCAGAGTGATGATAGTAAAATGATCCAAGACCTTGGAAAAAAGATAGAGACACAGATGGAGAAGTTATGAGAAATGTTTAACAAAGAGCTAGAGGAACTAAAGAACAAGCAAACAAAGATAGATAGCACAATACCTGAAATGAAGAATTCACTAGAAGGAATCAACAGCAGGATAACAAAGGCAGAAGAACAAATAAGTGACATAGAAGATAGAGTGGTGGAGATCACTGCTGTAGGGGGAAAAAAATGGAAAATGATAAAAAGAACTGAGGAGAGCCTAAGAGATCTCTGGGACAACATTAAACATACCAACATTATCATCATAGGGGTTCCATAAGGAGAAGAGAGAGAAAACAGGCCAAAGAAAATAGTTGAAGAGATTATAGCTAAAAACTTCCCTAATATGGGAAAGGAAACATTCACTCAAGTTGAGGAAGCACAAAGGATCCCACACAGGATGAACCCAAAGAGAAACATAGCAAGACATAGTAATCAAACTGACAAAAATTAAACACAAAGAAAAAATATTTAAAGCAACAAGGGAAAAGCAACAAATAACATACAAAGGAACCCTCATAAGTACAACAGCTGATCTTTCAGCAGAGACTCTGCAAGCTAGAAGGGAGTGGCAAGATACTTTTAAGGTGGTAAAGAGGAGGAACCTAGAACCAAGAATACTCTACCCACCAAGGCTCTCATTCAGATTTGAAGGAGAGATCAAAAGCTTCACAGACAAGCAAAAGCTAAAAGAATTCATCAGCTCCAAACCAGCTCTACAGCAGCTGGTAAAGGAAGTGCTCTAAGCAGAAAGGAAAAAGCTACAACTAGAATCCAGGAAATTTCAAAAGAAAAAAGTACAGACCAATATCACTGATGAACATAGATGCAAAAATCCTCAACAAAATTCTAGCAAACTGAATCCAAGTATATGTTAAAAGGATCATACTCCATGACCAAGTAGGATTTATCCCAGGGATGCAAGGATTCTTCAATATCCACAGATCTATCATTGTGATACACCACATTAACAAACTGAAGAATGAAAACCATATGATCATCTCAATAGATGCAGAAAAGGCCTTTGACAAAATTCAACACCCTTTTCTGATTTAAAAAAAAAAAACTCTCCAGAGAGTGGGGATAGAGGGAACCTACCTCAAAATAATAATTATATGTATATAAAACCCACAGCTAACATCATTCTCAATGGGTGAAAAATTGAAAACATCCCCACTAAGATCAGGAACAAGACAAGGATGTCCACTTTCACCACTATTATTCGACATAGTTTTGCAAGTTCTAACCATGCAATTAGAGAAGAAAAAGAAATAAAAGGAATCCAAATCAGAAAAGAAGTGAAACCATTACTGTTTCCCAATGTTATGATACTATACTTACAAAACCCTAACGACAGCACCAAAAAATTATTAGAACTCATCAATGAATTTTGCAAAGTCAGAACTCTCACTCCCATATGTGAGTCTCTGTGATACAGTTACTTTCCAATCTTTAGACTATCCACCTGGTGGGCATGGGGTTGCTTATATCGTGTAATCGCCCCTCCCATCGCCTTGATATGGCCTCCTCTTTCTGGAGGAGGATATCTTTTTTGACAGTTCGCAGTCTATTTGATTGAAAGTTCTTCAGCTGTTGGTTGTAATTTTGTTGCTTTTATGAGAGAAGGTGAGCTCCAGTCCTTCTACTCCGCCATCTTAATCCCATCTCCTAGAATTTTATAATTTTTTTACCCAGCTCAGAAGTTTTTTTCTCAAATTTATGAGCTTTCTTGATGATAAAACACTTTTGCAGAACCACCAGAGTATAATAGTAACTGTATATCTATCTTAGGGGACATCGACTGAAAGGGTCCACCTTGGCCAGGCGTGTTAATAGCCGCTGGCATGGGCTTTCTCACAACAGGAGGTCCTGATAAGGAATAGGGTGTTGCCCTGAAGACTACCCAGGAGGGTTTGGAAGGAGCCAGTAGGAGGGAGGAGATGACCAACTTCCCAGGATCCTTGATGCTGGAATCCATTTGGCTGAGAGGTGCAGACTCCACCAGGAAGGACCCTGGGCCAGACCAAGTATGGGCCAAGCAAGATGCTTGGCCAGGGACAACCCAGAAACTAACCCCATTCCCATAAAACCAGGGACTGTGAGCCACGTGGTAGAGCAGTTCTCCTGGACTCCCTGACCCTGCTGCTCTCTGCCAGGGGCCCCTTCCCAATAAAGTCTTTTGCTTTGTCAGCAGGTATGTTTCCTTGGACAGGTCATTTCTGAGTGTTACAAAGGAGCCTGTTCTCAGGCCCTGGAAGGGGTCCCCCTTTCTGCAACATATACATGACACAGAGCCTTAAAAGGGCACAGCTTAACACCTGATTTTAAAATAATCAATAAAGAAAACTTGGTGACAATAACCAGGATTATGATTGATAGCCCTGTATACCAGGCATATCCAAATTTAGAAATTTCATGTAATTTGTAGAATGTCTAATAATAATACTCATAATATTAATATGATCTAAGTAGGTTTATCCCTCTTGTGATAATTTCTTCATGCATTTTAACATACCAAATAATCCTGGTTAATTTAGTGTTTCTCTGAGATGCCTCAGGCTTCCCCTGGAGCATCCCAAACTTAGCTGGAGGTCAAAAGACCTTGTAAAACTACCAAATAACTTATTTGCTTAACTAAGATGAGAAAGTATTTCAAAAGCAAATACAGATCACTCAAAGGCAAAGAACCTCACACTATCTGTTATTAAAAGTAATGTTTCAAACAAACTTGGGAGAAACCAAATCCAGTCTTGTCTCGGCCCATTCCCAACAAAATCCATTTATCCCACTAAATGTCCTTTTCCTTTTCCACAGACCTCCCACAACTTTCTGGATCCACATTAGTTTGTCTCTTATTTCCTTTTCCATTCAGAAGCAGCCACCTCTAGGACAAAAATCAGCCCTTTCCCTTAAGAAAATGGAGTGCCATTCCTCATCCCTTCTGTTTAAAAGACACATCCTGGAGTTCCCACTGTGGCTCAGAGGTAAGGACCCCAACTAGTATCCATGAGGATGCGGGTTTGATCCCTGGCCCCGCTCAGTGGGTTAAGCATCTGGCGTTGCCATGAGCTGTGGTGTAGGTCAAAGGCATGGCTCGGATCCTGCGTTGCTGTAGCTGTGATGTAGCCCCGCAGCTATAGCTCTGATGTGACCCGCAGCCTGGGAACGTCCATATGCTGCAGGCGTGGCCCTAAAAAGACTTCATTAATTAATTAATTATACATCCTGCTTTCCTTAAGCAACCATGGACTGTCTTCTATAACAGCACTTTGTAGACTAGTAAACATAAATGCCAATAATTTCTTTTTTTTTGTCTTTTTTTTTTGCCTTTTCTAGGGCCACACCCGCAGCATATGGAGGCTCCCAGGCTAGGGGTCTAATCGGAGTTGCAGCCGCCGGCCTACGCCAGAGCCACAGCAACTTGAGATCCAAGCCAGTGTCTGCAAACTACGCCACAACTCACGACAACTCCAGATCCTTAACCCACTGAGCGAGGCCAGGGATCGAACCTGCAACCTCATGGCTCCTAGTTGGATTCGTTAACCACTGAGCCACGATGGGAACTCCATAAATACCAGTAATTTCTAAAAACGTGTTTTCTTACAGAGAGCATCTCAGGGTGTTACTAAACATATTCAATCGTCTTAAATACCTCTAGTTTCCCTGCAGAGTAATTGATGTCTCAGTTTTTTGTTTATTTGGGCATAACTTAGCTGTTCAACACACTTCCATCATTTAACTTGTTTAGCAAAACTCTAAATTTTTATGTTACCAAACACAGAGAGAGAGATTCTTAAGTAGACATTCCTAATATGTAATCATTCCTATAGGGCTCACCCAAGAGCGCGTATCTCATGTACATTTAATTTAGTTTAATCGTACCAAGTTATTTTCCTTGCTAACAAATGTGCAGCAGATATAATGTCTTTTTTGATCTCTCATAAAGCTAGGCGCAACAGAAATTATATATTTAACACAGATGACTCTAGAAACATGTCCGTATTGATCAAACTATCTAGTTCAAGCCACCTTCAATACCAGGGATCCATTTAATGTGTAATATTTCCTGGATCATGTGAACCTGAAATTGATCCTAGCCAGTTGCCATCAGTATTTTTGAGAATTTGTATAAGCACTTAAATTTTTTTAAGCCATTCAGTAGCACTCACAAATTTCAATAATACCACACAAAGATAAAGGCAGAGAGAATACACACATAAACGCAGACAGACACAACCGGAGATCTCTTAGCTTCATTTTCTAAGCTTAGGTGTAAATCAGATATCACAACATAAAACTCACTAGTTTATAAATAACAGCTGAAATAAGTTTTCTTTAGTCATGGGCTCGTTAACAACAAGCCAACCTATTTATTAAAAGCTTTCCTAGGGAGCTCCCGTCGTGGCTCAGTGGTTAACGAATCCAACTAGAAACCATGAGGTTTCGGGTTCGATCCCTGGCCTTGCTCAGTGGGTTAAGGATCCGGCGTTGGCGTGAGCTGTGGTGTAGGTCACAGATGTGGCTCAGATCCCATGTTGCTGTGGCTGTGGTGTAGGCTGGTGGCTACAGCTCCACTTAGACTCCTAGCCTGGGAACTTCCATATGCCACTTGTGCGGCCCGAGAAAAGGCAAAAAGACAAAAAATAATAAAATAAAATAAAAACAAAAGCTTTCCCAGGATACTGTTAGATGGAAATGATATGGATGGAGTAGGACAGTGGCACAGGTAGTAAGAGAAGTCCCGTAGGGACCATAGAGAAAGAGGGAAATCTAGGGAAACTTGGGAGATCACTGCAAGTTAATAATCACTCAAGAAAGCCATCAAAACGTCAAGGACAAACAGACTTGCTTAACTATAAAACCATAAGTGAAAGCATGAGATATGCCTCAGGTCATTAAGTGAAAGATAAAATGAGAGCTGCCTTCAAGCTCAGCAAGATAATGAACCTTAAGACTAGGGGTAGGACTTTAAGAGAAAGTTGACTTTCCAAAGTAGGAAACCCGAAGAGTTCCCATTGTGGCACAGCAGAAATGAATCCAACAAGGAATCTCAAGGTTGTGGGTTTGATCTCTGGCCTCGCTGGGTTAAGGATCCGGTGTTGCCGTGAGCTGTGCTGTAGGTCGCAGACAGGGCTGGGATCTGGCGTTGCTGTGGCTGTGGTGTAGGCCGGAAGCTGTAGCTCCAATTAGACCCCTAGCCTGGGAACCTCCATATGCCGCAGGTGCAGCCCTAAAAAGCAAAAAAAAAAAAAAAAAAAAAAAAAAAGAGCAAAGTAGGAGACCCTCATTTATATGGAAACTTGAGATGACTCCATTTATTTTAGCATCAGTTCCCACCCTTCTGCCAATCTGAATAAGCACCCGGACAGTCCTAGTTTGACCTCATAGAGTCAAATACTCTCACTGGATACGGAGGAGCTAATGGCGTAAGCCTGACGTCTACTCAAAGAATGAGGAAGAGCTGGTCTTTCCCTCCCCACTCTCCTTGGATGAAAAGGACTGTAGCCCACCTAATCCTCGGGCAGAGCCTCCTCGCCTGCCCCCTTGCATCTCGCACAAGCATCCTTTCTCTCTCTCTCTTTTTTTTTGCTTTTTACGGCCTGCACCTGCAGCATATGGAAGTTCCCAGGCTAGGGGTCAAATCAGAGCTATAGCTTCTGTCCTACACCACAGCCACAGTAACATGGGATTCAAGCTATGTCTTTGAACTACACCACACCTCATGGCAACACCGGATCCTTAACCCACTGAGCGAGGCTGGGGCTCAAACCCAAATCCTCATGGATCCTCGCTGGGTTCGTTCACCACTGAGCCATGAAGGAAACTCCCATATTTTAATAACTCTATTTCCTGCCTATCACTTTGCCACTTGCTGAATTCCTTCGACGCTGACCCACAAAGAACCTGAACCAGTGAGTCCAGACACCAGGTGAGTGATTCTAATTTAAAAAAAAAAAAACATGAGTTCGAGTCCCAATCTGGGTTTTGGCTGGGTTCGAGTCAGAGATGTTTCTGTTTCAGAACTGGAGAAGTGCCTTCCATGTTGAGTTGAATTAAACACTCGTGCCCAAAACCGAAATCAAAACTGGAATCCTCGCCAGCCAGTGGAAAAGCCACAAGCCAGAAAAACAGATACCCAAGGCTCCGAATTGCTTCAAACGGCCCTAGGCCAAGAGGCACCTTACAAATGGGAGCTCCCAAAAGGAAGATTCCCAAATGGGAACCAAAGGTTCCCCAGATGGACAAGGACGAGGGGGCTTTGGCGGGCACCCCAGACACGGGCAGAGGTGTCCTGACTTCCCAGATGCTAATTTTCTTCTTCCCTAAGATGATTTCTCAGAGTTGGAGGTCTGGGCCGGTGAGGACAGAAAAGCAAGAGAGGTCCTTGAGACAAGGATAGCCTTGTAGGGCTGCCTCTCTCTCCTCTTCCACTCCAGCTTCGGTGTTCCCACTGCTGAGATGGCAGGCCAGGTATGATGGGGGCACGGCCTTACAGCAGGGATCCTTGGCCACCTGGCCCGTGGAGCCTCCTCAAAGCCTCTGCTCTCCCAAAGGAGGCTGGCATGGAGGGAAACCCCAAAGCATCTGATGAAGCCCATGGGCTCCAAGAGGCTGGCTGCCCACATGTCAATGCCAGATGAGCCCCCAAAATTTGTTGCCAAAACTCAGCCGCTGTCCACCGGTGCTGAATAGAAATGTAAAGACACAGTTTGGGGCAAAGGAGAAAAAAGAATTGCTTTATTACTTCAACAGACCAAAGGGGCCACAACAGGCTGATGCCCAAAAGACTGTGCCCTCCTTTGAGAGAGACTAGGAAGGGGTTTTATCGTTTGGGAGTGAAAAATAGGGCCACAGGTAAGGATTGAGGGTAGAGGCAAGCTTGCATTCTTCTTCAAAGTTGGTGTTTAGTGGCCCCAGCCCTGGGTCTGGTGGTCTGCCTTTCTGAAATGAAAAATGCTTCATAACATCATTTGTTGGAGGTTTTAGTTCTGCAGAAGAACACAGCAGAGGGACGTTCCCGGGCTAGGGGTCAAATCGGAGCTGCAGCTGTGGTCTACACCACAGCTTGCAGCAACACTAGATCCTTAACCCACTGAACAAGGCCAGGATCCTCACGGAGACTCTGGGCCCTTAACCCACTGAGCCACATTGGGAACTCCTACACCATTGTTTCTTGACGGCTCCTCCCTGGTCTCTGCATCCCCTCCCTTCCCCAAGTAACAACAGTTTGAACCTACCCTTTAGACCTCAGGGAAGGCCATGGAGGCTGAATGAGGCCAATTTCCTACAGACAAGAAATGGGGGACCCAAGAGCCCCATAGGGCCATGCTCAGTTTCAGTTCAGTGCCCCCTTGACACAGCCAAGTCCCTCTATTTCCTGCTGTGTGCTCTGTCTCCCCTTCCAGAACATGACTTCAGGGCAGACAGGCACATCCTCAGCAGAGGCTCTGCCTGGCGCCTGGCATGGATGTTTGAACAATACTGGATCTGACAGATAAGGGAGGGGTGGCCAGGGGCAGAGATGTGTGCAGGGCTGCAGGGGGTGGAGGAGGCTCCATTTATGCTGCTGGCTTGGGTCTCGGGGATTGGGAAAAGCCAGGAAGAGACTTTCCCTCCGGATCTGGTGTTACAGTCTCAGGAGAGGGGGCTGTGGTCTGCTGCTCACTCGTCTCGGAGAGGGGACGGAGGCTGCCAGCAGGAAGCCCTGCCCTTCAGTGAACCTGGTGGAACCAGCGGCTGTGGCTGAGACAGTCCTGGAGACCCTCATGCAAATTCAGAGACCACATCAAAGGTTCTTTGAGGCCTGGAAAATGGGGTTGCCAGGAAGACAGTATCCTCCTTAGATTTTTCAGTCCACCACCCATTTTCCGAATCATTAAACAAAGCTCCCCCAGACCAAAGATGAAGGGTTATGGGATTGGATGTTCTCAGCTTGGAGAAAGTGGCTGAAATTGGCTCAGAGTCTGGTGTATTTGCCAGCTGTGTGGCAGCCTCAATAAGGAAGTCCCTGCTGGAGCAAAGGTGACCCTTGCGACTGTACATGCAAGTCGGTGGCCAGTCACGCCCTCCGGGTTGAGGGGAGCGTGGCCTCTCCTTCCTAGAAGTAAATGGGGCCACACCTTCCCAGACAATGAAAAGATCCACACTCGGAATGAGACTAGACAGATCCATCTACAGGTTAGCGAGGAAGCCTGAGCTCGGAGGACCCCGCCACCTCTGAAAAAAGAAAGCCCTTCAGCCCTCAGGCCACTGCCCAGGTGTAGCCAAGAGCATATAAATTTTCAACAGTAGGGGTTGTATTTTGTATTTTCATATAAGTATTTTATTTGGGGATTATTCCAGAATAACATGACATTATGGCACATGAAAAGTCCAAGGACTCTTGGAAAAAGACCACTGACTTTCAGCTGTTGGGATGGTTATCATAAATTCTTGGCATAAAGTGCCATCACCCATCCAGTGACTGCTGGGGCATCTAAACCTATTCTAAAAACTAAAAATAGGGGTTTGCCTTGCATCTTAAGCATAGACATTCCATGCCAGGGAGGTTACAGAGATGGGGCCGTCCCGGTTCTGCAAGCTTCTGGCTCTGGAGGTTGGCCTCCCCACCTCCCCCGTCTGCACAGCAGGCATCAGAACGGAGGGTTCAGTGAGATGAGTGGCCAATACTCACCTTGGCGTTACCTTCAGAAGCACTTCCCACCTCTCAAAAAATCCATTCTTGAAAGGGTTTGCCCCATCCTCATCAGAGATGCTGTCCACCTGGTGTGAAATGATTTTTGAGGTGTTGAAATCAACTTCACACTCAGAGACTCTCTTATGATAAAACGATGTTCACGTGCCCTGAGCTCCACAATTCTAGAGAGGCGCTCAAGAAAGGGTTGAGCTCCAGGGACCATTTGCAAGACAGGGCCCTCACTTCAAGCATGTAAATTGTGGAGCGGGAGTTCTCATTGTGGCTCAGTGGGTTAAGAACCCAATTAGTATCCATGAGGATGTGGGTTTGATCCCTGGCCTCACTCAGTGGGTTAAGGATCTGGCATTGCCCCAAGTTGCAGTGTAGATCACAGATGCGCCTCGGATCCAGTGTTGCCATGGCTGTGGTGTAGGCTGGCAGCTGCAGTTCCAATTGGACCCCTGGCACAGGAACGTCCGCATGCTGCAGGTGCGGGTGTAAAAAGTTAACTAGTTACTTCTGGAGCATTGGCTTATACATTGGTCATCCTTTGAGAAGGACACCAAAAAAACATAAAAGTCATCATCTTTCTCTTTCAGGGACCACCCCCCCACCCGGCCCAGTGGCAGGGGAGAGACCAGCTTTTGAATAACTGTCCTTTTTAGGATTTCCTGGTGGCTCAGTGGGTTAAGGATTCAGCGTTGTCCTGCTGTGGTTCAAGTTTGAGCCCTGGCCTGGGAACTCCCACATGAATATAGGAAGAACTTCCCAAACTCCATGGTAAGAAAACAAATAACTAAATCAAAATATATACAAAAGACTTGAATGGTCGCTTCACCAAGGAAGGTAAGCAGATAGCAGGTAAGGTCCTTAACACTCAGCCAACATCATTCACCAGGTGGAACTAAGTGGCTCTTCCTCGTCCCCCATTCAGACTTCATCATCGATTTCCATCTTTTATTAGCACTAGAAACTCCTTTTTCTTTTTCTTTCTTTCTTTCTTTTTTTTAGGACCACACCTGTGTCATATGGAAGTTCCCAGACTAGGGGTCTAATCGGAGCTGTCGCCGCCAGCCTATACCACTAAACAGCAGTTCACGGCAATGCTAGATCCTTAACCCACTGAATGAGGCCAGGGATCGAACCCGCAGCCTCATGGATACTAGTCTGATTGTTACCACTGAGCCACGATGGGAACTCCTAGAACCTCCTTTTTCAAATGGACTATGAGTGGACTTCCAATACCCTAAGCAAGCTAGGTCAGAGTTGTTCTGTTAGAGGTTAGGGGGAACCCCAAGAGCACTCAACACCCCTCTTCCTTCCATTGTCCCAGAGGTACCACCTTATGGCCCTAGGCCTATGCCCAAGCATCTCTAGATGATCTAGATCTTCACATCTCTAGACCTGAGGATGGGGACGCTTCCTTCCAGTTCTAACCATCATGTTGGTGAAGGGACCGAAGCACAGTACATGGAGGCGGCTAAGGGAAGTCGGGGCACCGGCTCCAGAAGCTTTGTGCTGGGACCTATTTGTCAGGGTCTCCTCTCTCTCTCTCTCTCTCTCTCTCTGTCCTTGCCACCACACAACAGGGATTTGGAAGTGCAGGCTGAGAAGCGCCATAGTGGCCCAGATAGACCCAATGGTCTTGCCATGCAGGGATGGAGGCAGGTGGTCTCTCCTAGCGGGAGCGAAGAGCTCAGGCAGACACTACCTTCCTGTGACAGCTCTTACCTGGGCTCTTTTACTGAGCCAAGCCGGGTCCATTGCCCTGAGCGAAAAGCGCTCCTGCTGGTTGCCTGGGAGATCTCAATCTTGATCGCAATCAAGAGTCAGGTAGCAGTGTACAGCAAGTTTTATTTACGCCCTCAGAGCAGGCCGCCCAGGGGGAGGGACTGGCTCTGGCCCCAACTGGGTCTTTCCTTACAGCCCTAGATTGCGGACCTGTTTGGGGACCCCAATTCTTTTGACCCAGGCACACTTATTTCCTGTCCCAACCCCCCTGCGCCCGAGGAAAGGCTGAGAGTTGTTTTGATGTCTTATGGGGGGGGCGGTGGGGGCGCGTTTGGCTCCTCTGATTGGTTCCAGGCGGGGTGCCTTATTTGCATGGGAAACGATTATAGGCTAGGCTGGTGCTCAGAAGAGCGAAGAGCGGTTCCTCTGGTACCTGCGTGTGTCTCATTGTTTGATCGCAGGCCTCCTGGTTTTGGTCATGGACAAATGGCCTGTTTTGAATCACCCAGGTGTGAGAGCCTGTCCTATCCCACCTAACAGGTTTCTGGCCTTCAGCATTTCCTTCACTTTAGCACGCTGTGGGCGTGCGGGGGCGAGGCACAGAAATCGAATATTAATCAGCAGTGTGCTTCTTGCCGGCTCCCTTCCCCGGGGTGGAATCCTGCTAAGAGTGAAAGCTACGGAGGACCTGTTCCTCTCTCCAGACACCCCCACTTTCAAAGCGTCATATCTGTAACCGAGATGGTTCAAGCTTCTGATAATCCCTCCTCAACGGAGGGCACGGGAGGTGTTACTATTTTTCAGATGAAACCGACCCGTGGCAACTAAGACCATGGGCTGCAAAGATGCTTCCCAGCCCTGTGGCCGTCTGCCACCTCCTTATTCTGTGCCCATCAGGGAGATGCAGGAAACGTGTTTTGAGCTGGGCCTGGCACCTCATGAGCCCTGGCTACACAGCAGCTCTGAAGGTCCGTCTTGATCACTTTTCCTAGTCCTGCTACTCCAAGGTCCTTTGTGAGGTTGTGTCCCCCACAGAAGAACCGATCTCCGAAATAAAGTAAAAAGTGTTAACATTTATGTACTGGTGCATAAATGAACAATACAGTGATATGAACACTCTATTATAGAGACTTCTTTTTGGCCACACCCATGGCATGCAGAAGTTCCCAGGCCAGGGATCGAACCTGAGCCATATGAGTGACAATGCCAAGTCCTTGAACATGAGGCCACCAGGAAACGCCCAGAATTTATAGGTTTTGTTGAGTAAAGTCAAGCCTAATTATTCAGAAAGAATTCATCATAGTCAGCATAAGGATTGACCAACTCCCTCACCTAAGCACCTTTTTTAGAAGTAAAATTCTTTTTGGGGGGTGGGATGCATGTGTAGCATATGGAAATTCCCAGGCTAGGGATTGAATCAGAGCTGTAGCTGCGGGCCTAGCCCACAGCCACAGCAATGCGGGATCCAAGCCATATCTGCAACATACACTGCAGCTTATGGCAGCACCTGATCCTTAACCCACTGAGCGAAGCCAGTGGTTGAAATGGCATCCTCCCAGACACCATGTCGGGTTCTTAACCCCTGAGCCATGACAGTAACTCCCAAAAAAAAACATTTTTAAAGGGTCTAGACTCTCATGTACTAAAACTTTGGGAGACCCAGTCCTTACAGTTTTTTAGTGCAGGACTTCTCAGAGCCTTTATTGTGAGTTGCACATATTCAAGAGGGATATGAGGAATGCAGTCTTTTCCAAACATATCTAATAATCAACCCCTTCTTCAAGTAGCAGTTTGTAGGATGCATGTTCCAAGGGCCTCATATTGGAGAATGATGTTCTAAAGTAAAATAAATCAATGGGAAATAAATAATGACATGGTAACATTTATTACTGCTGCTGTCATGGGATATCCATTTGGCACCATGATATTTAAGTTCATGAACACGGAAGAAAAGAAGCTTGTTGAGGCACTTTGAGAATCGAAGTTGGAGTCTGACCTTCACCGAGCTGGACCACTCTGTCCCCAGAATCCACAGGGCAGAAAACAGTGGCTACTTCTGGAAACAAAGTTGAGTGTTACAAAAGCCAAGTAGCTGTGTAAATTTGTTTCAAGCACTGGAATCAAGAGAACACGCTTTTCGGAGTTCCCATTGTGGCTCAGTGGAAACAAATCTGACTGGTATCCGTGAGGACGCAGGTTCAATTCCTGGCCTCGCTCAGTGGGTTAAGGATCTAGTGTTGCCATGAACTGTGGTGTGGGTTGCAGACAAGGCTTGGATCCTGTGTTGCTGTCGCTGTGGTGTAGGCCAGCAGCCGTAGCTCAAATTTGACGCCTAGCCTGGGAACTTCCATATGCTGCAGGTGCAGCCCTAAAAAGACAGAAAAAAAGAGAGGCAGAGAAAAAACATGCTTTTCCAGCAACTGCTGCCTTGCCATGTTCCCAGTGCAGCCAAGGAAGGAAGCAATTCATTTATGAGCTTTGTCCTAGAAAAAGCAAATGGAGAGGCAGGAAGCCCTAGATCCTGTCATCTGGACAAGACCCAGTTCCTTGTCAATGGACTGGCTCCCATTATAGAATGGCCGGGTGTGACTACGCCAACAGCAGCCAAAATCCATGCCATGAACAGAGGTCTGTGAGCAGGCTTCTGGCCATGTCACACCTTCTCCAGCTGCATCTCCCTAGGTCCCAAGCATGCTGGGGAGGGGGCTGGAACCCTGGCTCAGCCTCTTTGTTCTGTAACAATTGCCAAGGCTCACAGGACCGTGCGGTGGGCAGGGCAAGGGGTAAAAGGCAGCGAGAGCAGACAGGTGTCTGCCAGAGCCTTTCCATCCGAGGGGAAGGACCCATCCAAGCGGCCATCGTTGCTGGGCTCACGAGATCCCCACCAGCCAGCCGGACCTGTGTCCCCCCTTTCTGGGTCTAGCGTGTCAACGTCCCCCCAGGTGGGAGGCTTGAGGTCCCTCCTCTCTCTCCCTCACAAGTCCAATCAGTCCTCCCTAAGTACGTCTCTTGACTCTGCCCCAGGCCAGGCCTCCCCATCCCTAGCTGGTGCTTCGCAACCATCCCATGCTCGGCCTCCCCCTGAGCACCACTGTCGGAAGAATCAGACCTACTTAAGTCAGGCCCTTGCTTGAAAACAGTGGTTGCTTCTGGCCAGCTGCATGCCCACCTCAGAAGACCATTCGTGACTTGGCCCCGACAGCTCACCCAGCCTCAGAACCAGCTGGCCACTGCCCAGCCCCCTTTACCAAGTATGCTGATAGTCTGCCACTAGTGACATAACACTCCGGCCTTAAATATTACTCTCCTGCCCACTCTTCCTTCCCCAGATCTCTAGAAAACTCCTATTCAGCCGTTGGAACCCATATCAAATGCCTCCTTTGCTCCCCTGCTCAGACTTAGTGATTCCAGCCTCCTGCCATATTTGTCATGGCCTCTGTGGCAGCACTTGCCATACTGCCCTGCTGGAGCTGCTGGCCCACATGTTTGTCACTGCATCACCAGGGAACACAGACCTCATGTCATTTGTTTTTAAGCCCCTGAGCCTCACATGGTGTTGCCATGTAAGTGTTAAATCATGCACTAGAAGATGCTGAGGAATGCCTCGCCTGCCTTGCTGTGACCCGACCCCTCCCAGAAGCCCACCCACAGCATCATGCAGATCAAAGAGGAAGAAGAGGCGGGAGCTCTCCTTTTTGTTCTTGGTTCCTCGTCCCCGTCACTAGATCCATCCAGCTGTTAGTCACTCAGGCTGAAATATGGTCGTGCTCTGTTGAAACATAGGGCCTTATTTGCAGAAGTAGCACATTAGGATGTGTGCTGGGACTCAAGACAGGTATGTCTCCAAGGAGATGGTGGCTCAGCCCACACCCAGCACTACCAGGGACAGCAGCCTGGGCCACGGGAAGTCCCTGGGGTGCCAGGAGGCCAGGGGCTGGGAAGGGAATGGCAAGGGCAGGGCCGCACGGGAGTGGGGTGCTCCACCACTTTGACTCTGGTCCTGGTCCATATTTGGGGAACGATGTTTGTGTTCCTTTTGCCAAGCACTTCAAGCCCTGGTCACAGTAAAGGGACTTTTGGAAATCAATAGATCTATGAACTATTCTTTTTTTTTCTCATCTTCTCAAAGCATTGGAATTGCACCGTTAATATGGCAAGTCTGCATCCTATTGGAGGCTGCATACAAGCAAGTCAGTATGCCTTGTGTTAGCCAAGTTCTGCCTACAGGACTATAAATAGAATATTTTCATGTGTTCCTTTTGATAGAATTATTGCTAACTATAAAAGAGCCGTGCAGGAAAGTGCAGTGTCAAACCATTAGTGAATAAAATTCTGGCGTGAATTGAAATGCTGGGGTTCAATCAATAAATTTAGAAAATCTAGAACACAGACTAATCCGTTTTACTTCTTTACACAAAGGAAGGGTAGAATTTGCACTAGACATGGATGGTCTGTCAGGGACAGAGCGATTAAAGTAAGTCAGCTGGGTCTCAAAAAGGGACAGTAACCGGTATTTTTCCATATCTACGGTTTTAATCCCGGGGGGGGGGGGGGAAGATCATTAAATAAACGCATTTTGAATCTTATTTTATAGCATAAGAAAATACTTAAAGGGTTTAATGCCTAGATTTTTCCCGTCTCGAAATGAAGCACTGTAAATGTCCCACTACATTTATGTTTTAATGATAACAACAGCTGTTCTGAAGTGGGCAAAAGCTCCCCCTGGGTGAAAGAAGTTGCTCTTGAGTAATTTACAGGGCCCAGTTGCCCCAGTAGATTCCGCCGAGCAAGCAAGGGCGGAACCGTCACTCTCGCGGTCTTTGCCCTTGACCTTCCCCAAGGGCTCTGGAAAATATTGGCAGCAAGAACATCCTTCTTGGACAGTCTCTGCCATCGCCCACAACCAACCAGGCCATGTAGTAGAACCTCAGAAGACCCTTCCATGTGTAGAAACGGCCATATCGTTCCTCCTGGGAGTGTAACAATGACACAGGAGAGGTGAGCCCCGCCCAGGGGCGCAGGGGTGACATCCCCCTCCTGAACCATCTTGGGAGCTGGTTTCCTGCTCTTTGAAGGGAAAAAATTTCCCAGCTACTCTAGCAAGTTGTCAGAAGCTTTGGTCTTGCATCCGGAGCTCTCGACCTCTGCTGGGGCTTCACTGCAGCCAGAAAGGAGCTGAGCTTCCAGGAGACATACAAGGCCAGCGGATTCCGAGTCTAGGGCAGCACCTTAGCTCTGGACTCATATCAAAGCTTCCAGGAATTCCTGTTGTGGCTCAGTGATTTCAAACCCATCTAGGATCCATGAGGACGCAGGTTCGATCCCTGGCCTCACTCAGTGGGTTAAGGATCCAGCATTGCCGTGAGCTGTGGTGTAGGTCATAGACACAGTTCAGATCTGGTGTGGCTGTGGCCATGGTGTAAGCCAGAGACTACAGCTCTGATTCCACCCCTAGCCTGGGACCGTCCATATACCTCAGGGGCAGGTATAAAAAGCAAAAAACAAAAAAAGCAAAACAAAACAAAAAAAAACCTACCAGGGCCTGTTAAAATAACAAAGTGAAGGGTGAAAACACTAGCCAACAGAAATGCCCTTTAAGAAGTAAAGATGGGAGTTCCCGTCGTGGCGCAGTGGTTAAGGAATCCAACTAGGAACCATGAGGTTTCGGGTTCGATCCCTGGCCTTGCTCAGTGGGTTAAGGATCCGGTGTTGCTGTGGCTGTGGCGTAGGCCGGCGGCTTCAGCTCTGATCAACCTAGGAACCTCCATATGACTTAGATGCGGCCCTAGAAAAAGACAGAAAAAAAAAGAAAAAGGTAAAGACACCAAAGAAGTAAATAGTTCCGGTGTCTGAGCTAAGTCTCTAAGTCCCCAGCAAGGCAGGCTGATGACATCAGGCCATGAAATAGCCACTCAGGCAGACGGGGCACGTGGATCCCAGCCTCCAGGCTGGCTGGTGGGTCTCTTTCCCGCAGCTGATCAAGGAATAGGTGACCTGGCTGGTGAGAGAGACCCTTGGTGACCTGCACACACGTCATGAAGGGCAGGGTCGGGGCCGCCTCTTGCCCCTGCTCCAGGGACCCTGGAAAGTCTGCAGCTCAGGCCCAAGCCCTTGGGCCTTGTCCTACAGCCATCCTTCCTCCATTTGCGGGAAAGATGGCATTCGAACCCTGTCCCCAGGAGACAGGACAGGCCTGAATGGGAAGCCCCCAAGAAAGAACAGCCTCCAGGTAAGGGACCCCCTCCTTTCTCACAACCTGAAATCTTGCTGAGGGCTTAAGCCCTGCTCAATTTGGGCTGAATTTGGTGGTTGTCCATCCTTATCCTCAGCATCAGCTATGGTTTTTTTTTTTTTTAGGGCCACACTCACGGCGTATGGAAGCTGCCAGGCTAGGGGTCAGATCGAAGCTACAGCGGCTGGCCTACACCACAGCCACAGCCACGCAGGATCCAAGCCACGTCTGCAACCTACACCACAGCTCACAGCAACGCCAGATCCTTTAACCCACTGAGCAAGGCCAGGGATTGAACCTGCGTCCTCATGGATGCTAATCAGATTCGTTAACTGCTGAGCCACAAAGGAACTCCCAGCTATGATTTTTAACCATGGGCCCACTCTACTATCCTTCCCCACGACCACCCCAAAACTCACCTCTCCCTCGGTCACCAATATAACCCTTCCTGGCCCATTACTCCCTTGGCTTTGGCCAGGCCTCCGGCGGGCTCCATCATGGGACTTTTTTTTAATGTGTTTGTTTTGCTTTGTTTTACTCTAGGGTTAAGGGACCTCTTAAAAGGCTGCACGGAAGGCCCAACTCTCTATTAGAAAATTTTTCAATATTTTTTTTCTTTTTTAGCCACCCCCCTGCATATGGAGTTCCCCGGGTCAGGGATCAGATCCAAGTCCCAATTGTAACCTATGCCCGCAGCTGCAGCAACCTTAACCAGCGGCTTAACCACTGGGCCAGGCCAGGGGCCAAACCCCCGTGTCCCCGCACTGCAGAAACACTTTGGCACCACAGCGAGAACTCCAAAATTTTCTTTTTAATTTTTTTATTGAAGTATAGTTGATCCACAACATAGATTAGTTTCAAGGTACAATATAGTTATTCAAAAATTTTATAGGTTGTACTCCATTTAAAATGATTATAAAAACTGGCTATATTCCCTGTGCTGTATGATAATATATCCTTGTCGCATCTCTGTTTCATACATAGTGATAGGTACCTCTTAATTCCCTGCCCCCATCCTGCCCCTCCCCCCTTCCCTCTCCCCAGTGGAAGCCGCCAGTTTGTTCCCTGGATCCGTGAGTCTGCTTCTGGTTTGCTATGTTCATCTGTTTGCTTTGTATTCTAGATTCCGCATATAAGTGATAACAGGCAGTGTTTGTCTTCCTCTGACTTATTTCACTAAGCATAACAACTTCCAGCTCCACCCAGACATTCTCTCTGAAGATCAGATTTCTTACCTGTGTCATGAGATTCATAGACACGTAGGTTTGTCCTGAGGATTCAATGTCAAGGTAAGGGTGAAAAAGCCTTTTGGAAATGAAAACATATAGGCATATATATTCTCATTTCAGTCACCCGCTGAAAAAGAAAGTTGAAAAGAAAAAGGAGGAGTTCCCGTTGTGGCTCAGTGGGTTAAGAACCCAACTAGTCTCCATGAAGATTCAGGTTCAATCCCTGGCCTCGCTCAGTGGGGTAAGGATCTGCGTTGGCACAAGCTGTGGCGTGGATCGAGAATGCGGCTCAGATCTGGGGTTGCTGTGGCTGCGGCGTGGACCTGAGGCTGCTACTCTGATTCAACCCTTAGCCTGGGAACCTCCATATGCTGCAGGTGTGGCCCTAAAAAAAAAAAGAAAAAAAGAAAGGATAGAGAAAAGCCACTCTCCGATTACTACACCCCAGCCAAATCACAGTTGCCACCCCACCCCACCCCCACCCCCCCGCCGCATGCCTGTATGCGGTGGCCCGGACAGAGATCCGGCCAAGCCTGCTTCCTGGTGACTGTGGCGTCCTTGTTCCCAGGATGTTTGATCCCGTTGGTTCAGTGAACTCTGCAAATGTTCCCGGGCACTGACCGTGGGTAGCCTATAAGCCCCACGAGAACAGGGCTCAGCCCTGATTTAGGCATCATAGTGCCCTCCCCGCCCCCACCAAACAACAAGGTCCCTTGATAAATATTTAACTGACAGACCAGCAGACACGAAGCTGGGGACACCAGCCATTAAGGGTCAAAGTGGGCAAGGAGTGGCCACGATGCCAACAAGCGCCAGCGAGCCCCGGACCAAGGCAGGAGCAGGTTCTGAGGCGCGGAGAGGATGATGGGACTGATCGCTCAGCTGCGGGGAGGAGGAAAGCACCTGCTGGGGACCCGGCAGGACAGCTGGACCTCCAGGGCAGGTGGGATGTTGTACCAGGTGAAGACATAGGGAAGAGGTGTTCCTGGCAGCTGTAAAGTAAAGGCCACCAAGGCGGAAATTGACAGGGTGCGGCTTTTCCATTACACAAACAACTATTAAACTTCGTGGTTTCAAAGAATGCAGATGTATTATCCCATCCTTCTGGGGGTCAGAAGTCCACTGGGTTCTGCTGGTTTCATTGCTCTGAGTCTCTCAAGGCCAAAACCAAGGCCTCGGCAAGACGGGAGTCTCAGGGAAAATCCACTTTGCAGCTCACTCGAGGCTGTTGGCAGAATTGAATTATAGGAATGAAGTCCTTGGACTTCATTTTCTGACCAAGGTTAATGTCAGCCTACTAAGAGAAAGGAGTGGAAAGTCTCGTTCGATTTCTTTGAGGTTTATGTCTTGCCTTCCTTTTGATCTAGACTTCTTTTCCCAGTGTGGCAATTTTATAGCTTGAATCTTTTTTTTTTTTTTAATTTTGTTTATTTATTTATTTTTAAGGCCGCAGGTACAGCATATGCAAGTTCCCAGGCTAGAGGTCTAACCAGACCTGCAGCTGCCCTATGCCACAGACACAGCAGTGTGGGATCCTAGCCACATCTGCGACCTACACCACCGCTCACGGCCAGCGCCAGACCCTTAATCCACTGAGCAAGGCCAGGAATCTAACCCATATCCTCATGGATGCTAGTCAGGTTCATTACCACTGAGCCATGAAAGGAACTCCCTATGGCTTGAATCTTAAAGGAAAAGTTGAATGAAACGTGTATTGAGAACTAACATATGCTGGGCTTCAAACATATAAAAAGAAAACCTTCCCACGTTCTAGCACCTGTCAAATACTTATCAAAATAGATGCATTTCATTACAACTGGCTCCAACCAGCTGAAGGGACCTGGGATGCCAACACACCTAGGATTTCATTGGAGACACTTTCCTGAACGATAAGCGATGGGACTTCTTTTTGCAGCATGTGGAAGTTCCCAGTCCAGGGGTCAAATCAGAGCTGCAGCCGCTGACCTACACCACAGCCACAGCAATGCCAGATCCGAGCCACGCCTGCCACCTATGCCGTAGCTTGTGGCAATGCCAGATCCTTGAAGCCACGGAGCAAAGCCAGGGGTGGAACCCACATCCTCATAGATACTAGTTGGGTTCTTAACCCAATGAGCCACCATGGGAACCCCAATAATGGGACTTCTTTTGAAGTGTACAAAAACAATGGAACCGTTTCATTTTATCCAGAAGACAAGATTCAGTGCCTCATTAGCATAATCACCATAAACTTCCCCTTTCTGACATTTAAAAAACCCCGAATTTTCCCCTTAAGTAACTACTTATAATGGCCAGGGTTCTTTAGAGAAACAGAAAGAGTAGGATGTAGACAGAGAGAGAAAGAGAAAGAGACAGAGATTTTAAGGACTGTCCATGCCATTGTGAAGGCTGGCAGTCCAAAGTCTGCAGGTTTGGCTAGCAGTCCGTTACCTGATTAGATGAGGCCCACCTGTGGTATGGAGGGAATGCTGCTTTACCCGAAATTTACTAATTTAAATGTTAACCATGTCTATAAACACATTCACTGTTTCAGTTGAATTTTGACAATTCTTTTTTTTGTCTTTTTGTTGTTGTTGTTGTTGTCGTTGTTGTTGCTATTTCTTGGGCCACACCCGCAGCATATGGAGGTTCCCAGGCTAGGGGTTGAATCGGAGCTGCAGCCACCGGCCTACGCCAGAGCCACAGCAACGCGGGATCCGAGCCGCGTCTGCAACCTACACCACAGCTCACGGCAACGCCGGATCGTTACCCCACTGAGCAAGGGCAGGGACCGAACCCACAACCTCATAGTTCCAAGTCGGATTCGTTAACCACTGCGCCACGACGGGAACTCCCGAATTTTGACAATTCTTTATATGTGGGTACGTATATGTGTATGTATATAATTTACTAGTATTTTTACTTCCTATGCACTGTCCTTTTAGATGTGTGGTTTGAAAATATTCTCTTCTGGTCTGCAGTTTATCTTTTCACTATTTTAGCATGGTCTTTCATGGAGCAAAAGTCTCATTTCAATCCAGTCTACCCACTTCTCCTTTTATGGATTCTGATTTTGATGTAAAACCTAAGAACTCTTTGCCTAGTCCTAGGTCCCAAAGGTTTTCTCCTGTATTTCTTTCTAAAAGGTGTATAGTTTTACATTTAAGTATGTGATCCATTTTCAGTTAATTTTTATGTAAAATGTGAGATTTATGCCAAGAATTACTTCTCTGCCTATGAATGTCCAGTTATTCCAGAACCATTTCCTAAAAGGTCTATCTTTCTTCCACCGAATGGCTCCATCCCTGTCAAAAACCAGTTGGGCCTACTCGTGGGAGTCTATTTCTAGGTTTCTGTTCTATTCCCCTGATCTATTGGTCCTCTGCCAATACCACATTTGATTACTGTATCTATATCATAAATAGTTTTTATTTTTTCTTTGCTTTTTAGGGATGCACCCACGGCAAATGGAGGTTCCCAGACTAGGGGTCAAATTGGAGCTACAGCTGCCAGCCTACACCACAGCCACAGCCACGCAGGATCTGAGCCATGTCTGCCACCTACTCCACAGCTCACGGCAATACCAGATCCCCAACCCAATGAGCGAGGCCAGGGATCAAACGTGCAATCTTATGGCTCCTAGTCAGATTCGTTTTCGCTGCACCATAATGGGAACTCCTATATAATAAATCTTGAAACTGAGTAGACAGTCTCTTCCTACTTTATTCTCTTTCAAAATTGTCTTAGCTATTCTTTTGCCTTTTCATATAAATTTTAGAATAATCCATATGATTTTCGTCCTTTATATATATTTTTAGCTTTGTTTAGTTTCTTAAAGTAAGAACATAGTTTATTCATTTCTATTAAAAGCAATTTTCTCTCTTTCTATTAAAAGCACTTAATATATATTATTCAATGAGAATTCCCTCTATGCACAGCTGTAGCTGAATTCCACCAATTTTGATGGTCATATTTTCCTTTTCACTTAGTTCAAAATGCATTCTAATTTCCCATGTCACTTCAGTGACTCCTTTGAATTGCTTATAATTTCCAAATATTTGGGGGTTTCCAGATATCTTTCTATTATAGATTTCTACTTTCATTCTATTATGATTAGAGAACATACTTTTAATGATTTCAGTTTTTCAAGTGTGTTAGGATTTGTTCTGTGACCCAGAATGTGGTCTATCTTGGTCAAAGTTCTGTGTGCATTTGAAAACAAGGTATACTTGATTGGAATGTTCTATAAAGGTCAATCACAGCAAATTGGTTCCTAGTGTTGTTCCAGTCCTCTATATTCTTGCTGATTTATTTGTTCTGTCAATTACTGAGAAAGGAGTGTCGAAGTGCCTAAGTGTAACTATGGATTTATCTACTTCTACTTTTACTTCCATGCAATTTTGCTTCATGTATTTTCAAGTTTAGATGTATACACATTAGGATTGCTATACTTCTTAATGATTGACTATTTATCAATGCATAATGCCCCTCTCAATCCCCAGTAAGTTTCTTTGCTCTAAAATCTACTATGTGTGATGTTAATGAAGCCACTTCAGCTTTCTATTGATTAGGATTTTTATCTTTTTTATCATTTTAACCTATGTCATTATATTAAAAACTGGTTTCTTGTAGACACAACATACACTTAGGTTTTGTTTCCCTAGCCAATCTGACAATCTCTGACTTTTAACTGGTATTTTAAGATCATTTACATCTCATATTATTATTAATATGGTAAGGTACCATTTTATTAAATATTTTTGTTCTTTTTCATATTGTTCCAGTTTTCCCCCTTCTAGTCTTTTTTGGATTATCCCAATAGTTTTTAGTTTCCATTTTACTTTATCTAGAGGTGTTTGCCTATATTTTATATATAGTATTTTTAGTTGCTCTGGTGATTATAATATAAATATGTATGCAATAATGTAATATATAATAATATAAATGTGTATACATATATTTCATAGTCTACATATAGTTAATATTTTACTGCTTCAAGTAAAATGTCAAAGATGATTTATAAGCATTCAGTTATATGTAGCTAATATTATAAATCATACCTTGTGTTAGAGTTGTCATATGGATATACGGATTATATCTTCGTATAATCAATGCTGCTCTTTTATTTCAATAGCCATGCATATTTTAAATACCTAATAAAGAAGAAATGTCTACTATATTTACCCGGATATTTACCACGTGTACCATTTTGTTATCTAGATATTTTCCACTTCCTCTTCCTTTGCTTCTGTTCTAAATATTCCTGGGGTATCATTGCCCCTTAGCCTGACGAACTTCCTTTAGCATTCCTTTCAGAGTAGGCATGATGATGACAAACTCTCTGTTTCCAGTTGTCTGAGAATGTCTTCCGTTTGTCATTAGTCTTCACTGGATGTAGAACTCTGAGTTGTCAGTTCTTTCCTTAGCACTTTATTTTGTTTGGGGTTTTTTTTGTTTGTTTGTTTGTCTTATGTCTTTTTAGGGCTGCATCTGCTGCATATGGCAGTCCCCAGGCTAGGGGTCGAATCAGGGCAGTAGCTGTGGGCTTACACCAGAGCCACAGCAACACCAGATCCGAGCCACGTCTGTGACCTACACCACAGCTCACAGCAATGCCAGATCCTTAACCCACTGAGCAAGGCCAGGGATGGAACCCACAACCTCATGGTTCCTCGTCGGACTCGTTTGCACTGCACCACGATGGGAACACCTCTTTCAGCACCTTAAAGATGTTATTCCACGGTCTTCTGGCCACCATGCCTTCAGACAAGAAATCTACCTTCATTTGAATAGTTGTCCCCTACATATAGGGGAAATTTTACATATAAAGTATCGTTCTGTGGCTGCTTGAAAGATTATATTTTCTATTTCTTTGATTTTTAGCAATTTTGTTATTCCATGTCTGCATATGCTTTTCCTTCATTTTATCCTATTTGAGGTTGGACACGTTTTTTGAGTCTATGCTATTATATCTTACCAAATTTAGAGCATTTTTAGCCACTATTTATATCCCTCTTCAATTTCCCTCACTCTTTTTTTATGTCCTCTTCTGCTATTGAGTCCATCAGTAATTTTTTAAAATTTCAGAGAGTCGGAGTTCCTGCTGTGGCTCAGGAGGTTACAAACCCAACTAGTATCCATGAGGATACAGGTTTGCTCCCTGGCCTCACTCAGTGGATTAAGGATCCAGCATTGCATGAGCTGTGGTGTAGGTCACAGACATGGCTCAGATCTGGCGTTGCTGTGGCTGTGGCATAGGCCAGCATCTGCACCTCTGATTCAACCCCTGGCCTGGGAACTTCCATACGCCACAGGTGCAGCCCTAAAAAAACAGCAGAAATAAATAAAGTAAAAGAAAATTTCAGAGAGTCACGTTTTTGTTCTCAAGTTTTCATGTTACTTTTGTGCTTTCTCTTTCCCTGCCAAGCATTTCTAACTTTCCACTCATTACCAGATTGTTTAGCTTTGCTTCACGGAGTATGATTACAATAGCTGCTTTAACGTCTTTGATAATTCCAACATTTGGGTGATCTTGATGTTGGCATCTGCTGATTGTGTTTTCCTTTGAGAAGCGGTCACGTTTTCCTGGTTCTTTATAATGTTGAGTAAATACGCATCACATCCTGGAAAGTTTGAGTAGTTTGTTTGGAGACGCTGAGTTATGTCAAAACCTTCTGGAGAAAGTTGACGTTTTATTATTATCATTTTAGCCTGGTCATGCTCAGACCACAAGTTTTGTCTCACCTCCTGGGCCAGTGGTTTCAATGTTCAGTTTTGCAAGTCAAAATTATCTCTACGTTTTCCAGCTTCTAGTGACTTCTTTTCTGGTCTTTTGTCCAGGAAGATAAATTTCTGTAAGAGTTTTAGCTGTGTCCATTGCTGTTCTATGCACTTGGAGTTCTACTCCAGGCAAAGCAGTGAGAGAAAGGAAAGAGAAAACTCTTTGGAACACAGGAGCCCTTTTCTCCAATTACTCCTGCCAGAAAGGAGGGGTTCTCTCATAGTTTTAGCTGCCAGCATCATCTTCAGGCAGTCCTACACTAGGGCCGCAACTTGGGACAAGGTCAAGGGGAAAAAATACACGGGGAGCCCTCTACAAACCACACTCTCAGGTTTGCCAGGGCCTCTTTTCCAGGGACTCTGGCCAGGGGAAAAAAAATGGGGGGGGGCTCTGTTCAAGTTTTTGCAATCCACACTCAGTGCGTAATTCCACGACTAGGACAACGCACAGGTCAGAGCTGACCAATGAAAAGATAAAAGAAAAAAACGTATCCCATGTGGGTCATTTCTTTAAGCTTTGATCTCTCTCCTGAATCTGCCTGCTATTTTTACTGATCGGAGTCATCAGATAACTGCAATTTGGGTTCTGTCCAGAGTTTTTAGCAGTGAACTGTGGAGGAGGAAAGCTCACTCCATATTCCAGCTCCAGAGTAGGCGTCTTAGGCCATTTTAGGTGAAGCAATACAGAGTCTTACTTAGTAAGGATTAATATTCTTTTTTTTCTTGCCACACCTACAAGGAATTTCCAGGGCCAGGGACTGAACCAGCGCCACAGCAGCGACTTGAGCCACCAGCGATAATGCCAGATCCTTAATCCATTGAGCCACCAGGGAACTCCAGGATTAATGTTCTTAATTATTGTTAGCTTTCTTTGTGTTCATTTTAAAGGATGCCAAGAAAAAAAACTATTTCTTGTTCTGCGACCAGTCTCTTTTGACATGTCATTTCTTTTTTTTTTTTTTTGTCTTTTTGCCTTTTCTAGGGCCGCTCCTGTGGCATATGGAGGTTCCCAGGCTCGGGGTCTAATCAGGGCTGTAGCCACGGGCCTACGCCAGAGCCACAGCAACGCCAAATCCAAGCCATGTCTGTGACCTTCACCACAGCTCACAGCAACACCGGATCCTTAACCCACTGATCAAGGCCAGGGATGGAACCCATAACCTCATGGTTCCTAGTTGGAGTCATTAACCACTGAGCCATGACAGGAACTCCAACGTGTCATTTTAGTATTGTTTTTCCAAGTTCAACTCCCAAGTTTAGAATCCTGAAGCTGTTAAGATGTCTTGGACACCTAAAATATCTTTGGAGTTTCCATGACAGCCACTAAATAAACATGAATATTCACCTTCACCTTGTAAAAGAAAAAATAATAAAAATAATTGAGTTAGTTTGGGATTCTCCAGATTTTAATTAATTCAAATCTATCATGAGAGCTCTTTTGTTTATCAAACCAGGATTATAAGAAAACCTAGCAAATTAAAAGAAAATTTTAGTTTTCCCAATCTTAATTTTATAGAAGTAATTTGTTGCTAATGTAAGCTATGATTTAGGGATTACATATTTTTCAGGTTGAGAAGGATACTCATGTTCCTGTAGAAAAACTGACACGTTAACTGTCTCCCAATTGATTTTTTTCAACTTTTTTAGGGCCACATCCAAGGCTAATGGAATTTCCCAGACTAGGGGTAGAACCAGAGCTGCCACTGCCAGCCGATGCCTACACCACAGCCACAGCAACACCAGATCCAAGCTGTGTCTGCAACTTACACCAGAGCTCGCAGCAACACCAGATCCTTAACCTACTGAGAGAGGCCAGGGATCAAACCCACATCTTCATGGATACTAGTCAGATTCGTTACCGCTGCACCACCATGGGAACTCCCCCAGCTGACTTATTTTAAGAAAGATTTTTGTTTCTACATTTAAGTACCTTCTCGGTTGATAATCACCATCATACATGTCATGTCTTATGAGAAAGTGCTGGAAAGCTGTCGATACCCTTGCTGTCTAGAGCATGTTCTGACTTGAAGGCAATTATTGAAAATAACCTTCGAAGGGTATCCATCATGCCTTAAGAGCATCAGCTTTCATTCTGATATGATTATAATAAATATAAATAGACATGGCTTACGTCTAGTTTGTTCATCATTGTCTAGTGATGAGGTTTCTAATCTTTCTGGCTATCCTCAGTCCATGGCAAACTGAAAGCAAGATGATGCTTGTGTAGCCCTGAAAGTGTAATGATTTGCCCTCCCTTTATGTGGCCATCCCATTGTCTCAGAAGGTAGGAGGACCAAGAGGGATGTAAAAAAGGATCCGTCCCACTTACAGCCTCACCTGTCCAGGAGTTATCAAGACCCGTGGTCAGTGGGTCTTCTTTTGGTCACCTGGGTACACACATCCCATCCTATCCAGGGGGAAGCTTCCAGGACTTCAGAACCATAACCACATGAACTCCTCCTTTTTAATCAATTAAAAATCTCTGACTTTAAAATCAAAGGGAGTTCCCACTGGGGCAGTGGGTTGAGAATCCTACTGCAGCAGCTTGGCTCACTGCCAAGGTGTGGGTTTGGTCCCCAGCCCAGCACAGTGGGCTAAAAGGATCGGGCATTGCTGCAACTGCCACATAAATCACAGCTATGACTAATATTCAGTCCCTGGCCTGGGAACTTCCATATGCTGCAGGCATGGCCATAAAAAAAAAAAAAAAAAAAAACTTCGCTTTTCCCACCTGCAAAAAACAAAACACTCTCTGTTTTGTAATGGTTGGGCTTGGTGGTTTGTTATTTATTTATTCTCAACATGTACATTTTCCCATTCAACGCTCGTAAAAACTGGTGACTAGAGAAAATATTACTCTCATGCAGACCTAACTTAGAGCATTCCATGTTCCCAGGGCCCTGCCATTCTGGGCAAAGGGGCCCCATTGACTTGTTCATAGATCTTGGCATGGTCCTTGGCCAACTGATTAACACACTAAGTGGCCAGCAGGGGCAGCAGCATCAAATGTCTCTGCCAGCATCTCCCAAGCGGTGGGTCACAGCCCCTCAGCCCACCTGCCTGGCTGCTTTCATGCTGTCGTTGAAAAGAAAGGTCAGAAAAAAAGGGACAGTTTATTGCTGGTCATCTTTCAAATTCTACTACGTTACAGAGAGCACAAGCGCTCCTTCAGGCAGGACATTGAAAAGGCACAAACGAGGACTGAGATGGCAAAACTAGGATGTCTGGACCCATTTCTCTGAGGTTATGTCACCCCTTGCATACCCTTCAGGACCAAAGGCTAAAAGATCTAATTCAGGAGTTCCCGTCGTGGCGCAGTGGTTAACGAATCCGACTAGGAACCATGAGGTTGCGGGTTCGGTCCCTGCCCTTGCTCAGTGGGTTAACGATCCGGCGTTGCTGTGAGCTGTGGTGTAGGTCGCAGACGTGGCTCGGATCCCGCGTTGCTGTGGCTCTGGCGTAGGCCGGTGGCTACAGCTCCAATTCAACCCCTAGCCTGGGAATCTCCATATGCTGCGGGAGCGGCCCAAGAAATAGCAACAACAACAACAACACAAAAGACAAAAGACAAAAAAAAAAAAAAGATCTAATTCAAGGGCACACATCCAATTGCTTTGGTCAGACACAGACCTTCCAGCTGCCCAGTGGCCGAGCCTCCTTATCCTTCCAGGTCTGGCAGGAGGCCTCTGACCTCGAAGACATCCCTACGGCTGTGTCCCTGAAGGGGCAGCAGCTAGTCGGCTCTGCGGCTTCCCCCATTGTCTAGAAACCCTACCTGCTTCGTCCCTGGACTAGCTTCATGCATGCAGCCCTCGGCCAGAAACAGCACAGATCCAATTGTCTCTGGGAAGAAAAGGGGTTGCAGAAAGGCAAGGTAGAGCATTCCTCTGACACAGCCTGGGAACCACTGAACAAACAACCATTTAGATAAAGATTCATCAAGAAGAGAGTGACACCAAATAGAAATACAGACAAATAAAATAGGAGAGCCTATACAAGGAATCAGAAGGCAAGGCCCTCCACATCCAAGCTCATAACCTTGGACAAGCTGCTTAAACACTGTCAGACCTCAGGGCTGTCTGCAGAGTCGGTTGGCATGGGGCCCGGCACACAGTAGCCCTTAGCAAGGGCTAGAGGAATGCCTGAATGAGTGAATGAATTTGTGCAGAATGGGCCGAGATCCAGAGCAGAAAGTGGTTTTTTTTTGGGGGGGGTTGTTGTTTTTTTGTCTTTTTGCCATTTCTTGGGCTGCTCCTGTGGCATATGGAGGTTCCCAGGCTAGGGGTCGAATTGGAGCTGTAGCTGCCAGCCTACACCAGAGCCACAGCAACACAGGATCCGAGCCACGTCTGCAACCTGTACCACAGCTCACGGCAACGCCGGATCATTAGCCCACTGAGCAAGGGCAGGGATGGAACCCGCAACCTCATGGTTCCTAGTCGGATTCATTAACCACTGCACCACGACGGGAACTCCAGAAAGTGTTTTTAAAAATAGGCCAAGAGGGGAGAGAAGATTAAGATGGCAGAATAGAAGGACTGGAGCTCAACTTCTCTCCTAAAAACAACAAAATTCACAACTAAAGGCTGAGCAATCTCCACCCAAATGGACGAGAAACCTTAAAAAAGATACCCTACTCCAGAAGAAAAAGAGGAGGCCACATCAAGAGGTAGGAGGGGCGATTGCATAAACAACCCCATACCTCCCAGGTGGGAAGCTCCACAGACTAAAAACTAACTGGTTCACAGAGAGAGACTCACCTACCAGAGTGAGAGTTCGGAGCCCCACATCAAACCCTCATGTGTGGGGATCCAGCACTGGGAGAAAGAGCCCCTGGAGCATCTGGCATTGAAGGCCAGTGGGACTTGTGTGCAGGAGCTCCACAGGACTGGGGGAAACAGAGACCCCATTCTTAAAAGGCACACACGGACTTTCACGTGCACTGGGTCCCAGGGCAGAGCGAGGTCTCCATAGGAATCTGGGTCAAACCTGACTGCAGTTCTTGGAGGACATCCTGGGAAAACAGGGGTGAATATGTCTTGTTGTGAGGGAGGGACATTGAAGGCGAAACTCTTGAGAATATTCAGCAGCTGCCTTTCTCTGGAAGTGGCCATTTGGGGAAAATCTGGCCCAACCTGTCAGTCAGTCAGTCAGTGCTGAGAAGCCCCAGGGCAAACAACAACCCAGGTGGGATCACAGCCCCCGACCCTCAGTAAACAGGCTCCCTAAAGACCCCTCAGGCACACAGCTACCCCTAATCCCATCCAGAGACTAAGCCCCACCCACCAGAGGGATTAGAATCAGCTCCACCTACCAGGGGGCAGGCATCAGCCCCCCCCATCAGGAAGCCTACAGCAAGCCCCCCCATACCGACTTCAGCCACAAGGGGGGCAGATGCCAGAAGTAAGAGAGGCTACAGCTCTATTTTATGTAAGAAGGTCACCACACCAAAAACCTATAAAAATGAAAAGACAGAGAACTATAACTCAGATGAGGGAGAAAGGAAAAACCCCAGAAAATCAGCTAAGTGATGAGGAGATTCTCAGCCTCCAGGAAAAAGACTTTAGATTGTTGATGATAAAGATGATGCAAGACATTGGAGATAAACTGGAGGCAAAGATGGATAACTTACAGGAAACACTGACCAAAGAGATACAAGATATCAAACTTAAACAAGAAGAGATGCAAAATACAATAACTGAAATAAAAAATTCACTAGAAGCAGCCAACAGCAGAATACAGGAGGCAGAAGAACAAATAAGCGAGGTGGAGGACAGATTGGTGGAAATTATGGATGCAGAACAGAAAAGAGAAAAAAGATTGAAAACAAATGAAGAGCGTCTCAGAGAACTATGGGACAACGTGAAACGCACCAACATCCGTATTATAGGGGTGCCAGAAGGAGAAGAGAGAGAGAAGGGACAGAAAAAATATTCCAAGAGATAATAGCCAAAAACTTCCCTAACATAGGAAAGGAACCACTCACTCAAATCCAGGAAGCACAACGAGTACCATATAAAATAAACCCAAGGAGGAATACACCGAGACACACATTAATCAAACTGACCAAAATTAAAGACAAAGAGAAAATCTTGAAAGCAGCTAGGGAAAAGAAACAAGTAGAACAAGGGAACCCCAATAAGGTTATCAGCAGATTTTTCAGCAGAAACTCTGCAGGCCAGAAGGGAGTGGTATGATATACTTCACGTGATGAAAGGAAAAAACCTCCAACCAAGATTACTCTACCCAGCAAGGCTCTCATTCAGATTTGAAGGAGAAATCAAAACCTTCACAGATAAGCAAAAGTTGAGAGAATTCAGCAACACTAAACCAGCCTTACAACAAATACTAAAGGAACTTCTCTAGGCAGAAAAGAAAAGACAGCAATAGGAAACTAAAATTCCACAAATGACAAGGCTCACCAGTAAAGGTATCTATACAGTAAAGATACGAAATCACCCATGCACAATTATACCACAAAATCAGAAATCATGAGAAGAGGTGGGTACAAATGCAGGACACTGGAGATGAACTTGCAATTAAGAGAACAACAACTTAAAACAATCTCGTATACATATAGACTCATATCAAAACTTCAGAATAACTGCAAACCAAAAATCTAAAATTGATACACAAACAAGGAAACCCTGGAGAAGAAACATATCTCATAGTAAATAAGTGTGTAATCCACCATGAAGGGGGTCATTTGACATCATTCTTGGAAGGCTGAAGTCTTCTTAGATCGGATTCTGATTACCGCTCCATCAAAGAATTTATGATAACTATAATTGAATAACACAACTGTACAATTAAATAATACAGTTCTACAATTGTATTTTATAACCATTTCTCTCCATGAGACAATGTAAGGTCTATAATGTCTTGTTTATCACATCACCTAGAATGGTATAATGCCTATACTGAAGAATCAATAAGATGTAACAAATTGTGAGGACATATTTATATAGTTACACTGTTTTTTAACCAATGTATGCATTTTATATCTTACTTGTTTTCAGAGGGTGTATTATTTTTGTTATTCTTACCAGTTAAGTTATTCTTTTTATTATGTTGTATAAAATATTTAATGGTATATAAGGCTTTCTTCTTTATAAATTTTAGTTGCATAATATACACAATTTTAATATAATGCTAATTTTTAAAGAAAAATTGAAATGTAGATAGTACTAAATAGTAAAGATGAACGCCATACAAAATGGGACAAAGTATAGAATAAATTTCCTATTCGTCTCAGCATATTTTCCATTCCACTTCTCCAGAGGGAGTCCCTTACTATGTTTCTTAAGATCCATGATATAATAACCTGTGTGAATGTAATTGTGTTTAAATATATGTATTTTATTTTGTAAAAAAAAAAAATTAAAGAACAGGCATTCTTCCTAAACCATGCAAACCAATCACTAGATATTATTGAACATGAAAAGAAAATTGTATACAGTGATGAATATATTTGCTTTGGAATTAGTTAACTAGCTAGTTACCTACAATTATAAAAGAGCTATGAAGATACAGCTGAAGGGTAAGATTTAAAATGTTCTTTAATTACTGTATGATAGATAGTTTCTTACTACTATTCGCTCAGAATTGTCAATCCAAACTGTTTCCAATTTGAATTCTACCAAGTTTTCTCAATTAGTTTCTAAAAAGATTTGCTTAATTAATGGAGTTTTTATTATTGTTGTAATTAAAAATAATTACGGAATAAAGAAAAAATAGGCCAAGAGGAGGTCCCATTGTGGCTCCGCAGAAACAAATCTGACTAGTATCCATAAGGATGCAGGCTTGATCCCTGGCCTCGTTCAGTGGGTTAAGGCTCTGGTGTTGCTGTGGCTGTGGCGTAGGCCGACAGCTATAGCTCTGATTTGACCCCTAGCCTGGGAACCTCCATATGCCATGGGTGTGGCTCTAAAAAACAAAAAATATAAAAATAAAAATTTTTTTAAATAATGTGTGTGTATATATATATGTATGTATGACTGGGTCACTTTGCTGTACAGCAGAAATCAACACAACATTGTAAATCAACTATACTTTAATTAAAAAAAAAAATGTGGCGTTCCCGTTGTGGCGCAGTGGAAATGAACCCAATTAGTCTTCACGAGGATGTAGGTTCAATCCCTGGCCTTGCACAGTGGGTTAAGGATCCAGTGTTGCCATGAACTGTGGAGTAGGTCACAGAGGCAGCTAGGATCCTGCATCGCTGTGGCCGTGGCATAGGCTCGAAGCTACAGCTCTGATTCAACCCTTAGCCTGGGAATTTCCATATGCCGTAGGTGTGGCCCTAAAAAGACAAAAACAAAAACAAAGCCCTTTTTTTAATAGGCAAAATTGGAGTTCTCTTGTGGCACAGCAGGTGAAGGATCCCATGTGTGATCCCTGGCCTGGGAATTTCCATATGCCATGGGCACGGGCAAAAAAAGATAAAATTATATTTAAATCTTTTAGCGCTAACCAGAATCATATGAAGATTGACCATGGCATGTAAAGTTAAAACCAAAAGGCTTATATGTTTTTCTGGCAGAAAAGCAGTGAGGTCCCCACACCCCTGAGAACAGGGTCAAAGCAGGTAAGAAGAGCGCCCCCTGCAGTAAAGTGTGCGGAGGTCTTTGAGGGTCTTGGGTGGAAAGCCAAGGTCAGGGAATCCCAAAGATTTAGTAAGAGGACTACTTGCTTTTGTTGTTGTTGTTGTCATTGTCTTTACATAAAAAAGATATTCTTCTTCCCACCCTACCCCCAACATCTGTTGCCCGAGAAGGTAAACACCAATGAAAAATCCTCGTAAATTTTGAATGATTATTTACCTTCCGTTTCGTGACAACCCCTACACATATTTGAACAGAAGGCACGTTAAGGGCAACACTCTTTTCCCAGGACCTGCGTGATGATGGGGGCAAACACTGTTTGAAAGTCCCTTTACAAAGCTCTGTATAAAATAGCGTCCATATAGCCTCATAAAAACCGTATGATTGCAGCATGTTATGAAAATTCCCTGTGTCTGTAAACTGGGGGTAATGCGTCTTCCTTGTAGGTTTACTGTATGATTGACTCAGACTAGGAAGCAAAACAGCTGGCATACAGCAGGCACTCAATGAAGGCATATGTCCTTCCTGTCTGGGGGTCACATTTAAACTCCTATCTAATAAAATCCCGAGAGAAGAGGATCCATAGGATTTTAAATATTTGTATCAAAATATTTATTAGATACATCAAGTTTCTCGATATTCATTTGGAAATCGTCCTCTCCCCTTGTATTCTTTGGCTGGTTTATCCTTAAAATGAGATGAGGCATAAACCCAGAGTTAATCCACTCTCTCCTGTCGCTGGGCCAGACAGACCTTGCAATGTGGAGCCCAGCCCCCTTCCTCCTGTGTCTTACAGCCTTGTCATCCTGCACTTCACATTCTCTTTAGTTAAGGGTCCAAAACCAGTCACCAATATTTTTGTTATTTTATATAATCCATGCTTTTGGGGGGGGAGGCACCTGCAGCATATGCAGATTCCCAGGCTAGAGGTTGAATCAGAGCTGCAGCTGCCAGCCTACACCGCAACGACACCAATGCTGCTTCTGTGACCGGCCCTGCAGCTTGCAGCAATGCCAGATCCTTAACCCACTGAACAAGGCCAGAGATCAAACCCACATCCTCACAGACAATATGTTAGGTTCTTAACCTGCTCAGCCATAGTGGGAACTCTGAGTCCCTACTTTTTTCTTGGTCTTCTTCTTTTTTTTCCCTGTCCTTTTCGGTGAAGATCTACTGGTTTCCATTTTATCTCTCTGGACATGTCTTTGTTTTGCACGCACTCTTCAGTGGTTCCTAGCCAGGTATAAAATTCTGGGTTGGAGATGATTTTCTCTCGGCTATTTGAAAATGTTCCTGTGTGGTGTGAGAGTTCTAAGCACAGGCTCTGTGTTCAGAATTCCGGAATCCAGTCCCAGCTTTGCCAACTACCAGATCTAGGAAACTGGCCCATGACTCAGAGACTCCTGGGCTGGCTTCCTCATCGGCAGCTCTGGACAACACAGGTCCTACCTGATAGGATTGTTGTAAAGACAGAATGGGTACTAGATGAAAAGCACTGAACACACAACGATGCAGTCAGATTAGCTATGATTTCTATTGAATCTTTACTGTCTTCTTCTACTGCTGCTCTTGAGAAATCTGATGATGTCTAATTTTTGTGCCTTTTTTGTAATGTAACCTGAATGTGCTTCCTGTTTCCCTGTAGGATCTTTGTTTTAGGTATCTTACAATCTCCTTCCTGTGTATCTAGCTATGGCTTCTTTTTTTTTTTTACATGCTTTTGGTCTCAAGGAACTTCCTGAATCTAAGAACTTGTTCTCTTCCTTGAGATTGGAAAATTCTCAGCCATTATTTCTTTGAATATGGCCTCTATCTCTTGCAAACTCAACCTGGCGCTTAGAAGGGTCTTTTTTATGTCATCCAGTATTTCTAGGGTTTTCTTTAATAGCAGGAAGTTCTCAGTGTATGTGGATCACCTCACTGACAGAAATTGAAGTCCTACTCTGTGAACCTTTTAAGTTATTTCAATTTAACATTAAATTCAAAATATTATTTCAGGAGTTCCCATTGTGGCACAGAGGAAACAAATCTGACTAGGAACCATGAGATTGCAGGTTTGATCCCTGGCCTCGCTCAGTAGGTTGAGGATCTGGCATTGCTGTGAGCTGTGGTGTAGGTCACAGATGCAGCTCAGATCCCGAGTTGCTGTGGCTGTGGTGTAGACCAGCGGCTACAGCTCTGATTAGACCCCTAGCCTGAGAACCTCCATATGTCACAGGTGTGGCCCTAAAAAGACACACACACCCCCCAAAAAATTTATTTCAATTTAACATTCAATTCAAAACTAGTGTCCATGAGGACACAGGTTTGATCCCTGACTTCACTCAGTGGGTTAAGGTCCAGCATTGCCATGAGCTATGGTGTAGGTCACAGATGTGGCTCGGATGCTGAGTGGCTGTGGCTGTGGTGTAGGCTGGCAGCTGTAGCTCTGATTTGACCCCTAGCCTGGGAACCTCCATATGCCATGGGTGCAGCCCTTAAAAAAAAATAGTACCAAATAACTCTTTAGAGCCCCAAATTATTTATTTAAATCATAAAATTTGGAATATACTGCAGTGACATTCTTACAATAGTGCTAAGCTGATCACTGAGAGCAAGAGAATGTCTGCATTTAAATTTCCTTTGACTGATGCTCAAAGGATGCTCAGAACCCTTACTGAGCTATCATTCTTTCTGAGCTATCAGAAACCTCTCACCAAGGCCAAGTAAAAATTGATACACCCATGCAATTCTTTTTTTAGGATCACAACCTGCCCGTTGCTACTCTCTTCTATCTGTGGCCTAATTAAGCATCATGATTTCAACCCATTAAATATACCGACACTAAATATATACATACATCTATATATATAATAAAATTATGTATAATAAAAACAAAACTTTGTATCTTCCGAATACTTGTAAAATAAAAGATCGATATGTATATACAGCTTCAAAATGCTCGATAGGACTTTATATACTTGTCAGATTTTTTTCCTTTTAGCCTAAATGCATACTCAAAATCAAATTTCCTTTTTTTTTTTTTTTTTTTTTTGGCCTCACTCACGGCATATGGAGGTTTCCAGGCCAGGGATCGAATCTGAGCTGCAGCTGCAACCAGCTCCACAGCTTCAGCAATCCTGGATCTTTAACACACTGCACCAGGCCAGGGATCGAACTCAAGCCTCAGCAGTGACCCCAGCTGCTGTAGAGACAACGCTGGATCCTTAACCCACTGCGCCACAACAGGAACTCTAAGCTTCCCTATTTCTTTTCATTCAAATTAACTCTTTGCTAAGAAAATGAGAACGTATCTATTTCTAAGTTAAATTTTTCCCTGTGTAATTATGCGCCTTTGGTATTTTCCATCTCATGAGTTGGCCTTTTTTTTTTAATAGTGATTTTTGTTTTTTCCATTATAGCTGGTTTACAGTGTTCTGTCAATTGTCTACTCCGAGTTGGCATTCTTTAAGTCTGGACTTTGTTGAAATCATTACATCCTAAAATACGATTTCCAAAAGGGGCAGGGACTTCTTCTTCTTCAGCGCAGTATCCTCAGCCCTGTCATTTACACTCAACAAATATTTGTTGAGTAAATGAGAGAAACGTTCAGCTTTTCTGAATGAACTTCCCTCGCAGAGCTGGAATCCTTTTCAGTAGCATCGGAGTGATCCAAATTCTGCTTAATCTCTCCAGTGGCAGAGAGCGCTCAACAGCACACAGAAATCTCTTCCACTCAGCCCTCGGCCTGGCAACCCCTGGACCCAGCTGTTTGGTTGTCGTGGATTTTTTTGTTTGTGTCATTCAACTTCCTACACCTCTTCTAACCTGGTCCCAGCGAATTCTCCTGCAGCTGTGCTTCCTAGGATCACACCTGATTCTGCATGATAATCTATCTTAAAAACCTCTCCCTTATCTCCTAGGTGATTCTTAGAGCTGGACCGGATTGGAGGTGGGACCCTAGAACTCCTCCTCTTTTAGAATTTCCCCAGTGGATTTGGATGTAGTTGGCTCATGGGCCAGCACTTATCTGGTCACGATTCTGGCAGCAAGTTCACCTCCAAATTTCTCCTCTCTTCAGTGGAACAGTCCTCCTCTTTTTAACTGGGACTTTAAAACGATGTCCTCCAGTTGTTTGCTTCTGTGTTTGATCTAATCTGGACATTCCTTCCAAAAATATGTCATCTGTATAGATGGATATAATGCTCTGGTATGATCTGCCTGCCACAGCCCATGAGGAGACTGAATGAACACAGCTTGTCTATTGGTGTGGACAGCTTTTCCATAGCCCCCAAGTTTTGGCCCATTTTTAGCTCATGGTCAGCTAATTCACTGTCCGGTGTTTTCCCCCTAGCACCTGCAGTTGGGAAGAGGGGGAAAAAAAAAAAAACAATAAACTCAATGCAGAAATTTATAGTCATTCTTTTTAAATCTTATATTGGCTTTTGGTCGATGTTCCAGGATTTGGAGAAACATTTTTATCTTGAGTAAGCAATAGGAATTTCCACTCGGCTTTTTGTGATTTGCAACTTTAAGGCACAGGCATTCCATTTCTTCATTTCTTCACTCAACAGATAGCTTACTCATAACCCACTACGTGCAAGTCCTTAGCTAAAGCTTCACGTGGGACAGGAGTTTCTGCAAGACACGGGGACTGTTTGCAGGCGCCTGCGTCCTGACAAGCATTATCTACTCAGTCTTCATTTGCGTGACCAACAGAAACCTCCCCAGGGTTACAGTTCTTTACCTCTAGACCATGGCCTTAATCAACGTTATTTGCAGACAGTAACTCATCCGGTCAGAGTCCCCCCCACCCCCACCCCCACCCCCGTCCTGGACTCATTTCTCCACCTTATTGAAGAATATTTCCATGAGAAACTTCACCAAGTATTTTTATGAGATGAAAACATGCCTAAATTTGCTCATTAAAAACAAGAAGAAAAGAAGGCTAATTGGTTATAATGTTTCATTGGGAGCTAAGCTGGTACCCAGGGTTCCTTATTTCCTCTTGTAAATGTTCAGACGCCATCTGTTTCACGTGCCATTCTCAAAGCGACCCAAGGATTGACTTGAAGGTCACCAGTCCAGAGAGTCTTTATTTTTCCCCTTTTTCTGTCAATTCCCAGTGTGTGGAGTCCCTTCCCAGGACTGTGGCTCCTCAAAGGTCCCTTGTGGGAGCTCTGAGAAATACACTGGGCTGCGACTGCTCTGAAGCCGAAGCATCCATTTGCCATGTAAATGCTCAACCAGTTTTCTGACTGTCCTTTCACCTCTCCTGTGCCTCTGATATTGTTCTACTCTGTCCAACCAGAAGAGGTCCTTGGAAGATCACAGATTGAGTGATTCTGTTGGCATCCCTCCGTGTAGGACCCGAAAGCATCATCCTCAAGGGAAGGTCTCACGCTTCCCCATTACCTACCCTCTTCTTATAGGTCCCTGCCAAAGAGCCTTGTTCCGTTTAGATGGAGCACGCCCCCTCCATCCTTTGTACACTATTTCATAAAGCTGAGCTCGAGGACCTTCTTATGCAGATTTCTATCCCTTTAGCAGTATTTGGGAATTCTGTATCATCATTTTACTTTTTTCCCCAAGCTTCCATTCCATATGGGTAAACTTATGGGTAAAGCGCGCTCTCTCTCTCTGTCTCTCCCTCACTTTTTTTTTTTTTTTTGGCCACACCTTCAGCCTGAGAAAGTCCCAGGGCCAGAGATCGAACCCACACCAGAGTAGTGACCCAAGCTGCTGCAGTGACAACACCAGATCCTTACCCACTGAGCCAGCAGGAAACTCCTACGTGTCTATTTTAAGAGCCTGTCATCGGATCTCTGAATTGGAGCATCTTTAAGTTTTATTAAAGTACAGCAGTTTTAAAGGCTGTGATTGTTTCTGCTGCACAGCAAAGTGACTGGAGTCAAACACCCACACACACGCATTCTCTCTCAGATTCTTTTCCCACCTAGATTACCACAGGACACCGGCTCGTGTCAACATCTTTTTCAAATAAAGGGGATAGAAAAATTCAGAAAGTAGGAAAAGCTGTCTACCAGCAAGCGATCAGATCAAAGGAATGCCAAGACAAGAATTTGAGAAGCTGGTAGTTGATAAAAAGAGATCGTATGCGAAATTCCCAATACGGGAACATCAAAGGTAGGAAGGCACTTCTGTTATTTTTGGAACATAAAAGGGGCATTTGGGACTGAACGCGAAAGATGGTTCTTTTTAAGTTCCATGGTTTTACCCATACTTGCACTAAAAACATCAGAAGTACAGACTTGCTGTGGAAGAAGCCAAACATTCCAGAGCTGCACCAAGTCCCGAAAATGCCATGCCCACCACCCAGAAATCAACCACAGCAAACAAGTCTGTGTGTCTCTTCCAAAGACGTGAGGACTTGTTTGCCAAGGTCTCTAGTGAATCTGCAAATTCAGATGAGGTTTCATGGCAGAAAGATCAGAAGCAGCCGACTCGGTAATGTACGGCAAATAGGATGTATTAAACCGAAACTGGAAAAATCATTTCTAAATAAGTCATTGAGTCTTCAGGGCACCTCTCCCAGGTGAAATTCTAAAGCAGCTGCTCATAAAATTGCTATAGAATCTACCCTCCCTGGAGGACAAGGCTGGCAGCCCAGTTCCAGCCAAATACACCTACTGAGCGGGTTGCATATTTTCCTATTTAAAAGGATGCCCCATTCCTCATTAGTAAAATGAGCCTAGACAAATGTCTATTTGTGTATATATACACACACACATATGCACATATTCGTGTATGCAAAAATATGTCCCTCTTTCTTGCCATGATTCTTCTTTCTCCCCCCTGCAGCATACGAAAGCTCCCAGACCAGGGGTCGAATCGGAGCTGCAGTTGCAGGCCTGCGCCACAGCCACAGGCACAGCCACAGGCACAGGCACACTGGATCCAAGCCATGTCTGCGACCTACACTGCCGCTCACAGCAACACCAGATTCTTAACCCACTGAGCGAGGCCAGGGATTGAACTCATGGATACCAGTCAGGTTCTTAACCTGCTGAGCCACCACGGGGACTCCTCTTGCCCTCGTTCTTACCTCGGACATGAGGTTTCCTGAACAGCTCTGAGTCTGTCACTCACCCTGTCTTAATGTTCTCCGGCTGCCATAATAAAGTGGCCCAGATGGGGTGGCTTAAACAACGGGATTGCGTTGTCTCACCTTTCCGGAGACTAGTGGCCTGACATCAAGGCGTTGGGGGGGCTGGTTCCTTTGAGGACTGTGAAGAAAAGCTCTGTGCCAGGCAGGCCTCTCTCCGAGGCTTGTAGGCAGCTCCCTTCCTCCTCCCATGGCTCTATCCCCACTGTAACTCTGGCTCCAAATTCCCCTCCTTTTCTAATTCTTTTTCCCTTTTACAGCCCCACCTGCAGCATATGGACATTCCCAGGCTAGGGGTCAAATTGGAGCTGCAGCTGCCGGCTGACACCACAGCCCCAGCCACCACCAGATCCGAGCTGCAGCTGCAACATATGCCAGCTTGCGGCAATGCTGGATCCTTAACCCACTGAACGATGCTAAGGATCCAGCCTTCATCCTGGCCTCACTCAGTGGGTTAGGGATCCGGCGTTGCTGTGGGCTGTGGTGTAGGTCGCAGGTGCGGCTTGGATCCCACGTTGCTGTGGCTGTGGTGTAGACCGGCAGCCACAGCTCCGATTCGACCCCTAGCCTGGGAACCTCCATATGCCGCGGGTACAGCCCTAAAAAGACAAAAGACAAAAAAAAAAATAGAAAAGGAAAGAAAAGCACAGTGGAGAAAAGTCCCCTCAAGGAGAGTGAGAGTCGCAGATGGAGCATCGGAGTGTCTGTCTGTCTGTCCAGCCCATCCATGCCATTCAGCTCTGAGAAGCAAAGTCAGCAGGTCCCATGCCTGGAAGCCCAGGGCCCTGACAGCCAACAAGAATAATACCATGTGCAGGCTGTCGAGACCTGTACAGGCACCTGGGGCCATCCGCTCTTTCTCATCTACAAGGTCATAGACCTAAGCAGCCAGCCAGCTTGTGGTGTAGACCATTCACTGCCACTGCAATCCCCTCCACACCGTAGACATGGGGGCGGGTATGGCAGGATCCGGGGGTGAATCTGCAAGGAACCCAAGCCTTGGTCCACTCTGCACGGGGCACTGTGCTAAGCACTGCTCCTCAGCGCAGCTGGGAGTCTCAGTGGAGCCTGAGTGCAGATGGGGTGTAGACTGAGGTTTCTTCCAACCTGCTCAGGCCTCCATTTTCACAAGCTGATTGGGGAGGGAGAGGGGATTGGAGGTTGGAGGAGATACTGCTTGGAGCCTTGGGAAGATGCTTGGAAAGAAGGGGCAGAACAGTACAGGAGGACGTGGGGACCCAGCCCTCCCCAGGGTAGCCTGCAGAAAGCAGGGTTGTAAGTCAAAGGCGACAGGGATGATGTTTTGATTAAGACTGTGACGTTGGGGGAGTTCCTGTCATGGCGCAGTGGTTAACGAATCCGACCAGGAACCTTGAGGTTGCGGGTTCCATCCCTGGCCTTGCTCAGTGGGTGAAGGATCCAGCATTGCCATGAGCTGTGGTGTAGGTTGCAGACGCAGCTTGGATCCCGCGTTGCTGTGGCTCTGGTGTAGGCCGGTGGATATAGCTCTGATTAGACCCCTAGCCTGGGAACCTCGGGGCTCAGAGGCAAGTGTCTCCCTGCTCCTCTATGGACACTGCAGCCCATCCAGTGGGGGCTTGAGAAGGTCAGTAGAGCAGCCCTATTCTTCCCTTCCTATCTTATAAAACTGCAAACTTTCCCAGACTTAGGTCAATTTATTTTGCAGGGTTTTTTTTTTTTAAATATTTATAGCTGCACCCACGGCATATAGAAGTACCTGGGCCAGGGACTGAATCGGAGCCACAGCTGGGACCTATGTTGCAGCTGCAGCAATGCCAGATTTTTTAACCCACCGGGCTGGGCCAGGGATCAAACCTGCACCCCCACAGCAACCCAAGCCACTGCAGATTCTTAACCCACTGTGCCACAGCAGGAATACCTTGCAGCTATTTTCTGAACCAGTTTTTTTTCCCTCAAAGTATTTTGTTTCTGACAACAAAGTTCGGAAACTTGTAAACGTGCAAATATTTTGATTTAACCAAGTGTGAATCATGGAACCATATCTTTTCCAAAATTACTTATGTAGCAGGATAAGCATCTCCACTCGGAGTCTGGCCACTGGGGGTGTTTCTCAACAATGCCCTTCGGGAGCACAGAGGCACACCTTTTTAGGAAGGAGCAGTACATTCTAAAAGAAAGCATGTGTGTGTGTGTGTATAGTATATATTAGTCTTTTTAGGGCCACACTAGTGGCATATGGAAGTTCCAAGGCTAGGGGTCAAATCAGAGCTGTAGCCACTGGCCTACACCACAGCCACAGCCACAGCCACGCCAGATCTGAGCTGCATCTACAACCTACACCACAGCTCATAGCAACACCAGATCCTTAACCCACTGCGTGAGGCCAGGGATCGAACCTGCGTCCTCATGGATACAAGTCAGATTCATTTCCACTGAGCCACGACAGGAACTCCTAAAAGAAAGCACATTAAATGCTTGGCTTGGTATTAATAGTCACGATAATGTCTCAGAATTGGTTTCTGCACCTTTTAAAAATCCCCTGCTATCCCACTTAAATGATGCACTTAAATAGCCATGATGCACTCTGGGCTTGCGGCCTGCGAAGGTATTTCAGGCTTAAGAACACTCGATTGTTGGAATTCCCATGTGGTGCAGAGGATTAAGAACCCAACTAGTATCCATGAGGATGCGGGTTCAATCCCTGGCCTCGCTCAGTGGGTTATGGATTTGGCGTTGCTGCGAGCTGCAGTGTAGGTCACGGACATAACTGATCCCTCGCTGCTGCGGCTGTGGTGTAGGCTGACAGCTGCAGCTCCAACTTGACCCCTAGCCCAGGAACTTCCATAGGCTGCAGGTGCGGCCCCAAAAAGGAAAAAAAGAGGAACACTCTATTTCATCTGTGCATTATCCCAGCAAGTTTACTACGTCATTAACTTCGCTTTTTTTCTCTAAGGAAAAGGCTGTTTCCTAAAACATAATTCCTCAAGCAGAAGTTTGTGGTTCTCTAAGAGCTGCTGTTCTGATGTGTACAAACTTGCCAAGTGCACTCAATCAATGCGCACAGTGTATGTGTTATCACGGGTATGTAGAAACCTGCCTGAATGTGAAGGAAACTCAACACCCTCCTGTCTCAGGGCCGAGGAGCTGCCCAAATACAGAGAAGGTTGGCTCAGGGCATAAAACAGCCATTTTATGAAGCATTGATTGGGTTCCAGAACAGTGCATAATGCAATTTCCCGCCGTCTCAGCTCAAGGCTTTCTGTGTTAGCGGACGGATGCCCTGAGCCACCTACGGATGCACCAGCCACGTGCTCTACGGGTTTTCAGCTCTTCCCTGGAAGAGTCCTTCTTCTGACCTTTCACCTACAATTAAAGTAAACTTGACCTGCCGCTGATTTGCAAGCCTGTACATATTTTTTTTCCCCAGGGTGTATTTATTTACACCAAATAGAAACCACGCTTCAAAACTTTCTAAATTCAGCCAGAATTATCATTCCTTCGTTTCTCACCAATGTTTAGATTTTTTTCACCCCATCCTACCTGCCCCGCAAGGCTCTGTGCTCTCCACCTGGTCTGTAGCATTTCCTGGAGAGAAGCGGAGCGCAAAGCGGTGACGGAGGAGAGACAAGTTATCATCCTTTACTTCCTCTCTCTACAAAGTGTGCACCCGCTGCTGAGGGCTTTGAAGGAACCAAATTACTTGAAAGGGAAATCAGAGGAAAGCGCTGAAGAAGCATTTCTCACTCTCATCTTCGTCTTTTGTCTAAGTCTGAGCACGCTTTTCTCCAAATCCCTGATTACAGCTGGGAGATGCTCCCGAGAATGCATTTATTCCTTCTTCGGCTTGCCTCGTTGCTTTTTCTTCCTTCCAATTTTACAGAGATGTAACGGACACACAGCCCTGCACGAGTTTAAGGTGTAGAGCATAATGATTTGACTTGCATGCATCATAAAATAATTGTCACCATAAATTTAGCGATCATCCGTCATCCCACATAGATGCAAAATGAAAGAAACAGAAAACATACCTTTTTTCCTTAAGTCAGAACCCTAAGGATTCACTCTCTTAACCACTTTCCTATAAAGCATAGAGCAGTGTCCATTATATTTATCATGTTATACATTATAGTCCTAGTACTCACTTATCTTCAAACTCAAAATATGTACCTTTTCACCACCTTCATCCAATTCCCCCTTCCTCAACGCCCCCCCACCTCCAATAACCACAGATGTGGTCCATTTTACTATGCATTTGTTTTTAAAGTATAATTGACTTAAGCCCTGTGTTAGCTCCTGTTACACAACATTGTGTTTTGATATTTCAATGTACTTAAAAGGACCCCTCGATAAATCGAGTTACAGTATATCGCCATACAAAGATACGGCGTGGCGATCAACTACATTCTCCGCACTGTACATTTCATATGTGTGACTCACTTCTTTTGCTTCAGGAATTTTGAGCCTCTTAATCTCCCTCAGGTATTTCTCTCCTCGCCCCACCCCTCCTATTTGTTCTGTGTCTACGACTCTATCTATGACTCCGTTTCGGTTTTATTTTGGTTATGAGCGTCCACATATAAGTGAAATCATATCGTATTTGCCCTTCTCTGTCTGATTCTCCTCCCACTGCACCACAGCAAGAACGCCATCAATAAGTTTAAGTGGGTCCTTTTGTTGGTCCATTTCCTCTCCTGACCCTCCCTTTTTTTCCTCAACAGTTACTTCCAACATAGAAAGTTTCAGAGACAGAATCCTTGTGTTTAGACCAGACCCATTCTGCCGTGCACAGAGTTCAAGAGTCGAGCAGCCCCACTGACGGATGCCTAAGCTACACAGATAGAGAGGTGAGCCCGAGGAAGCCAGGCTTTAAAACGAACAAGCAAACAATTTTAAAGAAAGCATATTCCACAGCAGAGGAATACCACAGGGAGGGGAAAAAATGACTCACAGATTTGGCCTGAAGAAGTCCCTAACAAAGGAATAAGGAAAAAGGACCAAGAAAAACATAGAAGGGGAAAACAGAATTCAGAGCTAATACAACGAACACTCTAAGATAGCAAGTTTCCAATGAAAAATTACAGGATGTAAATAAAACAGTGACCCATACTCCAGGGAAAAAATTCAATAAACACAGTCACCACGTGTCTGCAAATGTTGTTTGGCTGACAAAGACTCCAAAGTAGCTGTTAGAAATACATTCAAGGAACTAAAGAAAACTGGGAGTTCCCGTCGTGGCGCAGTGGTTAACGAATCCGACTAGGAACCATGAGGTTTCGGGTTCCATCCCCGGCCTTGCTCAGTGGGTTAAGGATCTGGCGTTGCCTTGAGCTGTGGTGTAGGTTGCAGATGTGGTTTGGCTCCCGCACTGCTGTGGCTCTGGCGTAGGCTGGTGGCTGCAGCTCCGATTAGACCCTTCGCCTGGGAATCTCCATATGCCGCAGAAGCGGCCCTAGAAATGGCAAAAAGACAAAAAAAAAAAGAAAGAAAAGAAAAACGTGTGAAAAATTTAAAGGAAATTATGACAACAATGAATCAACAAATGGAGAATTTCAATAAGGAGATGGAGACTATACATTAAAAAAAATATCTGGAGGAATCACTGAAATAGAACTTTCACCAGAAGGACTCAAAAACATATTTGAGGTAGCAGAAGAAAAAATCTGTGCACTAAAAGATAGATCAATGGAAATTTCCAATCTGGGAGTTCCTGTTGTGGCTCAGCAGGTTAAGAATTTGGCATAGTCTTCCTGAACTTGCAAGTTCAATCCCTGGCCTCCCTCAGTGGGTGAAGGATCCGGCGTAGCTGTGAGCTGTGGTGTAGGTCACAGATGCAGCTCAGATCCTACGAGGTGGAAGCCCAGGCACTTCCATATGCCCCGGGTGCAGCCATAAAAAGAAAAAAAATCCCATCTGAAGAATAGCGAGAAAAAAGATTGAATAAAAATGAACAGAGCCTCAGAGACCTATGCGAGACCATCAAGTGTAATATCTGCATGCAATGAGAGTCCCATAAAGGGAGAAGAGAGAAAAAGAAGCAGGAAAAAATGAAAGAATGATGGCCAAATCTTGCCAAAATTTATGAAAAAGCATTGATCAGCCATCTTAGTTCTGTCTGCTAAAGCAATTACCATAGACTGGGTAACTTCAACATAAGCATTTATTTCTCACAGTTCTGAAGAATGGCATTCAAATCAGGGTGCCAGGTAGTTGGGTTCTGGTGAGATACAACTTCCCTTTGCATCCTCACCTGGCAGAAAAAGAGCAAGCTAGCTCTCTGGCCTCTTTTTATACAGGCGCTAATCACCTAAGTATCCCTAGTTCAAACCACCAAGAGAAAAACTCAAAAGAGATACAATTTTTTTAAATCAACAGGACATTTAATATGTTTAAAAAGATGTATTTAACATAACGGAAGTCCTTTTTTTAAGGAATAGAAAGCTTACATTTATGATACAATCCCTAAGCATTGTAAGCAGCACTGCTATTTTTAGAATTTTTTTTCTCATCTTAGGCAGGGGTTGATTTGGTGGGAAGGAACATCAGATCCAGTAAAAAGGTGGTTTAGAAATAGGACTGCAGGGAGTTCCCATCGTGGCGCAGTGGTTAACGAACCCGACTAGGAACCATGAGGTTGCGGGTTCGACCCCTGGCCTTGCTCAGTGGGTTAAGGATCCGGCGTTGCCGTGAGCTGTGGTGTAGGTTGCAGACGCAGCTTGGATCCAGTGTTGCTGTGGCTCTGGGGTAGGCTGGTGGCTACAGCTCCGATCCGACCCCTAGCCTGGGAACCTCCATATGCCGTGAGAGCAGCCCAAGAAAATGGCAAAAAAAGACCAAAAAAAAAGAAAGAAATAGGACTGCGGGAGTTCCCATTGTGGCTCAGCAAGTTAAGAACCTGACATACTCTCCATGAAGATGAGGGTTCCAATCCCAGCCTTGTTCAGTGGACTCAGGATCCAGCGTGACCCCTAGCCTGGGAACCTCCATATGCTGCAGGCAGGGCTATAAATGAAAGAAAGGGAGGGAGGGAGATAATTGCCTCCAGGGAGCTAAGGAGTTGTCAGGAGCCACTCCCTTTCTGCGGCCCCAGGGATTTTTATCTGAGCTCCTTTCTGCATGTCTGCCTCTTTCACTTTTCAGCGTCAGTGCTGGTTTATCAGCATGCACAGGACTCCCAAGGATCAGCAGCCCCTGCACTGGCCCACCTTACAGACCTGTCTCATCTCTGTCTGGCCAGGGGCACCCCTTCATTCAAATGGTCTCAGGAGAGGCTCTCATTAGATGCTGGGCGTCAGCGCCTTGGCAGACATCACCTTTCCTTCCTGATGGTGAGAATCACGGGGCAGAAGAGTCTCTCTGCAAGGGCTGGGATGGGGCAAACAAAATGAGTCACGTGGCTATGCCACTTCCTTTTACTGAGAAAGGAGCATCACTTTTTGCCCACGTGCTGCCTTGCTTGGTGGACACATGTAGGAGGAACGTGCCAGAAATCCTGACAAATGACTAGGCTCTCGAGAATTTTTTTTTTTTACTTTTTTTTTCTTTTAGGGCCACACCCACAACATATGGAGGTTCCCAGGCTAGGGGTCAAGTCAGAGCTGTAGTTGCTGCTGGCCTATGTCACAGCCCCAGCAGAGTGGGATCTGAGCTGTGTCTGCGACCTAGACCGTAGCTCACAGCCACACCGGATCCTTAACCCACTGAGCAAAGCCAGGGATCGAACCTGTGTCCTCATGGATGCTAGTCAGATTCATTTCTGCTGAGCCACGACGGAACTCCTAAAGAGAATTTTTTTAAGGCATATGAAATTCTGTAAGGAGAACTCAGCTATGAATGGAGAGACTGGATTAGAGTCCTTTTAATGTAAGTAACAGACAGTGTTTACATGATTGTATAATATTCTTAGGGAAACGCTAAGGAGCTGCCTCCAATTTTTTTTATAGGTCTTTATTTGTGGAAATTGTAAGATACTAATGGAAAATGTCCAGTTTAAATCATCTTTAAAGCAAAGAACTAAAGTTATGACTGACAACCCAGACCGTCGTAATCAAGGATCAGGCAAGGAAGCGGGAGAGTCAGTGTCTTTCATGTATTATGTTAGCGGAGGGTGGTTCGGACACCAGGGAAAATGCCCAGTTGTCTCTACAGAAGAATTCCATGTTCCTGTCACCGCTAGAGATAAGCAGAGTCGTCACGCGGTCACAGCATCACATCTGCAGAACGCTGCTGGCTGTGACCGTCCAGGGTCAGAACCCCAACGTCCCAGCGGGAACTGTCCTCACGGCGGCCACCTCAGGAGGTTCCAACCTTCCCACAGCGACGCCAGCTTTGCTCAGAAGAGGGTTCAGTTCCCTCTGTTGGGGTCTTGGTTGCCTCCGCTAGTGAAAGAGGGAGTCTCTCTTAGGACACATCCAAGTCAGGTGAAGAAGGCATGGATGATATGTCTGGATAATGTAATTTGGGCCCCAAATGACGCGTGATTAAAAGTTTTGAAGATGGAGTTCCCGTCATGGCTTAGCAGAAACGAATCTGACTAGGAACCATGAGGTTGCGGGTTCGATCCCTGGCCTTGCTCAGTGGGTTAAGGGTCCGGCCTTGCTGTGAGCCATGGTGTAATTGCAGACGCTGCTCGGATCCCGCATTGCTGTGGCTGGGGTGGAAGCCAGCAGCTGTAGCTCCAAATGGACCCCTAGCCTGAGAACCTCCATATGCCATGGGTGCGGCTCTAAAAATGAAAAAAAAAAAAAAAAGAAGTTTTGAAGACTTCCTCTATGGTTCAGAGGGTGAAGGATACACCGTTGTCACTGCAGCTGCTGTGCTGTGGTCCAGGATCAGTCCCTAGCCTGGGAACTTCCACATGCTGGGGGTGTGGCCAAAAAAAAAGTTTGGATATTCATTTTCTGATGTGATTAGTGAGCTCCGTTGAAAGCGATTCCGAGTAATGGCAAAAACGTGTACATGAGCCCAGTGCTTCCCGGTGATCTGACGAGGACGGCCAGGCTGAATGAACCTGGGGCAGAAACAGCCACGCTGAAGGTTCCTAATTTTTGTTTTTCTTGTTCCTTTTTTTGGCCACCCAGAGGCATATGGAGGCCAAGGATCAGATCCCGCAGCAGTTTCAAGTAAGCCACAGCTGTGGCAACACAGGGTCTTTCACCCACCGTGCTGGGCAGGGGATCAAACCTGAGTTCCAATGTGCTCCCAAGACACTGCCCCAGTCCCGTTGTGCTACAGCGGAAACTCAAAATTTTCCTAATTTAAAACCACAAGAGTTCCCACTGTGGCTCACAAGGTGTCTTAGGAGCACTGGGATGCAGGTTCAATCCCCAGCCGGCATAGTGGATCTGGCCTTGCCACAGCCCCAGCTTAGTTCAAGACTGTGGCTCAGATCTGATCCCTGGCCTGGAAACTGTGTAGGCCCATAGAGGGGCCAAAAACAAAAAAAGCAAAACAAACAAAAAAACTGCAAAATGAGCAGCAGAGAGAGTAGACCCCGCTGAGGCCCACATTGTGGTTCAAGATCAGCTGAAGGAAATACCTCAAACACAAAGTCAAACAACAAACTAGGAGTTCCTGTCATGGCTAGTCGTTAGCGCTGACTAGTATCGAGGAGGACACAGGTTCCATCCCTGGCCTCGCTCAGTGGGTTACGGATCTGGCGTTGCTGCGGCTGTGGTGTAGGCTGGGCAGCTGCAGCTCCAACTGGACCCCTAGCTGGGGAACTTCCATATGCTGCACGTGCAGCCCCCCCAAAAAACCTCCCCGAAAGAGCAAAGAGCAGATGGAGGAGAATCATGGCCGAGGGTGAGCCGAGGGCCCTGCGGCTGAGGGTGACACTGCAGCCTCTCCTCCAGCCCCTGGTCTCAGGACCGGCAGGAAAACCAGAGGCTGCCGTCAGAGGACCAGGAAGAGGGAAGAATCCTGAGAAGATGGAAAGCAGAAGGGGCTGCTTTGCAGACGGACCCGGACCCAAACCCACGTGGGAAAGTGGGCGTGGCTCTCAGGGCCCTCCGAGCCCGGGGAGGGGGCGGGGCGTTCCGGCAGGAAGAGGGGCCCTGGGCGGTGATTTGGACCCCCTGGCAGCTGGACCCCTCTCTCTCCACCTCCATCCTGTTCTCAGTCCCCCCGAGGTAGTCTGAGCGTGTGCTGGGTAGCCCCCCAGGAAAGGGGGTGCTGGGGGCGGAGCTGTTAATACCTTGAGATGCAGGTGCCACACCCCAAATCCCCCGAATCGAAATCGGCGAGGGGGAGGGAGGTTCCCAGATGACCTTGATGTGCTCCTAATGCTGGAAAGCACTTTTTAAAGGAAAACCTTGTGGAAATAGTGACGTCAAGAATTTTAAATAACCTCAGAAAAACTCAGGTGTTACTGGGCAGCGTGTGTGTGCACAGAGATGGGAACTGCACATCCTCCAAAGAGATGGGTCTCCAACCCGGACCCTGAGTCCTGTTTTGGAGGCTGCGTCTCTGAAGGATGTGGACATTTGTTTGTTGAGGAAACAGTTCATTTCTTTGGACTCACAAGTGAAAACTCTGTCTCTCCAGCGGTGCTTCATCTCTCAGCGGACACTCTTCATCTTCTAGCTGGGCTCCGCCTGGTTCCAGGATCAGGCAGGAGGGTGAAGCTTCCGCCCCGAACCGCGGACGCCCTCTCTCTTTCCCAGAACCAACCCTCACGCTCCAGTGCCTGTGGTTTCAGCAAACTCTGCCCTCTGATCCTTCAGGAAACAAAGAACACTTTTTATTGGGGTTTTGTCTTCTCCCCAAGGCTCCGCCTGCCTCCAGGATAAACGCCATGCAAACCTGTAACCCATCCTGTTCTCATCCTTCAGGAGTCAACGCTGAATCTCGTGTTTTTCCTCCTTCCCCTGTGCCTGGAGGTGCTCTCTGTTCGCTTTTGTGTTTGGGATCCAGAGTTTTATTTAGCATCTGTCGGGCGCTTGAAATGAGGGGAGCAGGAAAGACCTGGGGTCCTGGGAGGGACTGACACTAAACGGGGGACAGGGGCCAGTGCGTGTGGAGGCTGTGGGTGTTGGAGGTGAAAGAGGGAGAAGATCCGGTTCCTCCCCTGCCCCAAAGAAGGAGGCAGCCATCCCAGAAGAGAGCCGCGTCTGAGGCTCCCTATTGGGCGGGTGGAAACGCTTTCTGATGGATTCTGGAGAGAAGCCTGCTCCACTTCCGGGACGGGAATACCCCGACCTCAAGCCCTCAAGCTTCATCCTTGCCTCTGGGTGTAAAGGAGTCAAGAGGCCATGAAAATGACTCTTGGGAAAACACCAGACCGAAAAAAGAGGTGTCATGCCCCCTACATTAACCTATAAATGCAATGCAATGCAAAGGCTGTGAAAATTTCCTCTGGGTATTTCGAGGTGCTCAACCACATTGAGACAGATATGGAGGAAGAAAAAGTCGTACATGCTAAGTCGGCTTTTAAAAAAGGCAAATGAAGCAGAGGGCTTGTCCAAGTAGATACCAAGACACACCTCCACGGGACAGCAACAAAAAGTGGGCGCTGAAAATGTGTCAAGGGCGCAGAGAAGAGTGCAGAGTGAAATGTGGGTCTGTGTGCGAACTTAATATACGGTGATGGTCGTAGCCAAAGCCAGTCAGGAAAAAGCTGATGGTTTGGTAGACAGTATTGAGGAAATTGTAAGTAAATCAAGCAAAATAAAACTGAATCTCTACCTAAGACGTAGATAATAGTGAGCTCCAGGTGGATTTAATACTCTCACAAGGCAAGACCATGGAGTTGTTAGATGTAAGAGAATATCGTTATGATTTACAAGGAGGGTGGGACCTCTTCAACACAACTTCCGGTACATAGAAAAAATGAGCGAGTTTGATTCCATGAAGATGAAGGGGTTTTTGCTCAACAAAGTTCACCACCAGGTAAGATAATGAATGACAGAGTGGGAGAAGATATTGCAGCAAATAAAACCAACAAGGTATCAAAATGTGGAACAAGAAATGTCCGCCAGCAACAAGACAGCGTCAACAGCCCTGATAGAAAAATGGTTAAAAGCAACGCACAGGGAGCAGGCTGCGAAAGCTGACCTGCGTTGGAACGGGTGCTCAAAGTCCTTAGTAGTCAGAGAAATGCAAATTAATACCATGGAAAATCACTTTACACCTATTAGCCCAGCACAAATTCAAAAGCTGACGGATGCCAAGAGCTGGCAGGGAGGTGGGGCTTCCTGGTACCCTTGTGCCAGCTCTGCTGGTGGGCACAAAGGCAGGGGGGCACATTCTGGAGCACAGTCTGGCCCAGCTTACCCAAATGAAGCCAAATCACTGCTATTACCAAGCAATTCTGATCCCAGGTTTAGACATTCTTACATAGCCCATGGTGGAAATGTGTTTTAGAATATTTGTTGTGATAAGCAGGACACAAAGGATAAATACTGCCTGATCCCACTTAAATGTGATACCTGGAATGGTCAAATTCATCAAGAGGGGAAATAGAATGGCAGCTGCCGGGGGCTGGGGTGGGAGGACACTTAGCGTTTAATGGGTGCACAGTTTCTCTTGGGAAAGGCAGGAAGGTCCAGGAGGTAGACGGTGGTGAGTAAGCGTGTGCAATGTGGGTGTGTGCACGAGCAGGTGTGCTTGTGATGGGGGCAGGGGTACACTTGAACATTTGGGCTCAAGTAGAAAGTCTGTGTTGGTCCCTAGTGGGAGATAAATCAGGGGACACAGATTGGGGCTAGACCAAGAGCTTGAACTTGATCTCTGAGTGCCAGCCCAGTAAGGTTTTGGAGCCATACAGTGTAAGGTGTTGGCAGAAGTGGGTAAGGGGTGCTGGAAGACAACATCAAGGCAGATGGCCCCTGACATTGTGGACCTGATCAAGGGAGCAGGTGGGACACCAGGCACCCTTTCCCTTCTCCTGTAGCTCTGTCCCTTACCAGCCCCCGGAGTCCCAGCAGGCTTCCAGCCCCCCTTCTGTCTAAGGTGGACACAAAGGGAGTGCAGTCTACCTTCAAAAGGATGGACCTAGGAAGAGCTCACACTGGGGTGCTTGGGCTAAGACATGCTCAGCGGTGCACCCCACATGTCCCAAGCTTGGGACTTGGCACTTGAATCATGCCCCAGCCCTCCTACATTGAGAGTTCCTGCTTAGTCACCACATCTTCTAGAAACCCTTGGATAAACAAATGGGTGGCAATGTGGGAACTAAACTTACAGAGAAGAGAATCAAGTGACATTGAATCCAGTCCCAGATCAACCCACACTGAAAGTAAATAGGGGTGGAGCTGGGGGAGGGGTGCAAGAAGCTGAAAGGAACCACTATAGGTGCCACCCAGTGAGACTGATGCTTCTGGAGGAGTCAGGAACTAACCCTTCAGTCCCCAGACTGCTGCACTCCAGGAAGAGTCACCATAGGCCTGTCATGTGCCTGGCAACAGGCGATTTTGATTCACAGGCCAGTGATCCCAGAGTTCTATCTTTCTGGAGGACTCAAGAGGAGCCGCCTTGGGTTGTAGAAGTGTCTGTAGCCATCCCTGAAAATGCCACAGACTAGGATACTTCCCACAACATTCCTTCTTCCTTTGCCAAAGCTGGCAGAGATCAAACCTGCATCCTCATGGATACTAGTCGGATTCGTTTCTACTGCAACACAATGGGAATGCCTTTTCTCAGTTCTTAAGAGTTCTAAAGCTGTCTTTTATTGAACATTTATGATACTCCAAGTAATGCACTAAAACATTCCAAACGTGTTTTTCTTATTTAATTCACATGCCTCCAGTAAAGCACGTTGCCATCTTCATTTTGAAAATGAAGACTCTGAGGCCTTTGCCAAGATCACCCAGTAGATAAAGAGACATGGGGGCGGGGGAGACACGTGAAAATGGAGACAAAGATTAGGGTGATGGGGCCACAAGCCAAGTAGTGCTGGCAGATGCCAGAAGCTGGAGAAAGCAGAGAAGGGTCCTCCCAGAGCCTTCAGAGAGGGCCCAGCACTGCTGACACCTTGGTTTTGGATTTCTGGCCTCCAGATCTATGAGAGAATAAAATTTTCATGGCTTTAAATCATCAAGTTTGTGGTCATTTGCTACCTAGGAAACTAATACAGTTAAACATGAGGACACAAAATTTATTGAACCATCATGGAAATATTTCTTAAGCAAACAATCTGAAAGAATCGCACAAAAAACAGAAAGTAGGAAACCTATGGAGATTATGGTTTGTTCATCCTTCCATGTCTGGCAAGTCACTAACAGGCCCAAAGTCTCTGGATTTGTCTTAATTAGTGTCCATTGGGTTCCCACTCCCGACCCAGGAGCTTAGGGGAAAAGGAGGGTATTTGGGATGCTAACTCCCTCTGCATCTATTCTCTGGGATTTTCACCCAAGCAGTTGCTTCAGCAGAAGACTCAAGAGCTGTCAAACAGAGCTCATCTTTTTTGTTGTTGTTGTTGTTATTACTCAATGAATTTTATTACATTTATAGTTGTACTTCAATCATCACAACCCAATTTTATAGCATTTCCATCCCAAACCCTCAGTACATCCCCTACCCCAGCAACCTGTCTCATTTGGAAACCATAAGTTTTTCAAAATCTTTGAGTCAGTACCTATTCTGCAAAGAAGTTCATTGTGTCCTTTCTTCAGATTCCACATGTAAGTGATAGCATCTGATGTTGGTGTCTCATTGTATGGCCGACTTCACTTAGCATGATAATTTCTAGGTCCATCCATGTTGCTGCAAATGCCATTATTTCTTTCCTTTTAATGGCTGAGTATATTCCATTGTGTATATGTACCACATCTTCTTGATCCACTCCTCTGTCAATGGACATTTAGGTTGTTTCCATGTCTTGGCTACTGTATATGGTGCTGCAATGAACATTGGGGTACATGTGTCTTTTCGAGTCATGATTTTCTCTGGATAGATGCCCAGGACTGGGTTTGCTGGATCAAATAGTAATTCTATTTTTAGTTTTCTGAGGAATCTCCATACTGTTTTCCACAGTGGTTCGCCAATTTACATTCCCACCAACAGTGTAATAGTGTTCCCTTTTCCCCACACCCTCTCCAGCACTCAATGTTTGTAGACTTTTTTGATGGCAGTTCTGGCTGGTGTAAGGTGGTACCTCATCGTGGTGTTGACTTGCATTTTTCTAATAATGAGTGATGTTGAACATCTTTTCATGTGTTTTTTGGCCATCTGTATGAGCTCACCTTATTAACTTGGACCAAAGGCCCACGTCCCATGACATTCAATAAATGAAGCAGAGTAAGATGCCACTCCTATAGGAGATGCCTACAGAGGTGTGCCCCTGCAGTGAGCTGATAACCCCAGAGCCAGAAGCATTCCTGGGAGCAGTAGGGTGCAGACATTTTAGTTAGACTTTCCGAGATTTCCTCAGGGTCATAAAGTGAGAAAGCAGAACTAGTTCTGCATTGACCCAGCTGCTTTTCCGACCATGAGAATGTCTACACCCACCACTAAATGTCAGTCTCAGGAAAGGGTCCTCCCTGGTTATAGGCTGCTAATACCAGCAACCATAAAAGAGACTGGCAATTTAACTCCATGAGCCTTTCCGATTTCTGTGCAAGGGGAAAAAAACCACATCCTAACAAAAGTCAGAAGATAAATGATAAATGGTTACACTAGTCTTGATAAGCACAGCCTGTGTACACAAGAGTCTGTTTCTTCACTATACAAGGAGCTCTTAAATATAGGGAAAAAAACAGGATTAAATAGGTAGTTCACATGAAAGCAAAGGAAAACAAAACTGGCTCCTAATTATGAAAACTAAGACAAAAACAACAAAAAATGATTTACTTTCAATGTTGGTGAAAATTTAAAGTTTAGGTGTGGGAAACAGGCATTCTCATACAGTGTGGGCTGGAGTGTAAGTAAAATATCTGGGAGGAATTTGGCAACATATATTTAAAATGTACAAACTGAAGCAGTTTAAATTCTTAAAATATTGTTTAAAAATTTAGCCTATGCAAAGAAGACATACAGATGGCCAAAGGCACATGAAAAGATGTTCAACGTGGCTAATTATTGGAGAAATGCAAATCAAAACTACAATAAGGTACCACCTCACACTGGTGAGAATGGCCATCATTAAAAATCTACAAATAACAAATCCTGTAAAAGATGTGCAGAAAAGGGAACCCTCCTACACTGTTGGTGGGAATGTAAATTGGTACAGCCACTATGGAAAACTGTATGGAGGTTCCTTAAAAAGCTAAAAATAGAGTGGCCATATGATCCAGCAATCCCACTCCTGGGCATAAAGCCAGAGTAAACCATACTTTAAAAAGATACATATACCCCTAAGTTTACTGCAGCACTATTCACAATACCCAAGACATGGAAACAACCTAAATGTCCATCAACAGATGAATGAATAAAGATGTGATAAATATACACAATGGAATATTACTCGGCCAAAAAAAAGAATGAAATAATGCCATGCAGCAACATGAATGAACCTAGAGATTATCCTACTAAGCAAAGTAAGTGAGAAAGAGAAAGACAAGTACTATATGATACCACTTATATGTGGAGTCTAAAACCTGATACAAATGAACTTACTTACAAAATAGAAATTGACTCACAGTCTTTGAGAACAGACTTGTGGTTACCAAAGTAGAATGGGGGATGGATGAAATAGGAGTAGGGGATTGGCAGATACAAACTACTATACAGAAAATAGATAAACAGCAAGGTCTTACTGTATAGCAGTAAGTACAATATAGGGAGCTATATTCAATATCTTGTAATAAGCTATAGTGGAAAAGAATATATATAGGTATATAGAACCAAATCACTTTGCAATACACCAGAAATTAACCCAATATTGTAAATCAACTATACCTCAATTAAATTTTTTTTTTATTTTTGCCTTTTTTAGGATCATACCCACAGCATATGGAAATACGGAACTTCCCAGGCTAGGCACCGAAAACGAGCTACAGCTGCAGGCCTACTCCACAACTACAGCAATGCGGGATCTAAGCTGCATCAGCAGCCTACACCACAGCTCATGGCAACACCAGATCCCCGACCCGCTGAGCAAGGCCAGGGATTGAACCCACATCTTCATGGATACTAGTTGGATTCATTTCTGCTGTGCCACAATGGGAATTCCCAATTTTAAAATATTTTTAATTTAAAAAATTTAATTAAAAAATAATCAGCATATGGATATTTGCATACCTATACAACGATGACTGCTCAAATGACTGTAGTGGTATTATTTATTACAGCTAATAAGTAGAAACTACCCCCAAAATCTACAATATAAGCCTAGTTAAGCAAGTATAGTAATACTACATGGTTTTTCAAAAGAATAAGAAAAATGCATATGTGCTGATATGGAAAGATTGCCTGGACATTTTAAGTAGAAAGAAAAAAGTCAAAACCGACTGTAAAACCCATGCTACACTACATTTACTATACTATACACAGTCTTCTTACCATTCTACAATTTGTTTTTTCACTTATAGAAAATATATATTTGAATTCTAGAAAAATATGCAAAAAGTATTCTAATAGCTTTTATTAATTATGAATAAATTACTAACATTAGCTATTATCAAATCGCTACTTCTACAGACTAGGAAAAAGTTCAGCAAGAGAAAGGGAATCTTTTTCTTTTTCTTTTTTTTTTTTTTGCTTTTTAGGGCCACACCTGCAGCATATGGAAATTCCCAGGTTAGGGGTCGAATCGGAGCTACAGCTGTCGACCTACACCACAGCCATAGCAACGTGGGATCCAAGCCACATCTGCAACCTACACCACAGCTCACAGCAACACAGGATCCTTAACCCACTGAGTGAGGCCAGGGATTGAACCCGCATCCTCTTGTAGCTCCTAGTCGGACTTGTTAACCACTGAGCTACGAAGGGAACTCCTGAGAAAGGGAATTTTGACCTTCTCTTCTGTTTGAATTTCTTTTTAAACATGAACATGTATTCATTTATAATTTTTTTGGCCACACCCATGGCATATGGAAGTTCCCAGGCCAGAGACTGAACCCAAGCCACAGCAGCAACCTAAGCCACTAGAGTGGCTGTGCCATAAGAGAACTCCTATATTTATAAGATCTTTTAATTTTTTTTATTGTTATTTCCCCAATGCAATTTTTTTTCTACTGTATGGCGTGGTGACCCAGTTACACACATGTGTCCATTCTTTTTTCGCACATATCATGCTCCATCATAAGTGAGTAGACATAGTTCCCAGTGCTACACAGCAGGATCTCATTGCTAATCCAGTCCAAAAGCAATAGTTTGCTTTTTTTTTTTTTTTTTTTGCCATTTCTTGGGCCGCTCCTGCGGCATATGGAAGTTTCCAGGCTAGGGGTCGAATCACAGCTGTAGCCACTGGCCTCTACCACAGCCACAGCAGCGCGGGATCCAAGCCGTGTTTGCAACCTACACCACAGCTCACGGCAACGCCGGATTCTTAACCCACTGAGCAAGGCCAGGGATCAAACCCGCAACCTCATGGTTCCCAGTCAGATTCGTTAAACACTGAGCCACAACGAGAACTTCAATAGTTTGCATCTATTAACCCCAAGCTCCCCAACCATCCCACTCCCTCCCCTTCCCCCTTGGCAACCACAAGTCTGTTCTCCAAGTCCATGATTTTCTTTTCTGTGGAAATGTTCACTTGTGCTGTATATTAGATTCCAGATATAAGTGATATCTTATGGTATTTGTCTTTCTCTTTCTGACTTACTTTACTCAGTATGAGAGTCTCTAGTTCCATACATGTTGCTGCAAATGGCATTATTTTTACATATATAATTATTATAACTTTTTAAATGGTGCTGATGGTGAGGGGATCATGATGGTGAAGGGCTCTCCTGTAGGTCAAGGACACTTGGGGCAAACTTCTAGGCTCTGTCCCTGTAAGTCCCCATTGATTGATATTCCAACATAGAGCATACACACTTTGAGGGGATTTACCACTTCGAGAAAATTCTTGACTTTCTTTGGGTGGTTACTACACACGTGTGAAAGGAACTGGGTCTTTTGGAGTGTGGTAGGATTTGCCCTGTAGCTTCTATCACTGCACGACTGAGAGAATCAGAGACGGAAGCAGGGATGGAGACAGAGACAGAGAGAACCATCAAGAGCTCTGCATCCTAGCCAGCTTTGCAGAGGTGCTGGGTCCTCTCACAGGGATCTCTGAAGGCACTAGGAACCCAACAACCCCTAGCATCCTGGTTACTTTCTCCAAATGTGCCACCCAGGAACCCCCCCCCCAAATATCTGTGGCCCATGGGGGGTCAGGGAGTCAGCACCCTTGAGTCTACAGCCCAGAGTCCCAAATTCCCTGATGGCCCCCTTCCAGCCCCATAGGGAATCCACCTAATTTGGGGCTACAGGGGGTAACTGAGGGAAGTACTTTCAATAAGGTAGTTAGAAGCCCCCATATCTATTAGGAAGTACTTATGCCTAACTTGAGCCGAAGCCTTTGGAGTACCCTAAGCCATGCTGGGCACTTGGAGTCCATTTTCCTATTATCCTCATACCACCTCTGTGCATTAGGTACTAGAATTCTTCACGGCTCACCTGATGAACCAAGGCTGCTCAAGGGCACACAGCCACAGAGCAGAAGAGCTGGGAGGCCTGACCTTCCTTCCCTAGACACCTGGACACAGGACCTCACACAGGGGCTCCTGGGAGACCCCATTCCTATGACACTCTGAATGGAAGAACCAAAACCAAGCCATCTACAAGAAGACACAGTTAGACCTCCAACTGTTTCCAGGCTTGAATTTAAGAGCCACAGGATAGTCTGCTGTCAGGGATTCGTACCCACAAGTCAAGCCTCCAGAGTTGGAGATGCACCTGGACCCAGGTCTATGAATCCCTGTCCTTGGAATTCTCCTTAGGATCCCCTTTTCCTGGGTCTTGACATTAGGCAGACAGCTGCCCAAGGAACACCATTCACCTCAAGACATGCATTTCTAATTTACCCCTTGGAAATAGAACTTCCTTCCCAGTACCAGGGCAGGATGCTGTGTAAGGAGCAGAATGGTTTTCCAGTCCCTTAGTGAATCCCATGGTGAGCTGTGTAGTCCAGAAGTTGAAGCTAACATCCTGAATAACTTCAAACCTGAGCCAAGTGATAGACCACTTTCACTCTATACTTCCGTCCTACATTCTATACTGCATGATACTTTCCAAAGAATTGCACACAGGATCTGGTTCACTTAGCTATAACTGATCCATTAAGCCTATGCCAATGTTATGAAGCAGGGTTGAACCCTTACTGTCACAGCGCTAAGCACATCCCATGGATTATCTCACTTGATGCTCACAGCATTCTGAAAGGTGGTATTATTTTTTATCCCCATTTTAGAACTCAAGAATCCAAAACATATTTAACTCATACAACTCAACAACAACAAAGCAAACAACCCAAGTGAAAAATGGCCAAAGGATCTGAATAGACATTTCTCCAAAGAAGACAAACAGATAGCCAACAGGCACATGAAATGATCCTCAGCATCACTAATTATTAGGGAAATGCAAATCGAAAACACAGTGAAATTATCACCTCACACCTGTCAGGATGGCTATTACCCAAAAAACAACAAATACCAAATGTTGGCGAGGATGTGGAGAAAAGGGAACCCTGCACTGTTGATGGGAATGTAAACTGGTGCTGTCACTACAGAAGACAGTATGGAGACTCTTCAATGAATTAAGAATAGAGCTAGCTATTCCACTTTGGGGTATCTATCTGATGAAAACAAAAACACTAATTTGAAAAGATACATGCACCGCTATGTTCACTGCAGCATTATTTACAATAACCAAGCTATGGAAACCACCTAAAGGTCCATCAGCAGATGAATGGATAAAAAAGATGTGGTATACATACGCAATAGAATATTACTCAGCCATAAAAAAAGAATGCAATCTTGTCATTTGTGACAACATAGGTGGACCTTGAGGGTATCACGATAAGTGAAGTGATTTTACTCATATGTGGACTCTAAAAAAATATGAACAAACAAAACAGAACGGAAACTCATAGATACATGAAACAGAGGGGAAGGAGGCTGAGCCTGGGCAAAATGGGGCTTAATTGTATGGTGATAGTTGGTATCTAGACTTATTGCTGTGATCACTCTGCAGTGCATACAGATGTCCAATTATAGTGTTGTATACCTAAAAGATATAATGTTATATATACCAAAGATATAATGTTATATATACCACGTTTGCCTCAATTTTTTTAAAAAAAGGAATCATCTAAAAATGGTTGGGGGAGTTCCTGTTGTGGCTTAGTAGGTCAGGAACCCACCATCATGTCCCTGAGGATTCAGGTTCAATCCCTGACTTCACTCAGTGGGTTAAGGACCCAGCATTGCTGCAAGCTGTGGCTTAGAGCACAGATGCAGCTCAGATCTGGTATTGTGGTGCCTATGGCATAGGCCTGCAGCTGCAGATTTAATTCAACCCCTAGCCCAGGCACTTCCATATCCTGCAGGTGTGGCCATAAAAAGAAAAAATAGTAATAAAAGTTAAAAAAATAAAAAGTGGTTAATGGAGTTCCCACCGTGGTGCAGCAGGGTAGGATCCAGCATTGTCGCAGCTGTGGCATAGGTCACAGTTGCGGCTGGGATTCGATCCCTAGCCCAGGAACTTCCATATGCTTCAGGTGTGGCAATAAATAAATAAACAAACAAATGGTGGTTAAGTAACTCACTCAAAATCTTACATGCGGAAAACACAAAACCAAGATCGGACCACAAAGCCCAGAATTTACCATTGTAACTCCCAACAGAGCTATTGTCATAGATCAACGTCAACTGCGATTCAGACACATTTTTCCTGTCCCTGGAACTTCCAAACTTAGCAGCCCTCTTTATTTAAAATTCAAAACCTCTTTCCAAACTCGATACTTCCCATCCCAAGCATTCTGTGACCTCGGGATGGATTTTCTCTTGAATTTGTAACACACTGATTGTCTGTTTGTTGACCTCCTAAATGATACGACTAACTGTAGACAACTTTGGGAATCACCCGTCGTGAAAATGTGCCATTTCAACCCTCCTCATTTCTAAGTGGGGAACGGACGGCAAAACCAACTAAGGCAGCACCTCGCGGAAGCACAACAGCCTAACAGTGGGAGTTACTTTCAAACAAATTCTAGATGTCGAGTAGAGAAGCTGGCCTTCTCGATCCCTCCCAGACCTTCGAGACAGCATTGGCTACTGTGCACTTTGTACCTAAAATGAGAAACAGTGGGAGTCCCCGTAGTGGCTCAGCGGAACTGGATCTGACTAGCATCCATGAGGACGCAAGTTTGATCCCTGGCCTCCATCAGTGGGTCAAGGATCTGGCATTGCCATGAGCTGCATCGCAGAGGCAGCTTGGATCTGGCATGGCTGAGGCTCTAGCGAAGGTCAGTGCCTACAGCTCCGATTCGACCCCTAGCCTGGGAACCTCTGTATGCTGCGGGTGTGGCCCTAAAAGGAAAAAAAAAAAAGAGAGAGAGAAACGGTTCCAGAACTCATCCAGACTCGGGCTCATGAGCATCAGAGGCACTTATGTGGACTCGCGTTCAGTGAAGCAAAGATACCATTTAGGGGAGGAGCCCGAATTCCGTGGGGACTTTGACCAGGTTTGCTAGCATTTTTCATTCATCTTTCCTTAAAATAATTAATGATGCAACGATTAAGACTCACATTTTTCCCTCACGGGTCCTGGGCCTGAAGGTTTCACGTGGCTGCCATCACAGAGCCATTGGCTTTCCTGGGTCCACTCCAACACAGAAAAGGCTTTGTTGTAGGAGTTAACCTCCCAGCCTGAACGCCTGGAGCCGGAAGAGCCATTTCCTTGTGGCAATGCTGTTGCCATAGTTACGAGGCCCTCCTCGGGTGCTTTCCAGATTACAGATACTGCTTGAAAAACAAACGAGCTTCTTCATCTCTATCCGCACGTGTCTGTTGTTTTATTCTTGGATGGAAAAACCATGGTGACCCTCGGACAGGGAAGGCAGCCTCATCCTGGTGCAGGATTCACCAGCACAGTGAGTGTGGCGAGGATTTACCATCAATCGTGCGCACCCCGTGGTTTGGCAAATGGAATTTACGCCTTTACATAAATGCCTTGACATTCTGTCTATCTCACATCTTCCTGCTAGTTACTTCAATGAGAAAATAAAACCGCTCCGCTTCAAACACATGTATTATGGATAAAGCAAGAAGTGACTTATTACTGTTGCACGGATTTAAAAAAAATAAGTAAAAATTATCGTGATCAACTAAAAACCGTAAATTCTTTGCCGGTGATCAGAATTAGCCCAGGTGAAGCACAGATGGACCGTGCCGTAGAGATCTCTCGTAGAGAACCTGCTGGAAGCCGGCCCCACGTACCAACCATGGATAGGAGGGTAGCACGGGCTGAGACAGGACGAGCCTCGTGTGTGCACCTGCCATTGCAATGCTCAGGCAACCCAATCTACACAAGTACAACAGCGCACCAGGGGCATCATTATTGACCTTGGAATGCAAAACCCGCAAGGACTGAGCACCACTGAATCCATGCCAAGAGGAAAATTATGTGTGTGTTGGGGGGGGGGGGTTCTGTTTTTGAGTTTCTTTGGCACAATGAAGACTTCTGGGTAAGTGGCTATGGAGGCACAATGCCTGATGAGAATTAAAAGCACCAGCTTGGAAGTCAGGCAAGCCTGGAGTCAACTCCCAGTCCCCCTCCCCCCCACCAGCCCCGAGGACTTAGGTAAGCCACGCAGTGTTTCTGAGTGTCAGTTTCCTCGTGGCAAAGCAGGAATGATGATACCAATTGTATGAGATAATGTAATGAGATACTGCGGGTAAAATGCTGGAGGCAACACTCAAGACACAACGTGGTAAACGATGGATAAGCGGTAAACAATGAGAAGAAAGCAGGTGGGGGAGGGGGAGGGGCCGCGGAAGGAGGTGTCCCCAACAGGAGGAAGAAGGCAGAGAGAGGTGGACGTTTCAGAGAAGGAGCAGTGGTGGGAGGATTCACGCTGTTTACAGTATCTGTCATGTACTGACCGGGGTGGAAACTGTGAGTCATGGCTTTGAGGTGCAAAGTGACCTGGGTTCAAATCCTGACTCTGGCGTGTATGTATTCTTTTTTTTTTTTAATTTTTTCTTACAGTTGATTGGCAAGGTTCTGTCAATTGCTGCTGTACAGCAAAGTGACCTGGTTATACATTTATATACATTCTTCTTTTCACATTATCCTCTATCACGTTCCATCACAAGTGATTAGATATGGTGCCCTGCACTGTACAGCAGGACCTCATTGCTTAGGGCATGTGTGTATTCATGACCCCTGAAACATCTCTGTTAGTTTCACTTTCCTCAGGCCATAGAGATTCCCTCTTTGGCTTATAGTTTAACTAAAGAAAAGAATCCACCCAGCCACCTCCTTACCTAGGAACATTATTTAGAAGATAAAAGAAGGAAATTCTTTAGGAACTCTTGGTCTCGCCCAATTTCTGTACAGAACAGTCATTCTGTTCCAACGGCCATTCTGCAGAGGACAACCCAGGTGGTTACTCAGAATTCATTGGGGCCATTTAACCACAATCCTCATAAAACTGGCCTGGCCAAGTGCCACCAAACAACCAAGGACAGTAAAACCACATATTGGCTAGATGTCAAGGAACAGGAAATATTTGAGGTCATCTGCTGCCTCTTGCAACACTTGTTGGCTTCAGAGCTGAGCCTGGGGGTCAGGGAGTAAATATTACCAAAGAAATAAGGCTTAGGGAAACAACTCTGCCTTGATTTTCATCTTTGGCTGCAGCATTTCCCCAGAGCAGCCTATTTCAAGCTAAGAACCAAGGTTATATCCCTGAGTTCAAGAGTAAAGTAGCTGTGCCATTTTAGGAATTTTGACTGGCAGATCCAAGGGTCGTTGCATGTAAGCTAAGCGTTTGAATTACAATTAACAGTTAGAAATTGTTTGATATCAACTCTCACTTTTCATACGCATCAAACACTATTCAATAAAGATACATGCTAGCCAGAATAATAAAGAAAAGCATACAGGAGTTCCCATCGTGGTTCAGTGGTTAACAAATCTGACTAGGAACCATGAGGGTGTGGGTTCGATCCCTGGCATCGCTCAGCGGGTTCAGGATCCGGTGTTGCCACGAGATGTGGTGTAGGTCGCAGATGTAGCTCAGATCTGGTGTTGCTGTGGCTGTGGTGTAGGCCACAGCTCCAATTTGACCCCTAGCCTGGGAACCTCCATATACTGTGGATGCGGCCCTCAAAAGACCAAAAAAAAAAAAAAAAAAGAACAGCATACATTCACCACCTCTAACAGAACAAATTAACCAAATCTAAAGATATAAATAGTAGGAGATCCTGTTGTGGCTCAGCGGGTTAAGAATCTGACTAGTATCCATGAGGATGCAGGTTCCATTCCTAGCCTCGCACAGTGGGTTAAGAATCCAGCGTTGCTGTGAGCTATGGTGTAGGTCACAGACACAGCTCGGATCCATATGGCTGTGGCTGTGCTGTAAGCTGGCAGCTGTGGTATAGCTCCAAATTGGACCTCTAGCCTGGGAACCTCCTATGCTGCAGGTGCAGACCTAAAAAGCAAAACAATGAAATAAAATAAAATAAAATAAAATAAAAAGTAAAATAAAATAAAAAGTAAAATAAAATAAAGGTATAGATAGTAATAAAGTCCAGGTGTTGGCCAAAATTTTAGTAAAGAGTCCATAATTGAGTTCAGTTATTTTACAGTGTTGCTGGGACCACACAATTATAGGCAAAGGAGCCTTCAGTTACTCACTGAAGAGAGAGAAGAGTCTTACACTAACAAAGTCATAAATCTGTACTAAGCTTTTCAACCTAAACCTAGTTTCACTAAGTCTTTTTCTTACGGTACTTTTTGTTCTCTTTTCATTACCTGAGCAACCATCTTTTCATTATCTTTTTGAAAGGACATCCTGTGCCAGCTTCGATGGCTATGTAGTTGACCATTGACCAACATGGGCTGGACCTGCATGGGTCCTCCTATACGTGGATTTTTTTTCCATAGTGAAAACTACAGTACTGTACATTCTGGGGTGGTTGAATATGTAGATACAGAGTTCAAAGAACCAAGAGCCATATAATTTATGATTTTCAACTGTGTGGAGGTTCAGCACCCCTAACCCCTGCATTGTTCAGCAGTCAACTGTACTAACACATTTATGCAATCAATTAGTCAACACGGATTTATTGAGCACCTACTGTGTGCACTTTTCTAGGCTCAAGAAATACAACAGTGAACAAAACAGACAAAAATCTCTAATCACACGGAGGTTATAACCCAGTGAGGTAAGACAGACAGTAAACAGCATAAATGGTATGTAGGTTGGGATTGGCAGGAAAATAAAGCAGGAAAGGAAGATAATGAGTACCAGGAGGATGAGGAGTTCACATATTTTATAACACCTTTATTGGGGTATAGTTCACCCTTTTAAACCACCCAATTCTGTGGTTTCTAGTGTAGTCTCAGAGTTGTGCAACCAAACCCACTATCCACTTTTAGGACATTTTCCATAACCCATGAACTCACCCCCAAAAAATCCCCATTAGAAGCCAATCCCCATTGCCCCCTCTCCCCAGCCCCTGGCCAGCACAGATTGCCTTCCTGTCTCTGGATTTGTCTGTTCTGAACATTTCATATAAATGGAATCCTACAATATGTGGCCTTCTGTGTCTGGCTTCTTTCAATCACATAATGTCTTTAAGTTCATCTGTGTTGTAACCTGTGCCAGCACTTCCTTCCTTGTTGTAGGTGAATAACACTCCATTGCATGGAGAGACCACAGTCTGTTTATCTATCCATCAGCTGATTGAACATCTCAGCTGTTTCCACTTTGTGGTTGTTGTGGGTAATGCTGCTATGAACTTTTGTGTACAGGTTCCTGTGTGGACGTATGATCTCCTATCTCTTGGAGACAGACCTAGGAGTGGAATTGCTGGGTCATATGATAGCTCTTATGTTTATTTGAGGGGAGAGAGTTCCATTTTGAGTGGTCAAGGAAGGTCTTGCTAGAGTCTCAGAGAACTTTAGGACAATGTTAAATGCACCAACATCCGTATTATAGGGGTGCCAGAAGGAGAAGAGAGAGAGAAGGGACAGAAAAAATATTCCAAGAGATAATAGCCAAAAACTTCCCTAACATAGGAAAGGAACCACTCACTCAAATCCAGGAAGCACAACGAGTACCATATAAAATAAACCCAAGGAGGAATACACTGAGACACAGATTAATCAAACTGACCAAAATTAAAGACAAAGAGAAAATCTTGAAAGCAGCTAGGGAAAAGAAACAAGTAACATACAAGGAAACCCCAATAAGGTTATCAGCAGATTTTTCAGCAGAAACTCTGCAGGCCAGAAGGGAGTGGCATGATATGCTTAACGTGATGAAAGGAAAAAACCTCCAACCAAGATTACTCTACCCAGCAAGGCTCTCATTCGGATTTGAAGGAGAAATCAAAACCTTCACAGATAAGGAAGGTCTTGCTGATAAGATGACCTTGAGCGGACACCTGAAGGTGGTGACCTACATGAACCATACATAGAGAAGGAGAGAGGGCATGACAGGCAGAAAATAGCAAGATCAAAGGCAAGGGATCCATGGTGTGTCTGACAACAGCACAGTACACTTATGTGGCTGAAAGAGAACAAGGAGGAGACCACATGGGGACCTACAGAACCAACCGCCAACTTGGAAACATCACATTTAAGTACAACCTGCTAACGTGTTTTTGAGCAAAAGGGGCTACGTAGTCCAGCCTCCTGAACTTCTTGACTCAGTTAATTCATAAGTTTCCTTAACTGATTGATTCCAATTTTGTCCAGTTTCATCCACAATTCTGTCTTCTCTTAACATATTTTGTAAAGGAATAAGCAGAGTCTAAGTGCACAATGGTTACAGAACAAAGACTCCACGACAGTGGTGTCCCTGTGTTGGGGGGGGGGACCTGTACAGGTGCCCCACTGCCCAGGTCAGGTAAAGGAGGTGCACTGGAAAGCTGATCACCAAGTTCTAGTAATGCCCACCGTTTCCCCGCCCAATGAAGCAAATTAAGAAAAAGCTAAGGAAGAGCTGCATGATCACAGACCCCAGGAGGCTGGGGTGGTGGTCACTTCGGTCCCTGGATCACCTCTTCTTCTGCTCTGGCCAAACAAGAGAACCTAACTGTGAGCTGACAGGCTTGCCCACTTGCTCCTCCTGGGAGTCTTAACTGCTGCAGTCATCACCCACTTCTCCCAGGATGGCCTTGGTTTATAATTTAACAGGGTGAGAAGACTTCTAAATAGAGTGTGTGAATTGCCAAGAGAGTTTTACTGGGCACAGAATAGATGGGGCATGGCAGAGGGTGGTGGTCAAGGGAGGCTGCACTGAGGAAATGATGCCTTGGCCAAAGTCTGAATGAAGAGGTTTTTCTAGGTATGACATGAGCAAAAGCAGTCCAGGAAAGAGATTAGCAGGGACAATGGCTCAGAAGAAAGAGAGAACATAAGACGCTTAAAAAAAAAAAAAAAAAAAAAAAGCAATTAACTGTGGCCCAAGTGTAAGAGAAGATGCAGAGAGAAAGGCAGCCTTGGAAAGCACAGCCCTGTTGTAGAGCTTGTTAGACACACAGTCTGGACTTCATACTCAAAGAAATAGGCAGGAAAGGAAGGATTTCACATAAGATTTGATGTGGCTGATGGGAATAGGTTGAACATGGGCAAACCAGAGGAAAGTCACTCAGATAAAATGCACAGCTCTCTCCACAACCTTGGAGAAAACATCCAGGACCAACTGAGTGCGGGATGTGATAATATCCAGGTGTGAGTCCCACTTCTTCCACCAATTCTATTTAATATGAGCAGTGTAAACACAAACTGACACAACAAATACACCCCAGCGAGTCAAAGATGACAAGATCGGGCCATTCCAAATTCAGCCACATGAATGCCGTAATTATTTTGAAAAAGATCCATATTAAGAGGATTTGTTGAGTCATTCTTTTTAACTTAAAAATTATTCAATCAAATGATATTATTCCACTTGTCTTATACGTCAAAGTAGCTGTAACAGGTACGCATGTATACACGTATATGTGTACAATTGTTGCAACTCTTCTCTCCTTTAAATTACCGTTTCATCAAGATAACCTTTTGCAGAGTTCCCACTGTGCCATAGTGACTGTAGCAGCTCATGTCACTGCAGAGGTTCGAGTTTGATCCCTAGCCATATGCAGTGGGTTAAAGGATCTGGCGTGGGTCACAGCTTCGGCTCTGGCCCAGGAACTTCCATGTGCTGCAGGTGTGGCCATAAAATTTCAGAAAAAAAAAAAAAAGATAAGCTTTTGCTTCAGAAAATTCCCTGTGGGGGAAGAGTTTATTTTCCCATGAAGGAGACAGGAGATTGAGCCAAATTTAAGTAAATCTTAAAGGATAGCTAACTTAGCTGCCACCAAGATTATAATGGTAAAAGGAAGGACAGCCTGGGATCTCTATTGTATTACTCCTTCTCATAAAACCTTATCTCCAATTGTATCTTTGAAAAGAATCTCCCGTCATCATCATTCACCAAAAATAAAAAATGAAGTTCCCACTGTGGCTCAGTGGAAACGAATCAGACTAGTATCCGTGAGGATGTAGGTTCAATCTCTGGCCTCAGTCAGTGGGTTAAGGATCTGTGAGCTTGTAATGCCAATTGCTGTGAGCTGTGGTGTAGGTTGCAGACATGGCTTGGATCCCATATGGTTGTGGCTGTGGTGCAGGCCAGGGGCTACAGCTCTGATTTGACCCCTAGCCTGGGAACCTCCATATGACGCGGGTGCAGCCCTAAAAAGACAAAAAATAAAGAAACCTTTCTGGAGTTCTGTTATGGCACAGTGGAAACAAATCCAACTAGGAACCATGGGGTTGCAGGTTCAATCCCTGTCCTTACTGAGTGGGTTAAAGATCCAGCATTGCTGTGAGCTGTGGTGTAGGTCGAAGACCCAGCTCGGATCTGGCATTGCTGTGGCTCTGGTGTAGGCCGGCAGCTACAGCTCTGATGAGACTCCTAGCCTGGGAACCTCCATGTGCCGTGGGCGCAGCCCTAAAAAGACAAAAACAAAAAACAAAACCTTTCCATTTCTTTCTTTCTTTTTTTCTTTTTAGGACTGCACCTATGGCATATGTAAGTTCCCAGGCTTCAGGTCGAATCACTTGGTATTGGATCCTTAACCCACTGAGCAAGGCCAGGGATTGAACCCACATCCTCATGGTTACTAGTCAGGTTTGTTACTGTAGAGCCACAATAGGAACGCCTCCATTTCTTGGGTGTATTTCTAGTTTCTTCTTCTGTCTTCCCCAAGACAAGAATAGGTGATCACAAAGGAAGCCTTCTTACGGGCAAATGGTCACGATCCTGCAGAAAACTTTATCTGCCACCTACAGCTACTTCTCCTTGGGGCTACGGGCGGATGAAGGAAGAAGGCTTAATGCACAGCATCTAAAGCACAGCATCAGATCTGGAAGCTTGTGGCTCTCGGTTTCCCGATCAGTGTCCCCACGTCTTTGGTATTATTTTCTACACCCCCCCCCCACAAAGCCTATCTTTCCGTCTTATTTCCTGACATTTTTAGAATGAAAGCTGCTCTGGCTTTTGCCCTTAAGACAGTGCCTGTCATTTCGATTCAGAAACATAACCTTATGGAGGAAAAGAATAGAAATCTTGATATTCGGCATTAATGACTGAACATCAAGGAGTCATTCCCCAAGGAATGTGCAGGCTTTCTTCCCAGAGAAACCACAGTTCTTGGGCTTCTGTTGATTTTAGGTGCCAGGCCCACAAAGATCACCTCTTTCCCCCAGCTCAATAGCTAAAAAGAGTAAAGACCCAGATGCAAAATCCAGGCATTCAGGTTGTTTCTCATTTGTAAGGCCTGTTTTCTCATTTCTCTTTATCTTCTACTATTTTATTTTATTTTGCTTTTTAGGGCCGCACTCTTGGCATATGGAGGTTCCCAGGCTAGGGGTCGAATCAGAGCTATAGCCACTGGCCTACACCACAGCCACAGCAACGCCAGATTCGAGCCATGTCCGGGACCTACACCACAGCTCACGGCAATGTCGGATCCTTAACCCACTGAGCAAGGCCAAGGATCGAACCTGTGTCCTCATGGATGCTAGTCTGATTCGTGTCTGCTGAGACACAACGGGAACTCCAAGCTTCTACTATTTTTTTTTTTGTCTTTTGTTGTTGTTGTTGTTGTTGCTATTTCTTGGGCCGCTCCTGCGGCATATGGAGGTTCCCAGGCTAGGGATTGAATCGGAGCTGTAGCCACCGGCCTACGCCAGAGCCACAGCAACACGGGATCCGAGCCGCGTCTGCAACCTACACCACAGCTCATGGCAACGCCGGATCGTTAACCCACTGAGCAAGGGCAGGGACCGAACCCGCAACCTCATGGTTCCTAGTCGGATTCGTTAACCACTGCGCCACGACGGGAACTCCCTAAGCTTCTACTATTTTAAATCAATTAATCCTCAGGGAAAGAATCTCTGACCATAAAATAAAGACAGACAAGCATGGGGAAGTTCCCGTTGTGGTGCAGTGGAAATGAATCTGACTAGTATCCATGAGGATGCAGGTTGGATCTCTGGCCTCACTCAGTGGGTCCAGGATCCAGTGTTGCCGTGAGCTGTAGTGTAGTTTGCAGATGTGGCTTGGATCTGACATTGCTGTGGCTGTGGCAGTGTAGGCTGGCAGCTGTAGCTAGAATTTGACCCCTACCTTGGGAATTTCCATATACCCTTTAAAAAAAAAAAAAAAAAAAGCATGGAGCTGAAATCAACCTCGACAAGGTCAAGTCTGAATCCATAGATGCTCTTTGGGAATTCCCAGCTGCAGCCTCCTCAGTGTCTTAAAGAAGCTGAATGACTCCACGAGAATTCAACAGAAATACAGCGGGAGCACTTGGTGTGAGGTCTCCGTACCCATTATCTCATCGCGCCCTAGCCACAGCTAGGAAGTAGGCATCACCATGTCCACTCGACAGATATGTCTGCTTCCTACCTGTTGCAGAGAGTTGTGTGACTCATCATAACTCACCAGAGATCACACAGGCTGGGAAGTAGCAGAACCTCGAATCAAAAGTGAGGCTGTCTGGAGTTTCCTTGCGGTGCAAAGGGTTAAGGATCTGGTATTGTTACTGCTGTGGTGCTGGTTTGATCCCTGGCCCTGGAACTTCCGCATGCCATGGGCGTGGCCAAAAATTTTTAAAAGGTGAAGCTGTGTGAGCCCCAAATCCATGCTTCTAACTGCTATATTATAACGTCTGCTTGTGTTTTGGCACAGCCAGAGAAACTTGGGAATAGACTTTAACTGATTGTTTATGCCTAAAATATATGAATCATGAAGGGATAAAATAATGGGCTGCTAGTTTTTTAATACTGAAAAATAGGATAGGGGAGGGGAAGGAAGTAGGATGAATGGGGAGTTTCGGGTTCATAGATGCAAACTATTGCATTTAGAATGGATAAGCAATCGTGGACTTGGAGAATAGACTTGTGGTTACCAAGGGAGAGGGGAAGGGAGTGGGATGGATTGAGAGTTTGGGGTTAATTGATGCAGACTATTGCCTTTGGAATGGATTAGCAATGAGATCCTGCTGTGTAGCACTGGGAACTCTGTCTAGTCACTTATGATGGAGCATGATAATGTGAGAAAAAAGAATGTATACATGTATGTGTAACTGGGTCACCATGCTGTCCAGTAGAAAAACAATGCATTGGGGAAATAAAAATTGATTACAATTAAAAATAATAATAAAATAAAAATAAGGAAAAAAAAGAAAGGTAGAATGGATAAGTATTGAGGTCCTGCTGTACAGCACATGGAATTGTGTCCAATCTCTTGGGATAGAACATGATGGAAGACAATATGAGAAAAAGAATGTATATAAATATATGACCAGATCACTAGGCTGTGCAGCAGAAATTGACATAAAACTGTAAATCAACTCTACTCTAACTAAAAAGAACCTGAAGAATCAAAGGAGAGGGGGAGGAATTGAGTCCTAGGATTGAAATATGCCTAAAATGGGAACCCCCAGCCTTTCAACTTATGGGAGCCAGTACATTCTGTTTGGCATGAGTTTGCTAACATTTGCAACAGAAGGACCCCTACCTGATACAGACAAGATTCCCATTTTCAAGCCGAGGTAAAGGAGGCTCTGAGACATAAGCAAACTTGCCCCAAGTTCACAAGTTGATTTATCAAGTGAATCAAGCCAAGATCTAGAGTCACATCTTCATTTCCCCCTTTTGCTCAAAGAAGCTGCTGGGGGAAGACAAATTTCAACGGATCACAGTGTGACCAACCTGCAGAAAAAACGCACAACACAAGACAGGAGTGAAGGAAGGACAAAGAGTGGAGGACATGGTAAATGAGAGATAATAAAGAAAAGAATTCTGAAAAAAAAGAAAAGAAAAATAGGGTAAGAATATGATTGACCCAAGGCCTTAACATTTCTATCTTAAACCTAACTTTTTGCCAGGAGTTTAATGTTCAAAACCTTTTACAGTTTCATGTCATGGGGGCCCCCCAGTGGGAACAGACAGTGGCCAAAGCACTGGAACGGGGTCCTGGGGGCCCCCTGCAGAGATGGGTGCTAACCCTTTAGTTGCTGGACTGTGGGACCAGAAGAAGAGCCAGGACACAATGCTGTTTACCTATTGCCACAGAAGGATTTCAACATTTTGTTCATCAATATGAGCAGACCAGTGTGTTCCAGGGGGGTCAGCCCCACTGATAGAGATGGAGTAGACACAGGTAGTTTTAGAAGTCCCCATAAAGGACCACAGATAACTTAGGAGACAATGGAAGACTGCTCTAAGTAAATAAATTGCTCAAAAAAGCCATCAGAACAAGGCAGTTTTGCTTCATTAATGGAGCCTTGAGAATTGCCTCAGGTCATTGGGTGGGGATGGGATGGGACCTGCATTCATATTCAGACCTAGGGCAGGGGTTTGAGGACCACCCTTCTGCGGATTTGAATACACACCTTACCAGATACCAAGGAGGAGCTACTGCTCCCAGAAATGAAGAGGCGGTCTTTTCCAACTCCTGCTCCCCTTGGAGGAGAAAACTGTAGCCCATCAGATCCTAGGGGCAGAGCTTCCGTGCCTGCCTGCTTGCATGTCTCACAAGCATCCTATCCTAATAAATCTGCTTCTTGCCTATCACCTTGTCTCTCGCTGAATTGCTTCTGCGTGGAGACATGAAGAACTGAACTTCAGTGAGTCCAGATATGGGGTGAGGGATTCTCACTTAAAACCACGGGTTCAAGTCCCAGTCTGGGTCTGGCTGGGTTCAGGCCGTTAATATTGTCAGTTTCACCACTTCCAGCCCACTCCATCCTTATCACGGCTCCATGTGCCACACGGACTCTGCAGTGACCACTCTCCTCTATCTCACGCTCAATTGAAGGAGATGAATGGATATAAAGTCTTGAACACTGGCTTCCACAAAGCTCTCTTTATTTCCCCCAAAGATTTCCCCAGCTCAAGAAAAAGGCTCCAGGATACAGCGTAGCCAAGGAACATGGTGGAAGTGTGGTTCCTTGTGAATCAGCGCATGAAAAGCCTGATAGTCTAAATTTCCAAAAGGTGGCAATGGAGAATTAGTTTCATAGCCAAATGTTGATAACATGGGCAATGCAGGTAAATGTTTTCTTTTAAACCCAGTTGATGATTTTTTTTTTCTGCTTTTTCAACCTCACCCATGGCACATGGGAGTTTCCAGGCCTGGAATCGAATCTGAGCTTTGACCTGTGCCACAGCTGTGGCAATGCCAGATCCTTAACCCACCTACCACAGCAGGAATTCTGACGCTCTTAATTTTACCTGTAAATGATACAACAAAATGGTTTGCGTCCCAGGATTACAGGCTCACCTTTAGGCATCTTCACAACAGGATCTGGCCTGCTTTGGCGGCCCCAATGTCTCTCCTGATCCCACAGAGGCTTTCTGGAGAATTTCAGGATTCTCTCACAAATTTAACTGCCTTTGCTATTTGAGGAGGAACCAAAAACAGCAGAAACAAATAAACCTGCCCTTTGAAGTCAAACAGAGGGTTTGGATCCTTTCGACAGCTTCCTGCCGGTGGCCTCCTAGGCAGGCCACCTAACTTTTCTGAGCCTCTATTTCCCCCACTGGAAATAAAATTCTATAAAAATAACGCTTAGGTTTTACAGTCACTAGAAGGGTTAAATAAGACAGTCAATGGAAAATCCTTTAAAGCGTATCTGGCACATAGCAAACATTCCTTAAGTATTAGTTCCCCTTTCTGACCAAGAAAGGGGAACTGCTTGGCTCAAGGCACCATCACAAAGGTGAATGACAGGTGTATTCTGTCCTTAAAACCCTACAATCGAAACACCCCTCCTTGGTATTTACTCAAGGAAAAAAACATTTGTGTACAGATAGACTTGTCCATAAATGTTCATGGCAGCTTTACTTTAGATAGCCAGAAACTGGAAATGACTCAAATGTCTATCAACAGATGCATGCACAAACAAACTCTGGCAATCTCACACTCAGCGATGGGAAGTTACAAACTAGTGATTCCAGCGCCCACGTGGATGAATGTCCGAAGCATTGCGAGGAGAGAAAAAAGCCAGACCAAGAAAAGAGTAAAGAGTTGTTTTACGCATTTAAATTAAGTTCTAGAAAGGGAAATCTATGGTGTCAGAAAGCAGAGTAGTGGTTGCCTGGGGATGGGGCAGAAAGGAGGGAGAGAATGAGCTACCAGGGGGCACTAGCGACCTTGAGCAGGTGATGGAAATGTTTCAAATCTTCCTAGGGTGTTGGTTACATGAAGACCCGCATTTGTCAGAATTCATCAGACTGGATACTTCCATGGGTGCTGGGGTATAATATGAAATACATCTGGGCTTTGTCTCCAAGTCCTGACACAGAGCTCCTAAAACCCTTGGGATTCCCTGAGTGATCAGAGGGTCTGCATCGTAAGGAGCCCCTTCGGATCCTGAGTTGGCTCTTGAGGAGTCGGGGGCGGGGGCGGGGCGGGGTGGGGGGTGGGGGGTGTCTGGATGGCTTCAGGATGGGCGCGGATTGCCGAGAAAGCCATTCAGGTGATTAGAAGTTTAGAACATTCAGCCCTACCCCATCCCACCTCCTAAGAAGGCAGCGGCATTGAAGATTAAATTCAAAAAAAAAAAAAAAACTCAGATAAAATTGAGAAAGTTTCCTGGTTGCTGAACGTGGTGGTGATGCAGTGGGGGAAGACAGAGGGGGGCGGGAGGGGGGGGGTGCATTCTTATTCCACAGGTACAGAGGCTCTGGCACTCAGGGTCCTTCTGGACCCTGCCCTGTATACATTCTTCTGGCTGTTCCTTTGTATCTTACATAATAGATTACAGGTACAGTGCTTCCTGGAGTTCTAGGAGGCATTCTAGCAAACTGTCAAACCCAGGCGTGGGGGCAGGGGAACCTCTAGATGTGTCATCCGCCCCACGGGAGTGCAGAAAGCCTGGGGACCCCATTTTCCACTGGTGTCTGAAGCTGAGCCAGTCTTACAGAACTGAACCGTCAGCCTGTAGAATCTGAGTGTCCGCCTGTAGGAAATTAGTGTCAGAAGTGAATTGTCACCCCAGCCGGTGTCAGAATATCAGAGAAGTGGCTAGTGTTGGATAAACAGCCCGGGGCATATGGCTGCATAAACTGAACCTCAAAGATGTTGATTTAAAAAGAAAAATCTGCAACCAAGCAAAGGGTTCAAACTGTCCTCTGAATTGTGCCCCTTGGGGTTCAAGGCCCTCATAGCTATATTCAGATCATCTCCCCTCCCGTCGGATCTTTATATGCAGATCTGTTAAAATAAAGAGTTCCACGGCTTACAGAAAGGTACTTGAAAGCCACTGGTTCCTTTGTAAAAATCCATCAGGAATGATAACTTCACTGTGCCATACAGGTGAGGGGGAAAGAATCAGGTGTTTCCTGGGTGAACATTCCCCCGGCCAGCGTTTCTTAAACCCCACTTCACATGCCAATCGTCAGAGCTTCCAAAAATACTTTGGTGCCTGAGCCCCACCAAGGATCTTCACAGTGGGAAGAAGAGGCCATCATTGGACTAAAAAGTCCCAGGAATTCAAGGCAGGAGGAGAATCATCTGAGAGACCATCAAAGTGCATTTTTAGTGGATTTGACCTACCAGGAGTTCATGGTTAAATCTCAATGAATCTAGTTAAAGGCTAGAGAAAGGTATCATTTACCTAAGGAGTTGTCCTTAGAGAAAAATTAAACTAGGCTGCATCTCTCTGCTTTATTTTTGAAGAATCTGGGGGGGAAATCAGTCTACGAATGTAATGGGGTCTTTTGTTGTTGTGTTGTTTGGTTTTCTCTGCCTCTCAAGAAGCACGTGGAAGTTCCCATGCCAGGGATTGGACCCACAGCACCACAGCAGCAATCCACGTTACTGCAGTGACAATGCCAGATCCTTAAACTGCTGGTGTGACTTTTTTTTTTTTTGTCTTTTTGTCTTTTAGGGCTGCACCTGTGGCATATGGAAGTTCCCAGGCTAGGAGTCCAGTCGGAGCTGTAGCCACCAGGCTACACCACAGCCACAGCTATAGCAATACAGAATCCCAGCCACATCTATGACCTACACCACAGCTCATGGCAACGCCAGATCCTTAACTCACTGAGCAAGGCCAGGGATCGAACCTGCGTCCTCAGGTTCGATGCCAGTCGGGTTCTCTAACTGCTGAGCCACGACAGGAACTCCTGGTGTGATTTTTTTTTAGTAGGAGCTTTATTTTCCTCCTTAGATAACTTCTGTTTCTTTCCAAAGAGAACAAACTTTTTTTATAATGGATCACAGAGAAAAGTGACCTGCTGCACAACAAGCAAACTAAAATTCAATGTCCTGGGGAGTTCTCGTGTGGCTCAGTGGGTTAAGAACTCCACTAGTATCCATGAGGATGCAGGTTCGATCCCTGGCCCCACTCAGTGGGTTAAGGATCCCATGTTGCCGTGAGCTGCAGTGTGGGTTGCAGATGTGGCTCGGATCCGGCGTTGCTGGGGCTGGGGTGTAGACCAGCAGCTACAGTTCCAATTAGATCCCTAGCCTGGGAACCTCCATGTGCTGCGGTGCAGCCCTAAAAAAGACAGACAAACAAAAATCCTCTTTAACTGGGGCCAGCTTTGGTGAGCAGCCCAAGACCTTGAGAATGATAGGGATGGAACTGCCCTCGGATGGTTTAACTCCGAAACCAGCACACAGCGGGCCAGCACGTCTTGACCGTGGCATCGAGTCGAAAGGCAGAATATGTGGACCCGAGGAGGCCAGAGAAGGAGGCCCTCTGAGCACAGGTCCACACTGCCCACTACCTGGCCTGGTAGTCTCCCCAGGGCTGTGACTGCGGTCAAGGGCAGAGAGGCAAGGCTTTGTTGAGGCGGCTGGTCCTGGCCTTGGAGCGGGACCCACATAGATCTCCGTCCCAGCCTGGCCCTTTCCAGGCGATGTGACTCACACAAGTACTGCACATCCCCTCACCTCAGTTTCCCCATCCGCGAAATGGGCGTGGTGGTGTCCCCCTCAGGCGTGGTGGTGTCCCCCTCACCAGGTGACTGTAGGGATTACGTGGGGTCCTTAACATAGAGCCTGACTCTCAGCGGGCACCCCAAAAATGCCAGCCGGTAAAATACTTTGAAACACAATAACCAGCAGCTTGATTTTAATCCTAGAGTGAGTTTGCTCCCTGTGGGTCAGTGAGAAAAGGCATCACATTCCTGAGCTGAGATGCATCTGCTGGCCTTTGGCCGAGTCCCCCCCACGTTCCTCCTTGACCCCCACGCCCCCTGCATGCTACTCACACACCCGGGCAGATCCTCTGTCAATCTGCATCTTCCACCCTGAGAGCATGGCTTCGTCTTTAAACCATCTCCAGAGCTCTAATTCTAGAAGACCTACCCCACCCACTGATACGTTTTAAAGGGTTCACACCTCGGGAGTTCCCACTGTGGTGCAGTGGGCTAAGGACCCAACTGCAGCGGCTCAGGTCGCTGTGGAAGCATGGGTTCAATCCCTGGCCCTGGAACTTCCGTCAACTGTGGACGCAGCCAAAAAAAAAAAAAAAAAAAGGGTTTCACAACTCAATTCTTCTACCTACAAGGAAATCCTTCCACAGAGTCAAAGGTCTCAACCACCCATGAAAGGTTCACGAGTCTGTTTCTGAACCTTCGGAACAATGTTGTGTTGGGACTAAAAGGCTTGACACGGGGAAGGACGACCAGGAGGAAGATTCCGTGTCTTCCCCAAAACTGTCGATCAGCTGTTGACTGAGTTTAGACCCCGGCGTAATGCAAGGGTGTGAAATTTAATCAATGACTGGCTAAAAGCTTTAAGAGCGCCCCTCATTTTGCCCAAGATTAATTATAAATGACACACTAATTAACTGGCCAATTGGTGTGGAAGGTCTTTGTTTTTCCTCTGTCTGGGGGACAAATACCTATGCCCACCTTCTGGTCTCCCTAACCCAGAGCTTAGGCAGAGGGGCTCCGGGACAGCAAGGCTGTATCCAGAAGCTTATCTTTTGTCACCACCTAGTGGTCATTCTCTATTATTACAACTCGCTAGGGTCACCTTAACTCTCACCACTGCTGCACAGGCTTGACACTTGCACTGCTTTTCAAAGAAAACATTTTTAAATATTCCTCAAGGAGCTTGGGAGGCCATACATTCCATTCCCTTTCTATGCCTCTCACATTTAGAAAACTCGACGACAATCACAAGCCCCCCTCATGGGACAAAGATTTCAACCCAAAGAAACGCAAGAAAACCCCAGAAAAGTGGGAAAGGAGGCATTTACCATTCAGTGGTTAGACAAATGTCCTTAAATTTGTGTGTGCTTGCTTTTCAAATTAAAAAAGAAAAGAGGAACAGTTGCTCTGAATGTTCAGGCCCGCTGTAGACTCATCAATCAAACTCTGCATTTCATTCCCTTCGGAACATCATATAATTTACTCCATGACTCGTCTTTTTCTTTTTCTTTCTTTTTTTTTTTTTGCAGGATTTTGCTTAGCCACTTGGGCTTTTCTTTTGAGTTATTCTTTCTCACATATTTATAATGCTGTTTAGCTTCTAGAAACTTCCTATGTTGAAAAAGCCTGCGGATTCTTTTAACTATATTTTGAAATCACACGGTCCACACCTGTCACTGTGCCACTGGGCCCACCAGCCACTGGAGGTGAGAGTGATGGCTGAAACCAAGTCCGGAAGAGAACTGATTCTAGTTACGGGTGTTATTGAGCTAAGGGGGTTTTGCATCTGGATAGTACTTTCTAGAAAACAAAATGTGAGTAAAGCTACTCTCCTAGAATGTTAATTTTCTGACTACAGAGAGACAATGTAAGAAAAAAAAATCAGTCCAATTTAAATAGGTGGTCTACTCTGCTTATTATCAACACATTTATCTTCATTTTAAAATGTGGGAGGAGTTCCCGTCGTGGCTCAGCGGTAACAAACCCGACTAGTATCCATAAGGATGCAAGTTCGATCCCCTGCCTTGCTCATTGGGTTAAGGATCTGGCGTTGCCGTGAACTGTGGGGTAGGTCAGACTTGGCTCGGATCCCGCTTTGTTGTGGCTGTGGCGTCGACCGGCAGCTTGCAGCTCCCATTCGACTCCTAACCTGGGAACCTCCATGTGCTGCAGGTACAGCCCTAGAAAAGCCAAAAAAAAAAAAAAAACCCATAAAATATGAGAAATAGGGGGAAAAGTGGCACCTAGCTAAATAAATCTATCCCCATCCTAGTCTACTATGAAAGAGCTAAAAGTCAGCCCAAGTAACACAAAAACAAAGCCTATTTGCATATGGAGTTGCGATAAAATTGTGCATGCATTTTGGACAGGACGAAATTTAATGCCATGAAATACAAAAGAGAAACTATTTACTTCTTTTTTTTTTCTTTTTCTTTTCTTTCTTTTTTTTTTTTTTTGTCTTTTCTAGGGCTGCACCCACGGCATAGGGAGGCTCCCAGGCTAGGGGTTGAATCGGAGCTGTGGCTGCCAGTCTACACCACAGCCACAGCAACACAGGATCCGAACTGTGTCTGCAACCTACACCACAGCTCACGGCAATGCCGGATCCTTAACCCACTGAGTGAGGCCAGGGATCAAACCCGCAACCTCATGGTTCCTAGTCAGATTCGTTAACCACTGAGCCACGACGGGAACTCCTAGAAACTAATTTTTAATTGTATGAATTTCCATCTCACTGTAGCCTCTCGCCTTATTTTTCCCAAAGAGAGAAATGTCTACTTCAACAATTTGGGACAAAATAATCTTAATTCTCTCTAAAATGCCTTTTTGTTACTAAGGTAACAAGAAAAGAGCTGTCTGCCAGAGTTCCCATGAGCCACACGACTCCCGCCACTACATGCCCCAGTGACCCAAACAGACTTAGCTGCAAAATCAACAGAAAGACCCAAGTGGAAGAAGCCTTCCTGGCTCCTCCAAGCTGATGACCACTGTTGTCCTTACACAGGAAAACAGCACAGACAAAGACCCTTCTGACAGCTCAGAAGCAACGTCAGCAGCAAGAGGCAGACACGGAGCAGCCCGCAGAGGGGAGAGATGCCAGCAAAATCCTACAGGAAAGAAAATGTATCTATCATGCTGGGGCGGGAGGGGAAGAGGCAGGTGAACAGAGAAACGCTTCAATCCTACCTGGTGACCAAGTCATGGGGCTGGACCAGCTCTCAGTGAACAGACACCAACATTAGGAGGCAAAATTACAATAACAGGCTTGGCACGGAGCAGCCACAGCTGCAGATCCATCAACAGGCCCGAGACGCCGCAGAAGCAACCACTCCCCTCAGTGCAGAAGCATGCAGAGGGCGCCGGGTAGCAAACGAATTTATTGGCATCCTTATCCCTGCACAGGTGAATGGCAGTGGCATTTAAAAAGGCTTTGGGGAGCTCCCGTTGTGCCTAGCGGGTTAAGAACCTGACTGGTGTCCATAAGGATGTGGGTTCAGTCCCTGGCCTTGCTCACCGGGTTAAAGGATCCGATGTGGCCATGAGTTGCGGTGTAGGTCAGATGTGGCTCAGATCCTGCGTTACTGTGGCTGTGGTATAGGCTGGCAGCAGCAGCTCCCATTTGACCCCTAGCCCAGGAACTTCTGCATGCCACGGGTATGGCCCTAAAAACACGTAAAAATAAAAAAATAAAATAAAAAGGCTTCTGAGATCATGCACCCGGCAGTAGGAATAGCACAAAATATGACATAATGAGACAAATCGCTGTCATTTGAAAACATGCACCAAATACGCACCAAACATTCAAGCATCCGTCTCAACAGAGAGAGAAAAGTTCTGCCCAGAATCCGGAGTCGGCAACAGAGAGATGGAGACGAGAAAGGAACAAGAAAGATATTTGCTAATCACCTTTATTGGTAAGACTGGTATCTGCAAAGCTCTTCGTTTTCAAAGCTAATTCTGAGACATGTAGCCTAAGGCACCTACAAAGAAAGACTCATATCACAAAGAGAAGTTCTATATTTTGAAAGCATTTTTTTTTTCAGGGTATTAGTGAGAAGGTCTGTCTATTCATGCAGAGAAAAAAAAAATTAAGCCAAGGCCACAAATGTCAGGCTCATGAAGGTAGGCGTGGGACTTCACATCTGACTTCGCGTTGACATGATTAAGCAGATATTCGCAAGGACACCTCGTCACATCAGATACCGATGCCGCAGTGAAGCCCGGATGAACTGACGGGTGTGCCAGCTTCCGGCCAAAGCATTCTTGTTGAGTGGGGTTTTGGGGGGGGGAACGTTGAAATGCTGCTTCGTGACTTGAGTGTCCTAAAAGAAAGGGGAAATATCAGGGGAAAGACTGTTCCACAGAGACAGGGAATGCTTCCCACACACTTAAATTATTTCACAGGCCATCGCAAGGGGAACGTGGGTTTTTATTCTAGAAACTACTACTCAAGGGCAAAGAAAGGAAACTGAACTTTTCTCTTGGAAAACCAGACCACCTCCTTCCTCTGCACTCACCTATCAAACTGCATAAGGAAGCGACAGCTCCGATTACACTTTCTCCACTGGATTTTCATGGGAAATGGAAAGGGCTGGATTTGCAGCGTGGTCCTGGCGGAGGGAAGGGAATGGACCGCGGCTAGACTAGAGGCCAGGGGGCTTTTAGGAGGCAGAACTCCCTCGGTCTCCTACAATATACTATTTCTCCTGGGGCGTCCGTTCAGCATCCATTTCAAACACAGAAAAGGAGAATTCAGAGCTCTCATGGCTTGCCACGTTCCCCCCAAAGCCACCCTTTCAAAGAAAATGCCTGGCACACCATGAGCGAGGAGATGAGTTTGTCTTTAGACACTGAATGGCTTGTCCCGTCAAACGCATGAGTGCCCTGCCATGCTGCATTTGTTTTTTGTTTTTTTTCCTTTTTTGGCCACATCCAGGGCATATGGAAGTTCCTGGGTCAGGGCCAGCTGCGCCACAGCTGTGACCTACGCCACAGCTGCAGCAACACCAATTCCTTAACTCACTGCACCACAACGGGAACTCCGAAAGTTGCCCTGAAAGGACACTGGACCTCTCTGGGAGCTGTCAGATTCACTCCTTCACTGGCAACCACATTGACCTCCCAAAACGGTGATGGACTAAATTCCAAACTCGAAGCCATCAGAGAACTGGCAAAATGGGCTGGCCACAGCTGGAGTTGCTTTTAAAAAAAAAAAAAAAAAAATCAGCCTATAAAGCCGTCTGGCTCCAGGAAGGATTCCCTTTCAGCTGTGTCCCTTCACATTCAGTAGTTTTTTATAATTACCATATTAAAGTTGCCTAATTTTAAAAGAACTTTACATGCAGAGTGAATAGAAATAAACAGTATTTAGGAGTGTTTACTGCCAGGGGCGGCGACTTTGGGGGAGAATAATAATAAATATGTCAATATCCGCATACCTTTCTTCCTCATCATCCCTAGGAAAAATTTTTAAAAGTAAACTTGCCAGTTTTCTTTTTTTCAAAACTAGGTCCTGATCCATCCCTTGGCAATGGGGTTAGGGACATTAGTAAAACTGACAACAGGTTTCTCAATAGTAGCAACAGAAGAAAATCAAAAAATTAAAAAAAGAAATGGGATTGCTTCCCAAATGACAATCATTTGGCCCTAAAGTAGAGGTCTGTGTGTCCACAACACGAAAGAACCCACCTAGGAGGAGTTCCTGTTGGGGCTCAGTGGACCTGACACAGTGACCGTAAGACACAGGTTCGATTCCCGGCCTTGCTCAGTGGGTTAAGGATGCAGAGGCAGCTTGGATCCCACGTTGCTGTGGCTGTGGCATAGGCCTGCAGCTACAGCTCCGATTCAACCCCTAGCTCAGGAACCTCCTCATGCCACAGGGGCAGCCGTAAAAAGAAAAAAAAAAAAAAGAAGAAAAGAAAAAAAAAAAAGGACATGGGAAAACATCAGACGATGGGCTAGATTTGCTTCATAAATCGAGTGAGCGAGTAAGGAAATGCCCATGACCCAAGAGTAAAATATGATGGCTGCTCCCACCAGATCCACGACTCCCTAAAAATACATTCATCTTTTTCACTTTTAGCATTTTATGGATCAGTGTAAGCATGTTAAGAGGGGAGCTTCATACTGTCCAAACTGGTCTCGGGCACACAGACCAGTACTGTTTGCCAGCTGAGATTTACAAGCACCAGGGGTTTCTTCTTCCTTCTCCAACTGAACCCTTTTGTCCGCGCATCACTAGACAGGCTCTGAGCTTGACTGCAGATTTTAACTCCAGACCTGCTGTCTGCCCAGGACTTTCTCCTTCTTCCCGCTCCGCTGATATCCACAGACCCGAAAATCTGTCTTAGGTTTTTCAGTGGAGGCACAACATGAGAGTAAGGAGACTAAAAAAAAATTTTTTTTAATTTAAACGTTAAAAAGAACTCCTATAGGGAGTGCCCTGATGGCCTAGCGATTAAGGACCCAGCGTTGTCCCTGCTGTGGCATGGGTTTGATTCCTGGACCAGGAAGATCCGCATGCTGTGGGTGTGACCAAAAAAAAAAAAAAAGAGCCCTTCCAATGCCAGAGCAAACTATAAGCCTCACCACCCTAGAGAATAAACAGCTCCCTCAAATCCAGTGGCAAGATCAAAGAATGTCCACAGTAACGTAACTTATGTGGGTATTTGCTAAATGTCTGCTAAAACCAGGTGTTTTTACAGCATTTAATGATCCTTAGGTGTCTTCAGGGAGTTTCTGTTGTGGCACATCAGAAACGAATCCGACAAGCATCCATAAGGATGTGGGTTCGATCCCTGGCCTTGCTTAGTGGGTGAAGGATCTGGCGTTGCCATGAGCTGTTGTGTAGGTCGCAGACACAGCTCAGATTTGGCATTGCTGTGGCTGTGGTGCAGGCCAGCAGCTGTAGTTCCAATTCAACCCCTAGCCTGGAAACTTCCATACGCCACGGCTGTGGCCTTAAAAAGCAAAAAAAATTTTTTAAAAATCCTTAGGTATTTTCATACTTACTGTCTAGTCTAATCTGTATGGCCCACGAGACTTAAGAATTTCCCCCATGTGTTCAATATCCACTATATCACTGTCATATTAATACATTCATATGACACCAACCTGGTAAGAATTTATGTAATTCTTGTTCACTGTCAATATAAGTTTAAAATTTAAAAAAAGAATCTGTATTATCTGTACGATATACTAAAAAAGAGATATTTCAAATGGTAAAAAAAAGTAAAAAGTAAAAATAAAATTACAAGGCTGGAGTTCCCATCATGGCTCAGCAGAAATAAATCTGACTAGCATCCACGAGGATGCAGGTTCGATCCCTGACCTCGCTCAATGGGTTAAGGATCTGGGGGTGCCGTGAGCGGTGGTGTAGGTCGCAGATGCAGCTCAGATCCTGTATGGCTGTGGCTGTGGTGTAGGCCGGCAGCTGCAGCTCCCATTTGACTCCTAGCCTGGGAACCTCCACATGCTGTGGGTGCAGTCCTAAGAAGACAAAAAAAAAAAAAAAAATTACAAGGCAACAGGCGTTCTTCACCCTATTCCAAAGTGTTTCTACAAGAGTGTTCAGCTAATAGTGGCTCATGAAAATGTTCTATCAAGCATTTATCACCCAGGCTCCAGCAGCGATATTTTTTTGCATGAGCAGCCAGCCTTGTGGGGTGTTCAGCTGTGTTTTATTTGCCATCACACGCACATGGGGACTGTCACTCCCTAGGGATATGCAGGATGTTCATCCGTAGTCTCCACGCCTGATAACCGAACACGTCCCGTGCTTTGACGGCTATGAGGAGGAAGAGGAAGGACCCCGTACAAAACACTCTTCCTCGCCTCAACCTTACCCCTTTTCCTAGAAACCATATCCACCGCTGCCTTCCTGAGAAATGGTGACAGAGATTTTGGTGGCTCCATGGCTCCCATGGGGAGCCTCTGGAAGAAAGACAAATGGATGGAAGTGGCACCCGCTTCAATCACCAGGGGAAACGCGGTCTCCACAGCAGATGGAAAGAAACAAGCCTTCGCCCCAGAACCATGTGGCTACCTGGACAGGTAGAAGAACAAGGCAGGCAAAGGCCTACGAATCTTCCTCGGCCTCTTCGTCGTCTCCTGGCTCCTCTTCTCCCCCTTCGGCTTCCTCGTCCTCTGCTTCCCCTTCTGCTCCCTCGTCCTCTGCTTCCCCTTCTGCTCCCTCCTCCGTTACGTCGCCCGCCTTATTTTAACAAAAATGACAGCATTCCTGAGCTAATTTCTTGAAGCCAAAATTATCAGCAACCTACATACATAATCTGAAACTATGTGCAAATTAATAATGTTTATTTTCATACATAAAAACGGGATTTTAAAAACATGGAAGCTTGTCTAGCAAAGAGAGACTATTAAAATTATTATTGGAAAGATACATCGATAATGAAAAATCACTGTATAGAATAGGCTAAGAATAACTTTTAGGTCTAAGAATAGGGATTAGTTTGATAAAACAACTAATAAATAACTAATAAAAATAATGAAGCAGATCTATATTTACCATCCTCCCTGAAATATATAGATTAATTACATGCATAAAAGTAGATCACAAAAGAATATTCATCAAGGTTTGATAAATATGTGTGTACGTGGGTGTGTGGCTAGCAGTTATCTCTGGATAATGGGGTGATAAGCTATCTTTATTTTTTGCTTTTATGTGTATTTTCTAAATTTCCTATAAAGATCACAAATTACTTGTAATTTCAAAAATCAACAAAAGTTGGGACGAGAGTTTCTTTTGACATTTGGGTGGTGACCCAGACAATACATGGGACGTCTCGTAATAGTCTCTCTAACTGAGAGCTCCCAATTTTAGTTTAGCTCTCTGATTAGCATTTTGAACTGGTTAATCCAAAAATGTTCCAAAACAATCTCGCTTGGTTAGAATTCAGGTAACTGAGATTGTGCCAACATGAGAGCTGGGAATGAAACGCAGGGAGACTCTAAGGACGTCCTTTTGGACCTGTCCTCAGGATTCAGAACATTCGCAGAAGAGCATCGTCTGCACGCTGACACGTGAGGGTGTAAAGTGGAAACTCCCCAACATCCAGCTGATAAAGCGCAGCAGGCTTAACAAGCACGCAGGTGGGTGAGCATCTCAATTCCGCTTCATTGCGACCCGCAGCACCCCTTCCCCCTTGGTCCGCAGCAGGAGAACAGCACCTGCCGACCTGGCCCTGCTCAATTACTGACAATCACCCTAAAGCTCCTGATTGTGAAGTCCTCCCCCAGTGCCTGCCAGGAAGCACAACCGAATTTCTCAAACCAAAAAAAAAGAGGCCCTTCTTTGAAGCTTTCAAAATAAAACTGGTGGAATCTGAATGTTTCAACAAGCAGGGAAAGAACGGGCGTGGAGAGGACTCATTGGTGGAAACTTAAATTGAGTTAAAGACCTTCGTTGGCCTTTGCCGTCTTCTGTTTCTCCTGATTCACTACCTATGACTCATTGCAGCCACCGAAGGAAAATTAGAGCGCTTTTTTTTTTTTCAACCAAACACAAGTTCATAGTAAAAAATAAATACAACCGTGTTGGAAATTAGACGGACTCTTTACCACGAGCATCAAAACAGTAGGAGTTCCTGTCCTTTACCTCCACGTGGCATGTGAGTCCCCTAGAACCCGGCTTCTAAGCCAGTGGTTCTCAGCCTTGAAGCAACTGCAGGGTTTCTTAAAACAGTTGGTGGGGCTCCGCCTTGGTTTTTGATCCAGGTCTGAAAGTGTGTACTTCTACGAGTTCCCAGGTGAGGCGACTGCTGCTGCTCTGAGAACCCCACTTCGAGAACCTCTACTGTGGTCTGTAGTCTCTCTCTCAAATCACACTGGTTGGTAACCAGGGCGTGGTGAGTCCTCGCAACTAGCGGGTTGGGCACTACTGCCCACCAAAGTCTTCCTTTACCTGGGTGGGTTATGCTTGCTCCATGCTTGTGTATGCACATTAGGGTTGTATGCTAATTACCCAATTTATTTTTTTAATGATTTTTATTTTTTCCATTAGAGTTGGTTGACAGTGTTCTGTCAATTTTCTACTGCGACCCAGTCACACACACATATATCCATTATTTTTCTCACATTATCCTCCATCATGCTCCATTACAAGTGACTAGATATAGTTCCTTGTGCTATACAGCAAGATCTCACTGCTTATCCACTCCAAATGCAAGAGTTTATGGCTATTAACCCCATACTCCCAGTCCATCCCACTCCCTCCTCCTTCCCCTCGGCAACCCCAAGTCTGTTCTCCAAGTCCATGAAAGGTTCATCTGTGCCATATATTAGATTCCAGATGTAAGTGATATCATACGGTATTTGTCTTTCTCTTTCTGACTTACCTCATAATTACCCAATTTAAATAAGCATCACAGAAATCAATGAAATATAAGCATGAAAAGAATTTTTGGTCCTATTAATGGAATACTTTGAAAAGACCAATGAATAGAAGTCACCTTAAAAATCTGTCATCAAGAGTTCCCATCATGGCTCAGTGGTTAACAAACCCAACTAGCATCCATGAGGACGCAGGTTCAATCCCTGGCCTCTCTCAGTGGGTTAAGGATCCGGCATTGCTGTGAGCTGTGGTGTAGGCCAGTGCTCCAATTGGACCCCTTGCCTGGGAACCTCCATATGCCACAGGTGCAGCCTTAAAAAGATTAAAAAAAAAATCTGTCATCAAATAAAATGTCAAAGGGTTTGGGTGGCAGGGAAGACTCACGAAATCCAAAGAGATTTATGGTCCTGGAGTGCTTTGCAAGTGGCCTTCCATTTCAGCTCTAGTTTAAAGAAACCAAAAATGAAATTTCTAGATGGGCAAATAAGTATGTTTATGTCAGAAAGACAACAGCTGGCTCTAATCATTGGACTATTAATTAAAGAAAAGGTCTTTGTCCTGAAATAAATAGACACAAATATTTCAAGTTAAAATATATGTTTAAGGCCTCTACGCTTGTATGATTCACCACTTCAATTGAATTCTTCAACTGGTCAAATAACCTCCAGCTCCAAGCATGGGATATGAGGTCTTCCTGGGAATGGGGGTTATTATTTACACATAGACCCTAGAAACAAACCTGTCAGCCAGCCTCCTGAGAGTTTACCTTATATTAGAGGATACGTTCTGTTCCTTCACATTTTATCCTTACTAGCAGTAACAGCGTTTCCTAACTTTTCTTTTAACGCTCTTATATCCGCAGTACTCCGTGGGCTGATGCTTCCTATTTTGTGCGATTCTTCCTCTCTTGTCTTTGTGAACTTGACTTCCTTACACTTTAGTTCCGCTCATCCACCTTGATTCATTTAGACGTTGCCTTCTTGAATTCTTTCTCTTCTTAGCTGTATGTGTTTCCTTTACATCCTTAACTTTAATTCTTGCTATAATCCTTCTCTTTCCTGTTGTTGGCGTTGTCTCTTCTGGGCACAGGAGGGACAGCAGAGGAAGGCTCTGCCCCAAACAGGGAAGTGGAGACGCTTATCATCACTGCGTGCATTTCTCTAGGATCTCAGCCCCTGCCATCCTCGCTCCCCAAAATGGAGACACCACCTCAGCTCTATCAGACAACCTGAAGGCACGTGAAGCCCTGGGGAGGCTACGGGAGACGGGCTTCGGAAGGTTCAAAACAACACGAGTGATTCTAATGCACACCAGTGGGTGAGAACCACTGCTCTACTAGAACCTCAAGCTGGGGAGGCAGGTTCAAACTTCTTCTGAAATCAATAACGCTCCCCCTGGGGGGGAGGGATACACTAGGAGCTTGGGGTTAACAGATACACACGACTCTATAGGAAGTAGATAACCCAACTAGGACCTAACGTATAGCACAGGGAACGCTACTCAGTGTTTCGTAATAACCTCTAAGAGAAGAGAATCTGCAAAAGATTATATATGTGTACGTATATATGTACAACTGAGTCACTCTGATGTACACGTGAAACGAACACAGCATTGTTAAACCAACTCCACTTCAATAACCACACACACAAAAAAGGCTCGCCCTGCGCAGGTCCCCACTGGAAATCCTGGACCCAAGTGGCCACCTAATGTTACATATTTAAACTTCATGTTTAAGGTAGACGTATTGGTGCTAAACCTAAAATGAAGACTCGCTATTATCTGCTACCTGGACATCTGACAAAATTAGGGAGATTTAAGATGGCCTGACCACTGGTTGCCCTCCCACTCTGCTCCCACCGATTAGGTCTCCCGCCCAAGCAGCCCTCCTTATCAGGGGGACCAGACGCAGGGCTTGCTTATCCCTTAGAATTATTCAAACAAGTCGATCACATCCTCTGTGTCAACCAGGGGACACCCCACCCTCTTGATACTACAAAGCCTGCGTCCCACAGCCCCTGTTGCTCACACTGGCCCCACCTGAACCCTCGCACGGCCCTTCATCCCTTGGGCTTTGAGAACATGTGATCAATGGGCTTCTGTCCATCTCACCTGTCCTGTGGCAGGTGTGGTGTGTCACTTACGCCCCTAACCAGAGAGAGGGGCTCAAACGACACTGCTAAGCACCATGCGAGCTGCACACACTGTGCTGTTCAGGGCAGTGGGAAGGAAGAAGGGAGAAGAAACCCCCACTGAAGGACCTGCCCCTGCCTGGCCTGTGTCTCAGCTGACCCTTCACCCCAGGAGCCTCAGAAAGGGATCCAGAGTCACACCCTTCTTCTCCATCCACCTCCCTTTGATAAATGCATCTTCAACTTATTTCTCCTCTCAGCAGCCAAAGGAGGACTTCTTGGGAGCTTGGGGTGCATTCGCTTCCCTAAATCTTGACGGACAAGGAGAAGGCGGCTAAAGCTGCAATTCACCTAAAAGATGCTTTTGTTAAGCACAAGACAACTGCGTAATAGCTCCTGTACCTCTTCTGGGGCTGTCTCTCCCTCTTCTTCCTTAGGTCCATAAAAAAAAGAAAGGAAAGGAAAAATATAAATTCACATAAGTTTTAAGCTGAGTCTAAAAATTAAGCAAACTCTATAGCCAATACTTTGTAAGAACTGTGGATGGAAAGTGACCTTTAAAATGGCACAAAAATTTTAAATTTTTAAATAAAAAATTTCAATGTAAAAAAAACCACAAATTCACTTAACTATAATAAAATGTATGTTTATCAAAGTGAAAGACATCAATTTATTGAAAAAATATTTAGATATCAAAAATATAACTGAGCAATGCCTGCTTATTTCATGCATTACATTTCAAGGCCTGGAATATTATGAAATTAAAAACGTATTTTCATTATTCTTATTTTTGAGAAAATATAATTAGTAATGTTGCTTAGTTATATGTCTAATTCTGCCTCTATATCCAAAGCATATTTTATTTATTTATTTATTTATTTATTTTTGTCTTTTTGCTATTTCTTGGGCTGCTCCCGTGGCATATGGAGGTTCCCAGGCTAGGGGTCAAATCGGAGCTGTAGCCACTGGCCTACACCAGAGCCACAGCGACGAGGGATCCGAGCCGCGTCTGCAACCTACGCCACAGCTCACGGAAACGCCGGATCCTTAATCCACTGAGCAAGGGCAGGGACCGAACCCGCAACCTCATGGTTCCTAGTCGGATTCGTTAACCACTGCGCCACGACGGGAACTCCCAAAGCATATTTTAAACCTATAGAGCTTTCAGGGAAAACTCAGACCATAGATGTAAGCAATTAGAAAATTTGGACAAGGAATTTCCACTGTGGCTCAGTGGGTTAAGAACCTGACTAGTATCCATGAGGATGTGGGTTTGATCCCTGGCCCTGCACAGTGGGTTAAGGATCCGGCATGGCTGCAAGCTGTGGTGTAGGCTGCAGACATGGCTCAGATCGAGAGTTACTGTGGCTGTGGTGTAGGCCCACAGCTGTAGCTCTGATTCAAGCCCTAGGCTGGGAACTTCACATGCCGCAACTGCAGCCCTAAAAAAAAAAGAACCAAATGATAACATTTCTGAACCATGCAGTATTTTTTTTTTTTGTCTTTTTAGGGCCACACCTGTGGCATATGGAGGTTCCCAGGCTAGGGGATGAATCAGAGCTACAGCTGCCAGCCTGCACCACAACCATAGCAACACCAGAGCTGAGCCATGTCTGTGACCTACACCACAGTTCACGGCAACACTGAATCCTTAAACCACCAAGTGAGGCCAGGGATTGAACCTGCATCCTCTTGGATACTAGTCAGATTCGTTTCCACCGAGCCATAACGGGAACTCCCATGTAGTGATTTCCCGTTGATTTCTGGTTGAAGAAACTTTAAGGTAAGAAAGGTTATCCCAGGCTCAAACAGGTCCCCACTCTGCCAACCCACTGGAATTCCTATTTCCTCTGATCAAAGGAGTGGAATCAGGCGGCATCTCCTAAAATTGCAAAGAAATAAGAACCTTCCCACCTCTTCCCCAAATGGCCCTGATAAGCCTTCTTGAGATCAAAATATTACAAATGCTTTAATTCAGTGGAAAGATGCAGTTCTCAAGAATGGTTTCCCTCATGTACTGTTGGTGGGAATGTAAGCTGGTACAACCACTATGGAGAACAGTATGGAGGTACCTTAGAAATCTATACATAGAACTTCCATATGACCCAACAATCCCACTCTTGGGCATATATCCAGACAAAACTCTACTTTAAAAAGACACATGCACCCACATGTTCATTGCAGCACTATTTACAACAGCCAAGACATGGAAACAACCCAAATGTCCATCGACAGACGATTGGATTAGGAAGATGTGGTATATATACACAATGGAATACCACTCAGCCATAAAAAAGAATGACATAATGCCATTTGCAGCAACATGGATGGAACTAGAGACTCTCATACTGAGTGAAGTCAGAAAGAGAAAGACAAATACCATATGCTATCACTTATAACTGGAATCTAATAAACAGCACAAATGAGCCTTTCCACAGAAAAGAAAATCATGGACTTGGAGACCAGACTTGTGGCTGCCCGTGGCGAGAGGGAGGGAGTAGGAGGGATTGGGAGCTTGGGGTTAACGGATGCAAACTATTGCTCTTGGAATGGATTTACAATGAGATCCCGCTGTGTGGCATTGAGAACTATGTCTAGATACTTACATCGCAACACGACAATGGGAGGAAAAAGTATGTATACATGTATGTGTAACTTGATCCCCATGCTGTATGGTGGAAATAAATAAATAAATAAAATTTTTAAAAAAAAGAATGGTTCCTAAAAATTCCTAATGGTTTACAAGGCAGGCAGCGAGCTCATGAAATTTTGGACTGGGGAGTTGGAAGCAGTCTTGCATTTGCTTATTCGCTCTTGCCCAGACCCTTTTTTGGACAGAGGAGAACACAGAGTTAAGTCATGTGCCAAAAATCCGAGGACAAGTAAGGAACACAACTGGCACGCTCTTGGAGATTCCGGGTTCCTAATTCAATGTCCTAATTCCTACCCCAGCAGGTTGCTTCTCAAGATCGCCAGGGAAGGCAAGTGTGGAGGACCCGCCATGCTGCCGCCTTCCCTGGCTCAGCTTCGTGTTCTTGACCAGCTCAGAACAATACTCTCAGATTTCCGAGAGGGGCAAAGAAAATACAAAATGTGAAAACCTGATCCAGCGGCCCAGGCTGAGTAGCCCAAGAGGGTTCCCTGCGCTGGGCATCTCCAGACTAATTCGGGCAACACACCACGTTTTAATGCTAAAATAAGGTCCAGAAAAAGAGAGTCCTGCCTTGTTGCAAAACTCATGTGTTGGTTTCTTAGCAATGTGTTGATGCACCTCTTTAATGCTGCCTAAATCTGCCCACGCCCTGTCCCTCCACGGCCATGTCCATTTTTCATGAAAAAATATGCGCAATGTGAGAGTTGTGTTACATTTTATTTGGGACAACATGAGGACTATAGCCCAGGAGGCAGCATTTCAGAGAGCTCTGAAAAACTGCTCCAAAGAGGTGAGGGGGGGGGGTCTGTTTATATGCAGTTTGGGTGAAGGGGGAGGTCCATGCAGACATGTACCCATTTTTACACACTTTTGGTTTGCTGCTAGTCTCATGAAGGTCACTGCTGGTCACGAGGAGCAGATGTCACCATGAAGGATTTTACAGCTTTTCTAGATACGAGGAGATGCAAGAATTTGCATCTCACAAAATCTTCTCCTGAAAACACCTACCTATCTGAAGACCTGTTCTGCCAGTTTTCCCAGAGCACAGGGGGCCTCACTCCTGGGCTCCACCCCGAGCTCTTGCAGGTAGTGTTGAGGGTCTGCAGGTCATGATTCAATCCCTGTGGAGGCAGACGGCAGGTGCCCGGCTCCAGTTGGCAGCCATGGGTGCCATCCTCTCTGACAAGGGTTATGTCACCTCTAGTCTTCCTTATCCCAACCTGCTCTCCACACTGTAGCCAGAGATCATTCTGAAAGACGACCCACCTTACCACCCTGCCCTCATGTTTAAAACTTTTCGCCTTTTCAAGATGAATCCATAATCCTTAGAATGGCCAAAAGGCTGTCATGATCTGGCCCCTCTCACCTCTCTAGCCTCACCTTCTGTATTTCAGCCAACGGTCACGGGCAACTTTCTTACATTCCCGTCGTGGCTCAGCAGAAACACATCTGACTAGTATGCAGGAGGACACAGGTTCAATCCCTGGTCTCACTCAGTGAGTTAAGGATCTGTTATTGCTGTGGCTGTGGTATAGGCTGGCAGGTGCAGCCCCATTGGAAAAAAAAAAAAAAAAGGTATTTTCAAGACAGACTTTCCTGACCCCTAAGGCTGAGTTAGGGAACCCCTTATTTGCTCCCATAATCATCACTTATTTATCTGTCTCCCTGACTAGCTCATGTACTCCTTGGAGCACAACCTGTGTCTTCATTCATTTTCGGACTTCCAGGACCCAGCCACTGTCTGCAACCAAAGTATAAGCTCAATACATGTGTTACGTGATTGGCTAAATAGACCAATAAAGATTTTCATTAACTCTTTGGATCGCAAAGAACATTAATTTTTTTCTTAGCCACATGAGATCAAAGAAGAATTCATAATATGCAACACAGAATTATCAACTATAAAGGGTTTTACATTTTCCTAAGTCCAATTATTTTTATTAATTATACTCAGCTGAAACAAGTGAATTAATAAGAAACGCACTACCACCTCACACTGGTCAGAATGCCCATCACTAAAAAGCTGCAAATAGCAAATGCTAGCGAAGGTGTGGAGAAAGGGAAACCCTCCTACACTGTTGGTGGGAATGTGAATCGGTGCAGCCACTACGGTAGACATACGGAGGTTCCTTAAAAAACTAAATATAGAACTACCATATCATCCAGCAATCCCACACCTGGGCACCTACCCAGAGAAAACCATAACTCGACAAGATACATACACACATGTGTTCATAGCAGCACTATTCGCCACAGCCAAGACATGGACACCAAGCAAATGTCCATCCACAGAGGAGTGGCTAGAGAAGATGTGGTACAGGCTCTTCCCTTCTGCAGCCAGCGCTGAAGCCCCAGCAGCCAAAATGAAGTTTAATCCCTTTGTGACTTCAGACCGAAGCATGAACAGCAAAAGGCATTTCAATGCACTTTCCCACATTCACAGGAAGATTATGTCTTCCCCTCTTTCCAAAGAGCTGAGACAGACGTGCAGTGTTTGATCCAGGTCCGTCTGAAAGGGTGATGGAGTTGAGGCTGTATGAGGCAACCTCAAAAGGCAGCAGATTGGCAAAGGAGTCCAGGTTTACAGGAAGAAATATGTCATCTACACTGAACGAGTGCAGTGGGATGAGGCTAATGGCATGACGACCCAGGTGGGCATTCACCCCAGCGAGGTGGTTATCATGACACTAAAACCAGACAGAGACCACAAGAAGATCCTCAAACGTAAAGCCAAATCTCGCCAAGCAGGAAAGGAAAAGGGCGATGATAAGGAAGAAACGATTGAGAAGATGCAGGAATAAAACAATCTCATACGAAACGTTCATTAAAAACTTAAAATGAAAAAAAAAAAGATGTGGTACATATATACAATGGAATACTACTCGGCCATAAAAAAGCATGAAAGAATGCCATTTGCAGCAACATGGATGGACCTAGAGATGCTCCTACTAAGTGAAGTCAGTGAAACAGAGAAAAACAAATACCATATGGTATCACTTATATGTGGAATCTAAAATATGACACAAATGAGCTTCTCCAGGAATCAGAAACATATTCACAGACATAGAGAACAGACTTGTGTGGCTGCCAACAGGGAGGGGGTTGGGGAAGGGATGGACTGGGGAGTTGGGCTTAGCAGATAGAGAATGGATAAACAACAAGGTCCTATTGTATAGCACAGGGAACTAGACTCAACATCCTGTAATAAACCATCCTGGAAAAGAAAAAGAAATATATATATATATATATATATATGAATCACTTTGCTGTATAGCAGAAATTAACACATAAATCAGTGATACTTCAATCAAATAAATTTTCAAAAAAAAATTTTAAAGAAACTCACTATTAAAAATGGGGTTATCCTCGGAACTAGGGTGGAGGGCTGAGGGTCTCAGAGGAACAAGGGCTAGTCTCAACTTTTACAGGTTAGCGAGCAGCAATTACCGAGGAACCTAGGACTTTTATCAATATCTGAATTGGTCTTAATTTCTTGAAAGAGACAGTAAATAGAGAAAGCAATTGCTCAGAGAATTTCTAGAAATATTTAGCCTCAAAAGGTCAAGTGAGCTTTGGAGAACCTTGGCCCTGACTATCACTGGCTCTACCAGAATGGAAGCTCCTTGGGAGCCGGACGTTGTCATTTTCATCACCCCATCCCCAGTCCCTGGACTGCCCAGCACGGGGCAGCCCTCAGTCTGTCACTAAAATGCTGAATGAAGGCATTTCTGTATGTTACTCCTGCCTCAAATCTTTCTTAGGAGGAGTGGGGATATATGGATTAAATAAAAATGTAAACATCCACCCTTAGCTCACAGAATTAATTATAAGCATCAGAATTAGGCAGATCCTTAAAAGTCATCTAGACACAATGCTTGGATTGATTTTTAAGGTTGGCAAATAATTACATTTGGCAAAAGGCTATTTTTAAGACAATTATCATCCCATGGTCAACTAAGCCAAGCTTTGGTACAATTTCAGGACAGGACGTGAACCATTCACGAATGAAAGAACTACAACTTAAAATCATTTTATCTTGTTCTAAAAAAAGCCAGGCAGAGGGAGCCTCCAGAGTGGAAAGTCTTAGAACCTCACCAGCAGCTATTTCTGTGGAGAACTTGGCCAGGGAGGCAGGCGGCTGAGGTGGCACATGGCCAGGACTAAGGACAGGTGTCGGCCGTGGTGAGTGTCAGGCAGTGGCTGGTGTGGAGGGAAGCAGGGGCCAGCCCAGAGGGATCTCAGGAGAACAGCTGGCCTCGGCAGGGCTGGAGATCGGGGGCAAGGGCTGGGTTCTCATGTCCGCGGCAGTACCGGGAGGCAGCTTTAGACTCACGGGCTTGTCAAGGACCTAAACCAACGTTGGTCTCTTGATTGAGCAGCTACCCTCCCAATTTTGGAGGAAGCAGAGTGGGGCGATTTATACACCATCATCACGCAGTCAGACCATCCAGGATCTCGTGGGGAGGACCACCGAGCTGGCAAAGAAACTTACAATACTTTGACCTGGATGAAAACCCAACACCAAGATGAACCATCTGCATCTTTTATGTCTCCAGGTTTCATGAAGTTGTTTTGTTTTGCTTTAGGGCTCCACTTGCAGCACATGGAAGTTCCCAGACTAGGGGTTGAATCAGAGCTGCAGCTGCCAGCCTACACCACAGCTCCCATCAACACCAGATCCTTAATCCACCGAGCAAGGCCACGAATGGAACCCGCATCCTCATGGATGCTAGTCGGGCTCTTAACCTGCTGAGCCACAGCGGGAACTCCCGTTTCATGAAGCTCTCATGCTGCCCCCAGTCTGCAGTCCCTTTCTCAGAGGGTGCCTAGAAGCTGACGTGACCTTCTGCCTTCCTGTTTTACACCTCTGGTACCATTTACAAGCTCCCCTCACTACCACCCCCTCCCCGGGGGGGACATAAGAGAAGGGGACATGAAGTCCCCTCTCTAGGGGGGGTCTGAAGCTACAGGTACGATCTTCTTAGGCAGGAATGAACGGACTTTTCAGTGTTCACCATCTTGCCTCCCAAATGCTGCCCCAACCTGTCAACAGGTAGGTAACTGACATCTCAGTGCCTTGTGCTGAAGACCCCGAGGTTTGGCTTGGTGGTCACGGGGGGTCCACATCATTAGTGGGCATGATGGTTTCTGTCCTCACTTCTGAGTTTTTTAAAGCAACATGATATTCTTGAATATTTGCCCCATTGAAATGGCATCCTCTGAGAATCTACAAGTGTTTACTGAGAGACCGTGTGCAATAGCTGAGATCAGATGAACATGACTCAGACACACTTAGTGGGTCTATCGCTCGGTTTAATACCACTACCACTGGAGGGAGCCGTTCCCACTGCACACTTGAAAATGGTTCTCAACACAGCAAAGAATGGTTTTTAACACACAAAAGGCTTGAAAAAAATATAACCACTAGAAAAAACAGTATGGCAGTTCCTCAAAAAACAAAAAATAGAACTACCGTACGAGTGAGGAATCCCACTCTTGGGCATATATCCAGAGAAAAACATAATTCGAAAAGATACATGCACCCCTATGTTCACTGCAGCACTATTTACAATAGCCAAGACATGGAAGCAACCTAAATGTCCATCAACTGAGGAATGGTTAGAGAAGATTTGGTATGTATATACAAGGGAATATTACTCAGCCATAAAAAAGAACGAAATAATGCCATTTGCGGCAACATGGATGGACCTAGAAATCATCATGCTGAATGAAGTTAGACAGTAAAGACAAACATCATATAATATCACTCATATGTGGAGTCTAAGGAAAGGATACAAATGAACTTATCTGCAGAACAGAAACAGGAGTTCCCGTCGTGGCGGAGTGGTTAACGAATCCGACTAGGAACCATGGGGTTGCAGGTTCGATCCCTGCCCTTGCTCAGTGGGTTGATGATCCGGCGTTGCCGTGAGCTGTGGTGTAGGTTGCAGACGCGGCTCGGATCCTGCGTTGCTGTGGCTCTGGCGTAGGCTGGCAGCTACAGCTCTGATTAGACCCCTAGCCTGGGAACCTCCATATGCCGCGAGAGCGGCCTAAGAAATGGCAAAAAGACAAAAATAAATAAATAAATAAATAACAACAGAATAGAAACAGAGTCACAGATGTTGGGAACAAACTTGTGGTTATCAAAGGGGACAGGTTTGGGGGAGGGACGGACTGGGGGTTTAGGACTGGCATATGCACACTATTGTATGCTGAGTGGACAGTCCACGGGGACTGGCTGTACAGCACAGGGAACTCCACCCAATATTCTGTGATCATCTATATGGGGAAAGAATCTGAGAAGGAAGGGGTGTATATACATGTATAACTGAATCACTTTGTTGTACAGCAGAAATTATCACAGCCTCACAAATCAACTCGTCTTCAATAAGATTTTTCTTTAAAAATGGCCAACCCTGAATAAGGTCTGTAAGTCTACTTAACAGAGATGCCCCAATGGCATGTTCCTGATTCCCATCTCCTACTATAACCATCTGGGATGTCACCACTGGAGGAAGCCAGGGGGAGGGGCCACAGGACTCGTACTATGTCCTGGTAGGTCTGCAATTATTTCAGAAGGAAAGGTTACAACACATTTGCAGCCCTGGGCATGGCTAGCGTGGCTGTACACGTGGACAGAACTCTCGTTTTCTTACCCCGCTTCCCAAGTCAGAGGGAGAGAACAGGCTGGCTGATCCTCCAACACTTCAAGGAGAGAGCCACATACTTGTCCTGGTTCCCTGCCCCTAGGGAAGAAGTTACAGGCCTTGCTTTTCAAAACCCTGGGCTGGGAGAGGTGATGAAACTAGATGATCCCTGGAAAAAAGAGCTTGGAGCTTAGGGCTTGGAGCCAAGGAAGTGGAAGCAGCCAGACTGAAGGGGATGGGAGCAGAAGGAGGTGGGTGTTCCAGGGGCACCTGCGTGTCAAAAGTCAAAATCTATCTTTACACAGAATAAATATTATGAAGGAATTGATCATTAATGTTAATGCTATCTTTGTCCAAAATAAAATGTCTCCTAGTTCGTCATTTCGTCATCACAGCCCAGGCAAAAACAACAAAATGATGGGGTTTTTTATTCCTTTGAGGAGTCACGCGATTAGAATTTACTTTGCAGAAGGGCTCACAATTTTTAAAAAGATGAACAGAGAATCCCCGGGGTGGATGGCTTATTCCTTCGCTAATAACCAGCCCCGCAGCTAAGAAGCGGAAGCCACCTCTGTGCTTGCTGTAAAATGGGGCAGGTCTGGCTCTACAATTGCAACCCTCCTCTTGGTCTCGTGGGAGAAACACTGCAATGCTTTTCCCTTGGCCTCTCTGTCTGAAAACAACCAAACTGAATTATAAACCAATAATGCTGTCCAAATGCATTAAGCAATTCATGCCAAGTCCAAATTATAAAATGTTTTTAAAGATTTTGGTTTGTTTGTTTTACTTTTGAGGGCCACACCCACAGCATATGGAAGTTTCCCGGCTAGGGGTCAAATCAAAGTTGTAGCTGCCAGCCTCCACCACAGCCACAGCAACACAGGATCTGAGCCACGTTTGCGACCTACACCACAGCTCACGGCAACATCGGCGACCCACTGAACAAGGCTGGGGATGGAACCTGCATCCTCATGGATACTAGTTGGGTCAGTTACCTCTGAGCCACACTGGGAACTCCTGATTTTGCGTTTTTTTTATTAAAGTACAGTTGATTTATAATGTTGTGTCGATTTTTTTTTTTTGGATAGGCAAGAAATAGATTTATTAAGATAGGATGCTTGTGAGAGATGCAAGCGGGCAGGCAAGGAGGCTCTGTCTGTTGTGTCAATTCCTGCTGTTCAGCAAAGTGACCCCATCATACATATACACACATTCTTTTCCTGATACTATCTTCCATCGTGGTCTATCCTGGGAGACTGGATTAGTTCCTAGGTTGCACAGCAGGACCTCCCAGCTTATCCATTCTAAATGTGATAGGTGTATCTACTAACCCCAAACTCCCCCCGTCCATCCCGCTCCCTCCCCACCCCCTTGGCAACCAGGAGTCTGTTCTCTGTGTCTGTGAGTCTGTTTCCATTTTGTAGATAGGTTCTTATAAACTGCAAGATAATTAAACTGTCACCCTATTTCATTTGAAATTTATTATCTCTGAATTATACAGGCTGCCACGAGACCCCACCTAACCTCTAGGTCGAGATGAAAGTTGTCACCTTTCTGGGAGTTCCTGTCGTGGCCCAGTGGTAACGAATCCGACCAACATCCATAAGGACAAGGGTTCGATCCCTGGCCTCACTCAGTGGGTTGAGGATCTGGCTTTGCCGTGAGCTGTGGTGTAGGTCGCAGGTGCGGCTCGGATCCAGGGTTGCTGTGGCTGTGCTGTAGACCGGCAGCTACAGCTCCGATCCAACCCTTAGCCTGGGAATCTCCATATGCTGCAACTGCAAGCCCTAAAAACACACACAAAAGAAAAAAGATGTCACCTTTCTTCAAAACAGAAATGCCCATGAGTCTTAAATGATGGACCTTTTGAAAGAGCAGAGTTCCAAGTTGAGGGAATTTGCTGTCTTGGTTCCTCCTCCCAAATTTAAATTAGTCACAATAAAGACAAACTGATGCCCCTGCTCTCCCCCACTTTCCATGGCATGGTTGTGGGTCTAGGCCCCTTGCCCAGCCACATTCCATCTGCTGGAAACAAGGGTCCCATGTACCCTAAAAGCTGTCTGCACTTCTCCTGGAATCAGTAGAGAGGTACAGATGCAAACCATCAGGGTTTGGTGGACAATTTTCACTACAAATGGCCCACACTGCAGTTCTCCCAAGGAGAGGCTCAGCTCGATGCCCTCAACCCCACCTTGTTCCGGCTCCCTCTGAGCCAGAGTCTCCCCCTGCCCAGCTTCCAGTCACATTTTCAGAATCCCTTGAATAAGCAGCCCATCTGATCCCTACTGCCTTTACTCTTAGAACCAGTCTCCCCTCAGCCCTTTACCCTGCGGCCTCTGCTCTGGAACCATTTAGAATTGGATCACAGGGAGTTCCCGCTGCAGCTCAGTAGGTTAAGAACCCAACTCGTATCCATGAGGATGTGGGTTCAATCCCCGGCCCTGCTCAGTGGATTAAGGATCTGGTGTTGCCTTGAGATGAGGTGTAGGTTATAGACAGGGCTCCAATCCCATGTTGCTGTGACTGTGGTGTAGGCTGGCAGCTACAGCTCTGATTCAAACCCTAGCCTGGGAACCTCCATAAGCCACGGGTGCAACAACAACAACAAAGAAGAATCAGATCACAGGGCTCGCATCAGCCATGACCTGCAATTGCCCTGATTGGATTTGCAGAGGTGTCTGCTTCCCTCTCCCGGCCCCTCTTATCCTCGGCACCTTCCCACCAATCCCACTAGTAGACGGATGCCGGGGGTCCGTCACTGCTCATGACCAGGCATGACGTCCCTTGTTTGAGAAAGACCTGAACCCAACCTAACCCTGACAACACCAGGACACATCGCTAACGGCATCTGTAGGTTCAGGGTCCTTCCTCCCGCCTCTTGAGTCCTCCACCCACCTCAGTGCAGCAGTTAACACAGTACGTGAAGTTCCCTGCCGCCTCCAGGCTAAAAGCCCAGCTCCCTGTCCTGCGCCCAGAAAGATACCTGGCACCCGGTAGGAGCTTCATAAACACTTGTTAAACAGAACCGAGTCCAGTGAAACAAGGGCGGAAAAAAAGCAAACACTCACATGCTTCTCTTGGGATCCGCCGAGGTCGCCCGCCTCTTCACTCTCCTCCTTCTGAGCCTCATGTTCTCCACCTTCTCCAGGCTTCTCTGCTCCCTGGTCAGGCAGGAAACCCGCAGTGTCACGCACCTCGGATGAGCTTCCAGGGAAACTGAGACCTCACCTCCTGTGCTTTCCTCATTTAGATACCGTGTATAAACGAGCAAACGCAGACCCGCAGAGTGTAATATCCGAGCCCTGGGCGTGCTGATCTGCTGTGTCAGTGCAAGTCAGCCAACCAACCCACGGGCATAAAGGCCCGAATAAGGAGTTAGTTCACCCATTTGAGGATGGTAAAGAGAATTCCAAAGGATTCCATGGGGAGAGAGGCTTTATGATTTTAGAGATTAAAAAAGACGGATGATAGGTAGAGATATAGAGACACAGGCAGATAGAGAGGAGATAGATAATTGATAGATAAATAGATAATTGATAGATGGATAAAGTAGGTAGATGACAGACAGATAATTGATAGATAATAGATAAATAGACAATTGAGAGATTGATAAAGTAGATGGATGACAGACAGATAATTGATAGATAAGGTAGATGGATGAATGGATGGATGGATGGATGGATGGGTAGACAGATATGGCAGATAGATAGATAGATAGATAGATAGACAGACAGACAGACAACTGATAGATAAAGTAGATGGATGGATGGATGGATGGATGGATGGACAGATGACTGAGTAGACAGATAACTGATTGACAGGATAGATAGATGATAGAATAGATAGATAATTGATTAATGGGATAGATAGATAGATAGATAGATAGATAGATAGATAGATAGATAGATGGATGGATGGACAGACGATAGATGAGGTCAACAGACAGACAAAGAGATGGAAAGATTAGAACCCAGACATTAAACAGATTTCTGGGAAGATAGTTCAAGACACCAGCTCTTACCTCGGTGGTGCTCTGCGCCTCTCCAGCCACGTCACCATTGGGAAGGGATGAAGCTTCCTCGGGCGATTTTGTCACCTGCATCATATAAATTGAGAATGTTTCAGCATTTTCCTAAGGACAAAGGCAGGCATTGCAGCACCATTTAACTATCCAAATTGTGTTTGTCTTCACCGTCATTTAGTCTTCACCACAGGAGGGGAGGAGGTAACGTAGGTCGTAGGTCAGGAGGGCTGTCCCTGCCACTCACATCTCAGAGACAAGAGGATAAAGGCAGAAAATATTACACTGCAAGTCAGGACAGAGCTAGGATTTTTTTTTTTTTTTTTTTTTTTGCTTTTTAGGGCCGGCTGCCAGCCTACACCACAGTCACAGCAATGCGTTCCAAACCACATCTGCAACCTACACCACGGCTCACAGCAACACCAGATCTTTAACCCACTGAGCAAGGCTGGGGGTTGAACCTGCAACCTCATGGATACTAGTCGGGTTTATAACCCACTGAGCCACAACAGGAACTCCCTAATTTTTATATTTCACATATGTTATATATACATGAAATATTTAAGTTGAATATTTATTTTACAAAGTTTTAACCTTTCTTTTTTAATTTTAAGAATATTTAAAGTTAACAATTTTCCTCTGTATAGAAATTTGGCTACATATTGGGGTTTGGCTATAAAATAATTTCTTTTGCTGATTATTTGATGATTTATAATATCGGTTTTATTTTCACGTGAATATGGAGTTATATGAAATGGTATATATTTATTTAAGTTTTTATAATAGTCCCCTTTCAGGTTCTAATTCTAGACGTGGGATAAAAATGTAGCTGTAAAATCTTCCCTTTTTGAAACTCAAGAAGGTATATTCTCTTTTGTCTTTTTATGGCTGCACCTGTGGCACATGGAGGTTCCCAGGCTGGGGGTCGAATTGGAACTGTAGCCACCGGCCTACACCACAGCCATAGCAACGCCAGATCCAAGGTGCGTCTGCGACCTACACCACAGCTCATGGCAATGCTGGATCCTTAACCCACTGAGCGAGGCCAGGGATCAAAACCGAGTCAGATTTGTTTCTGCCGAACCACGACAGGAACTCCTATGAAGGTATCCCTCTTTTTTTTTTTTTTTTGCTTTTTAGGGTTGTACCCACAGCATATGGAGGTTTCCAGGTGAGGGCTCGAATCGGAACTACAGCTGCCAACATAGCCACAGCCACAGCCATGGCAGGATCTGAGCCGAGTGTACAAACTACAACACAGCTCACGGCAACACTGGATCCCCAACACACTGAGCGAGACCAGGGATCAAACCTGCATCCTCGTGGATTCCAGTTTGATTCGTCTCTGCTGCACCATGAAGGGAACTCCCTATGAAGGTATTTTTTTATGACCAAGAACATGACAGGTTCAGAAGCTGTTTATACGGTGAGGACAAGACACTCTCTTCAATTGATGGTGTCAGGAAAACTGGGCAGCTACACGCCAAAAAATCAAACTGGACTACTTTCTCACCCCATATATAAAAAACAAATCTAAACTGATTAAAGATTGAAGTGTAAAACCTGAAGCCCTACAACTTCTAGAAGAAAACATAAGCAGGAGGCTCTTTGACACCAATATTTGCAATATTTTTTGGATGTCTCCTCAGACAAGGGAAACAAAAGCAAGAATAAACAAACTAAGCTCCATCAAACTAAAAAGCTTTTCCACAGTGAAGGAAACTACAAATAAATGAAAAGGGCTGAGTACCGAATGGGAGAAGATATTGCAAACAATACATTTGATGAGAGATTGATAACTGAAACATACAAAGAACTCATAGAATTCAACTTAAAAAAATTTTTTAATGGGCAGAACACCTGAGGAGACATTTTTCCAAAGAAGATACACAGACGGCCAAGAGGCGCGTGAAAAGATGCTCAGCATCACTTATCATCAGGGAAATGCCAGCCAACATCATAACGAGATATCACCTCACACCTGTCAGAATGGCTATTATTAAAAAGACGGCAAATAACAAGTGTTGGTAGAGTTCCCTTGGTGGCGCAGTGGTTAACGAATCCGACTAAGAACCATGAGATTGTGGGTTCGATCCCTGGCCTCACTCAGTGGGTTAAGGATCCGGTGTTGCCGTAAGCTGTGGTGTAGGTTGCAGACGCGGCTTGGATCCAGCGTTGCTGTGGCTCTGGCACAGGCCAGCGGCTACAGCTCCAATTCGACCCCTAGCCTGGGAACCTCCATATGCTGCAGGGGCAGCCCTGGAAAAAGACAAAAAAAAAAAAAAAGTGTTGGAGAGGGTGTGGAAAAAAGGGAATCTCCCTGCACTCTTGATGAAAATGTAAACTGGAGCGGCTACTATGGAAAACAGTATGAAGATTCCTCAAAAAATTAAAGACAGAACCACCATTCCATCCATCATTTGCACTCAATGGTATTTATCCGAAGAAAATGAAAACACTAATCTGAAAAAAGACATGCACCCCAACGTTCACTGCCACATTCTTTACAATAGCCGAGACATGGAAGCAGACAATGTGCCAATCAATAGATGAGTGGACAAAGGTGTGGTGTGTATATTATATCTATGTAATGGGGTGTGTGTGTGTGTGTGTGTGTGTGTGTGTGTGTGTGTGTAATGGAATATTACTCAGCTATAAAAAAGAATGGAATCTTGCCATTTGCAACAGCATGGATGGACCTAGAGGGTATTATGCTAAGTGAAATAAGTCAAACAGAGAAAGACAGATACCATGTGATACCACTTATACGTGGAATCTAAAAAACAAAGGAACAAACATAACCAAACAGAAACAGAGGCATAGATACAGAGAACAAACGGGAGATCACCAGAAGGAAGAAGGAAGGAGGGAGGAGAAAAACAGGTAAAGGAGGTAAGAGGTGAAAACTATCAGTTACAAAATAAATGAATCACTGTTACAAAATGTACAATATGGGGAATACAGTCGATAATTATGTAGTAGCTCTGAATGATAACAGATAAACAGCACGGTGATCATTTCAACTGCACAGAAACACTGAACCACGATGGTGTATGGATGGTGTACGCCAGAGACTAACAGTGTGTTGTTGGTCAGTGTGCTCTGAACACAAACAAATGAACTCAAAGGAAAAAAATCTGCGGTTACCAGAGGCAGGGGTGGGGAGAGGGGAAGGGGATGACAGCAGACAAAGATACAAATTTCCACTTACAAGATAAATAGGTACGACAGACGTACTGTTCAACATGATAAATAAAATTAACAACACTGTACATTATACATGAAAGTTATTAAGAGGGTAAATCCTAAGAATTCTCACACAAGGAAAAGTTGTTTTCCAAGTCGTTAATTTCTTATCTGAGATGATAGATATTTACTAAACTTACGGTGATTCATGTCATGATATATGTAAGTCAAATCATTATGCTGTATGCTTTAAACTCCAGTGCTATATTCAATTAGACCTCAATAAAGCTGGAATAAATTAATTTTTAAATTTTTAAAAATTCAGTTTGCTGATTACATTTGTTTGTATGGGGAATTCCCATCATGGCCCAGTGGAAACAAATCCGACCAGGAACCATGAGGTTGCAGGTTCGATCTCTGGCCTCGCTCAGTGGGTCCAGGGTTGCCGTGAGCTGTGGTGTAGGTCGCAGATGTGGCTTGGATCCCGCGTTGCTGTGGCTGTGGTGTAGGCCGGCAGCTGCAGCTCTGATTCGACCCCTAGCCGGGGAACCTCCATATGCCACGAGTGCAGCCCTAAAAAGCCAAAAAACAAACAAACAAACAAACAAAATCGCATTTGTTTGTATGCTTAAAACAGTGTCTTATACATAGTAAGTACAATGTATTTATTGAAAGGTATGTTTTTAACAAGTTTTCATTGTATTTCTAGGAGTTTCTGAATTATCTTTTTGACTGTCATGTAGTATGATCCATAAAGATCCATGACTATATTTATACACATTTATATATATATAAATGTATCCTATATTTTCTTCATATATTTTTTTCATTTTTCATTATATGATACCTCTTTCACCTAGTGAATCCTTTTGGCTCTGAAATCTTCTATATCTGATATTATTACTGCCACTCCAGCTTGCTTCCTATTGGCATCTGCCCTTCATTTCAATTTTCCTTTGTTGTTTCATTGTTATAAATAACATGTCTCGATCTTTGCTAAAATCTAGGTTCACTGACAACTCCAATTCCAGCATAGGCAAGGGGTCGCAAGTACACTCTCTAACAGATAATGACCGTAAACTCCGGGAGAAATTTTTAAAAACAGACTTTCATTTAAACAGAAGTAAAGGAGAGACAAGAAGACTAATGAGCCAAAGCAAGAAGATTCGACAGGAAATGGATCCTTAAAAGATGAGAATGCTCTCAGGCTGACAGCCCAGAGATGGAAGCAAGCCAAACCTCATCGCTGGAGGAATGGATGGACGCGTGCCATGTACATACGATGGCATATTGTTCATATAACATAAGCATGAAAGAGAAGGAATGGAAATTCTGACACCTGCTACAACATGGAGGAACCCTGAGTACACGATACTAAGTGAAAAAAGCCATCACGGAGTTCCCGTCGTGGCGCAGTGGTTGACGAATCCGACTAGGAACCATGAGGTTGCAGGTTCGGTCCCTGCCCTTGCTCAGTGGGTTAACGATCCGGCGTTGCTGTGAGCTGTGGTGTAGGTTGCAGACGAGGCTCGGATCCCGCGTTGCTGTGGCTCTGGTGTAGGCCGGTGGCTACAGCTCCGATTCGACCCCTGGCCTGGGAACCTCTGTATGCCGCGGGAGCGGCCCAAGAAATGGCAAAAAGACAAAAAAAATTAAAAAATTAAAAAATAATAATAATAAAAAAAAGTAACACGCTGGTTCCCGGGGGCACGGGATGGGGAAAACAGGGATGTGTACAACTCTGGAGTTTCAGCCTTGCAAAATGAAAAGTTTCTGGAGAACTTTTTATACAACTGTGTAGCTATACTTAACGCGGCTGACCAGCAGTGTTTTTTACAACAGTCTTATTATTTTATTTTATTTGTCTTTTGTCTTTCCTAGGGCTGCAACCCATGGCATGTGGAGGTTCCCAGGCTAGGGGTCGAATTGGAGCTGTAGCCACCGGCCTACACCACAGCCACAGCAACGCCAGATCTGAGATGTGTCTGCAACCTACACCACAGCTCACGGCAATGCCGGATCCTTAACCCACTGAGCGAGGCCAGGGACTGAACTCGCAACCTCATGGTGTCTGGTCAGATTTGTTTCCACTGCACCATGACGGGAATTCCAACAACATTTTTTTTAAAAGTGAGAATGGAGTTCCCTGGTAGCTTAGTAGCTTAAGAACTTGGCATTGTCACTGCAGCAGCTTGGAGTGCTGCTGTGGTACGGGTTCTATCCCTGGCCTGGGAAGTTCCACATGCTGTGGCCACAAATAAATAATTTTTTTAAATTGTAAAAAGTGGGAGCAGCACTAAGTATGTTGCTAGTTTCAGGACTTAAGCCTGAGAAGAAGAAAATTTTTTTTTTTTTTTGTCTTTTTAGGACCACACCCACAGTATATGAAGGTTCCCAGGCTAGGGGTGGAATTCAAACTGTAGCCGCCAACCTCCACCCCAGCCACAGCAATGCCAGATCAAAGCCATGTCTGTGACCTACACCACAGCCACAGCAATGCCAGATCCTTAACCCCCTGAGCAAGGCCAGGGATCAAACCTGTGTCCTCGTGGATATCAGTCAGATTCGCTTCCACTGAGCCATGATAGGAACTCCCTGAAAATAAGCAAAACTTCAGACAGACATAAAACCACAACAGTGAACCAGACCAGGGGCTGGAGGGGAGGCTGCAGTGTCACCCTCAGCTGCAGGGCCCTCAGCTCGCCCTCAGCCATGATTCCGCTCCACCTGCTCTCTGCTCTTTGCTCTTTCGGGGACTGTCTTGTTCCCGTACCAGGTCTCCTGAAACCTCTGCGCGCCTGCCTTCCCTCCTGGTTTCTAGTTCTTTGTGTCTGACTTTGTGTTTGAGGTATTTCCTTCTGCTGATCTTGAACCACAGCATGGGCCTTAGCAGGGTCCACTCTCTCTGCTGCTTGTCTCGTGGTTTAAATTAGGAACCTTCAGCGTGGCTGTTTCTGCCCCAGGTTCATTTCTGCTGCTGCCTTTCCTGCACCTGGATCACCTGTTCAGCCTGGCCGTCCTCGTCAGATCACCGGGAAGCACTGGGCTCATGTACACGTTTTTGCCATTACTCGGAATCGCTTTCAACGGAGCTCACTAATCACATCAGAAAATGAATATCCAGGGAGTTCCTGTCGTGGTTCAGTGGAAATGAATCTGACTAGTATCCACAAGGACGCAGGTTCAATCCCTGGCCTCGCTCAGCAGGTTAAGGATCTGGCATTGCTGTGAGCTCTGGTGCAGGTCGCCAGGTCCGACTGGCCCCCTGGCCTGGGAACCTTTATATGCAGCAGATGCGGCCATATCCAAACTTTTAATCACGTATCATTTGGGGCCCAAATTACATTATCCAGACATACCATCCGTGCCTTCTTCACCTGACTTGGATGTGTCCTAAGAGAGACTCCCCTCTTTCACTAGCAGAGGCAACCAAGACCCCAACAGAGGGAACTGAACCCTCTTCTGAGCAAAGCCGGCGTCGCTGTGGGAAGGTTGGAACCATAGTATGTTGCATGGTCCACGTTCTTGATATATTCGTAGTACAGTTCTCCGGTTACTTTTGTTATATCAAGGTTTTTCCTCTATTCATCCGTTTTTATAAACAAGATAGAATGATTGCAGTCACCTTTCAAAATAGGCCTGGTGATTGCATTTATATTTTGCCTACAACTTATTTGGATGGACTTTCTTTTTTTTTTTTTTTGTCTTTTTAGGACCGCACTTGAGGCATATGGAGGTTCCCAGGCTAGGGGTCTAATCAGAGCTGCAGCACCGGCCTACGCCAGAGCCATAGCAACGCCAGATCCAAGCTGCATCTGCGACTTAACACCACAGCTCACGGCAACGCCAGATCCTCAACCCACTGAGCAAGGCCAGGGATCGAACCCGCAATCTCATGGTTCTTAGTCGGGTTCATTTCCTCTGCGCCATGACGAGAACTCCTGGATTGACTTTATTCTTTCATCTTGCATGCTGCAGAAACAACCAGATTTTTTCATCTGCTACTGATTTATTTTACACTTTTGAGGTAACACTGATTTATAACCTTATGTTTCCCATACACAACATTACATTTCTGCCTCCGTATAACCCACAGTGCACTCACCACCAAAATGTGGCTTCCATCCTTCACTGGACAGTTGCCCCCCTTTACCCATATGACCCCCTCCCTCCCCGTCTGCTAACCGCTACTCTGTGCTCTGTATCCATATGTTTGTTTTGGTTAGGTTTTGGTTTGTTCACTTATTTCGTTTGTTTATGAGTTTTCTATATTCCACCTATTGAGTGAAATCCTAAGTGCTTGTCTTTTTCCATCTGACTTATTTCACTTCTCATAACACCTCTGAAGTCCATCCATGTGGTCACAAATGGCAAGATTTCATCATTTTTATAGTTGAATATCATTTCTGGGCGTGTGTGTGTGACATCTTTATCCATGCATCCACTGAAGGGCACTTAGGTTGGTTGTTTCCATATCTTGGCTGTTATAAATAACGCCACAGTGAACACTGGGGTGCATGTATCTTTTCAAACTAGTAGGCTTTTTCTCTGGATAAAGACCCAGAAGGGGGATAGCTGGATCATATGGTGGTTCTATTCCTAATGTTTTAGGGACTCTGCACAATGTCTTCCATAGCAATGGCACCAATGTACATTCTCACCAACAGTGTATAAGTGTTCCCTTTTCTCCATAACCTCACCAACACTTATCACTTGTCGTCTTTTTGAGAGAAGCCATTCTGACAGGTGTGCGGTGATATCTCATTGTGGTTTGGATCTGCATTCCCTTGATAGTTAGCGACGCTGAGCATCTTTTCAGGTGCCCGTTGGCCATCTTTACATCTTCTTTGGAAAAAATGTCCATTCAGGTTCTCTGCCCATTTTTCATTGGGTTGTTTGTCTTTTTGATGTAAAGTTACATGAGTTCTTTGTATATTTTGGATAGTAATCCCTTGTCAGTTCATCTTTTGCAAATATCTTCTCCCATTCAGTAGATGGGAGAAAAAGTAGGCTTTTTGTTTCATTCAGTTCCTTTACTGTCCAAAAGCTTTTTAGTTTGATGTAATCCAGTTTGTTTATGTTTTTAATTTTCTGATTTTTATTTTTTTGCATTTTAGGGCCGCATGTGCAGCATATGGAAGTTCCCAGGCTAGGGGTCAAATCAGAGCCACAGCTGCCGGCCTGCACCACCACCACAGCAATGCGGAAGCCAAACCACATCTGCAACCTATACCGCAGCTCACAGCAACACCAGCCCCCTGACCCACTGTGTGATGCCAGGAATCAAACCTGCATCCTGATGGATACTAGCTGGATTTGTTTCCACTGAGCCACAATGGGAACTCCCCAATTTGTTTATTTTTGCTTTTGTTTCCCTCCCCTGAGGAGACAGATCCAAAAATATACTGCCAAGATTGATGTCAAAGAGCCTACTGCTTATATTTTCTTCTAGAAGGTTTATGTTTTCATATCTTACATTCAAGTCTTTAGTCCGTTGTGAGTTCACTTTTGTGTATGGTATGAGATGGTAATCTAACCTCAGTTTTTTTACATGTGGTTATCCAGTTTGCCCAACATTACTCATTGAAGAAACTATCCTCTCTCCACTGCATGTTCTTTGCTCTTCTGCCATAAAGTAATTGTCCACATCTGCATGAGTTTATTTCTGAGCTCGCAATTCTGTTCCATTGATCAGTATCTTTTTTCTTCCAATATCATGTTGTTTTGATTACTATGGCTTTGTTACATAGCATGAAAGCAGAGAGTGTACAAGAACCCCCTTTTTCCCTTTTGCTCAGAATCACTTTGCTTAGTTAAGGTCTTGTGTGGCTCGATACACATTTTAGAACATTTTGTTCTGTCTCTGTGAAAATATGTCCTTGGGATTTTAATAGGAATTGCATCGATTCTGTAGATTGCTTGAGGTAATATAGACATTTTGACAATATTAATTCTTCTAATCCATGAACATGGAATATCCTTCCTCTTATTTGCATCGTCTTCAATTTCTTTCAATAACATCTTAAACTCGTCCGTGCATAGGTCTTTCACTTCCTTGGTTAAATTTATTCCTAGGTATTTTATTATTTTTGTTGCAATTATAAATGGAATTGTTTTTTTAATTTCACTTTCTGCCAGCTAATATTTCTGCCACTTAATATAATATTTCTGCCAGTTAGCCTATATAACCAAATTTTCTTGTCAAGTGCATTATTCTTGTCATAATTCTCATCAAGTCTTTCACATTTCAAAATTACTGGTAATTAATTACCCACAGTTAATTTAAGTCTTTTGTCATCCACAGGTATTTTTCTTAGCTTCCCTAAAAGCTTTTGTAATCAACTACAGGCTAAAATGCTTAACCTACTATGTGGAATGACTGCTCGGAGCTCCAGAGAAAAGGATTCTATACCAAGAACTTTAGGGTATAGGCTTCTAATGGCATCAGTTAAAGGATTTTGAGATGACACAACCGGACTGAGTCAGAATTTCCAAAGCTCAAGTTGAGATGCAGATAGATTCCTGAGACTACTAATTCCAGATCCAGTGGAACAAGAATTACATAGGACACAATGAATTGGTGAGGGATAAGTTTGGTTTTTGTTTGGAATACTGGTGTTATTTTAATGTCCTATTTTCTGGATATGTAAGAAAGCCCTGTTTTCCCTCTTAAGCTTTTTACAAATCTTAACATTGTCGTGGATTCTGCTTTTATATTTTGAAATGAAACATTTGCAAATGATATTCTCTCTGCTGACCCCTCCAGAATTCAAAAATTCATATTCAATCTTTTTATTTTGTATGCAATATAGTTATCTGCCTGGGTTCAATAAAAATCTGTGTTCCTTGTTACCAGGCCATAAGTGGAAACTGGTTATGCAACCAAGGCCTTGTTGAGTGTGTTATGAAGAATGATGTTCACTGAATCAGGTATGGCCAGATACTTGTGAAGAACCAGGGTTGATTTTATGGAGACAATGCTTGCTTACAAAGCTCTCTTGGGAAAACTGGTCTGGTACATCCTGCTTAAAATAAGAAAATTGTTCTACAAGCAGTAATGCTGCTTATGATGCTTAATATCATTTGATAAGCATACATTTTCTCCATAATAGTCAAGAGTATCTATTTTTAGCTTGAGCAAGATTAATTTCCTTGCTGACACTTCTCCACGATGTTGTTTACTACAAAACGATACTGTGACAAATAATATCATTTCCATAAATCATCAAGTGTCTGTCTCCCCAGAGGATACTTGAAGGACTTTGCCGGAGTGCACAGGCACAAAGACCTATAAACCCAAGCGATGCTGACAACACAGAAGGTTCTAGCATCAGACTGTACTGCTAATTAGTGCAAATCACCTAAGCTCCTTGGGCTTTGAGTTCCTCCTCTGGGAAGAGAAGGCTCTGGGCTGGATGTCCTCTCAGGTTCCTCCAGGCCGGGCTTTGTCATTCCATGGCCGTCCCTGTCTTCTACTTCGTCAAAGAACATTTCACACAATATGACAGAACCTAAGCCAGGGCAGGAACTAAACTCTGAGATGAGATCATTTTTTTAATGAGATAAGATGAAACACAGCAGAAGATGAGATAGAATTACATATATTAGTGTGGCTATGTCTCAAAACATAATGTTGTTTTTGAAAAAAGCAAATTGCAGAGCATTCAAAGAGAATGATACCAATTAATCATTAAAAATACAAACTCTTACATTTAGAATAGATAGATAACAAGGTACTATATCCAATCTCTTGGGATAAATCAAAATGGAAAGGAATATTTTTTAAAAAGAATGAATGGATGCAACTAGAGGTCTCATACTAAGTGAAAAAGTCAGAAAGAGAAAGAAAATACCATATGAGATCACTCATATGTGGAATCTAAAGCCAAGGGGAGGGGAGGGAGTGGGATGGACGGGGAGTTTGAGGTTGATAGATACAAAGTATTACTTTTGCTGCCTTTTTTTTTTTTTTGGTTTTTGCTTTTTAGGGCCATGCCTGCCACACATGGAAGGTTCCTGGGCTAGAGGTCTAATCAGAGCTGCAGCTGCTGGCCTACACCAGCCACAGCAAAGCGACATCCAAGCTGCGCCTGCGACATACACCACAACACCACCAGATCCTCAACCCACTGAGTGAGGCCAGGGATTGAACCCGCATCCTCATGGATACCAGTTGGATTTTTTACGGCTGAGCCTCAACAGGAATTCCCAAATGTGACTTTTAGAATGGATAAGCAGTGAGATCCTACTGCTCACCACAGGGAATGACACTGGGTCACTTGGGAGAGACCCTGATGGACAAGCATATAAGAAAGGGAATGTATGTGTGACAGGGTCACTTTGCTGTGACAGCAGACACTAGCACAACGCTGTGATTCAACTATACTTAAATAAATATACCCCAAAATTTCTCAAAAAATAAAAATACAGAACATGTGTATTGCTTATGGAGATAAACATAGAGTTTCATGTACAGTTTTTAAAAATCCACAATATTAATGGCCCCCAAAAAGGAAGGGAAACAGGGAGGGGGAGAGAAACAAAGTGACCTCACAGTCTCTCTGTAATGTTTGAGTTCTTTAACTACAGCAAGTACAACATCACATTAATTTTGGAGAGGCATGCATATGAATATTTACTAAATGAGTCCCCAATTTAGGAGAGGTTAAACAGAAGAGTGTATCATAATCAACCAAAGAACTTTCTTTAAGTAAAGATCCTTGACCCTTTTTCCTTGTAATTCAGGTCTGTGGGGCCGACACAGAACGCAAGTAGTTGAATTTTTTTTGAAGACTGTCCAAGTGATTCTTTTGCAGAGCAGCCTATAATAAAAAATAGTAATCCCTAAAATAAAATTAAACTAAAGATATACAAAGGGTCTTAGATGCATAATTCACAGTAGTCCCAAAGTGGAAGAAACAACTCAAATTCTATCGGCTGATAAATGCGTAAATAACATGTGGTCTATTCCTATAACGGAACACTAATCATTCTGCCATAAAAGGGAAAGAAGTCTAACACGTACTGCCACATGGATGCATCTGGACATTACGTTATGTGAAAGAAGCCGGGAACAAAGGGCAAAACATTACATGATTTAGTCCAGGAGGTCCGGCAGTCCAACAAGAGGAACTGCAAAAAGAGCCACGAAAAGAAGATGGAAAGCAATGGGACAAGAAATAGTACCCCCGACATTTTCCAGAACCGAGAGATGTGACTTTCCAGCAAGCGCCCAATACAAGCAAGGAGGAGACTACTTTTTCCAACCACCTCATCATTCAACTTCAAGGCAGAAGAGAGGCTCCTAAGAGCTCCCAGAAATGAGAAGACAAAAACAGGCACCAACAAAGGATCAGGACACAGATGGGCCCCGGGTTTCTCAACAGTAACTCTGGACGCTACTATGCTCAGGGCCTGCACCTTTCCAATTGTAAGGAGACACAACATCCAGCCTGGAACTCCACACGTGAGCCAACCAGCCAAGCGTTAATGTCCACATGAGGGCTGGAGGCAGGACCTACCGTTTTCTGTAATAATCCTTCCAGCATGATTTGACCTCCACAAAATTATATCCACCGTATTAACTGGTTAAAGATTAAATTTTAGTATTCAAAACACGGGTTTTTCATGGAGAAATGAAGATACACACTGGGTTACAAAGAGGCTCTTAAGATAGAAATTCATCAGGAGTTCCCACTGTGGCGCAACAGGATTGGCAGTGTCTTGGGAGCACTGGGATGCCGGTTGGATCCCTGGCCCGGCACAGTGGATTAAGGATCCAGCGTTGCTACAGCTGTGGCTTGGGTCGCAACAGAGACCTGGATCTGATCCCTGGCCCAGGAGCTCCACATGCCGAGGGGAAGCCAAAAAAGACAATAAAAATAGAAATTCATCACACCACAGTCCCTCTTCATAGCACAAGGAAATCAGAAGCCAAATTTTACAAAAGAATCCCATGGTCCTAAAATCCACAATATTTAACATGCTCATCGCTGATTCAGTGACGCTGGCACACCATAAAAGTTAAAGGTCTGGGAGTTCCCATCGTGGCGCAGTGGTTAACGAATCCGACTAGGAACCATGAGGTTGCGGGTTCGATCCCTGCCCTTGCTCAGTGGGTTAAGGTTCCGGCGTTGCCGTGAGCTGTGGTGTAGGTTGCAGACGCGGCTTGGATCCCGAGTTGCTGTGGCTGTGGCATAGGCCGGTGGCTACAGCTCCAATTCGACCCCTAGCCTGGGAACCTCCATATGCCGAGGGAGCGGCCCAAGAAATGGCAAAAAGACAAAACAAAAAAACAAAAAACAACAAACAAACAAACAAAACAGGCAAAGGAATTGAATAGACATCATGCCAAAGAAAATATGCAAATGCAAATAAGCATATTAAAAAAAAAAAAGTTAAAAGCCCACCAGAGAGCAATTGGCTGGTACATTTCAAGCCCATGAATATACCTATGCAGGTGTTCCCATTGTGGCTTAGCAGAAACGAATCTGACTAGCATCCATGAGGACACAGGTTTGATCCCTGGCCTCGCTCAGTGGCTTAAGGATCCAGTGTTGCCATGAGCTATAGTGTAGGTCGAAGATGCAGCTCTGATCTGGTGTTGCTGTGGCTCTGGCATAGGCTGGCAGCTATAGCTCCAATTTGACCCCTAGCCTGGGAACCTCCAAATGCTGTGGGTGACGCCCTCAAAAAAAAAAAAAAAAGAAAGAAAGAAAATACATATGCGATTTTGTCTCACTATAAGCACACTAGAAATGTCATGGCTACAATCACTAAAGAGTTATTTATCATAAAAAGAGTTGTAAGCAACGAGTGTTCAAAAATATAAGCAAAGAAAATTATGGCACATTAACAAGATAGACTATTACTTAAATTATTTACTTGACAATTATGAAACTGCCACAGCATCTACAAGTTTACGGTACAATAATAAGGTAAAAAATAGGGACCTCCCTGGTGGTTCAGTGGGTCAAGGACCCAGTGTTGTCACTGCTATGGCTCTGGCTACAGCTCAGGTTCAAGCCCTGGCCCAGGAAGTTCCGCATGGAGCAGGTACAGAAAAAAATAAATAAATAAAAAAGATAAAAAATAAAGAAATGAGGGGGGTGGGATGGAGATGGCGGAGGAGTAAGGCATGGAATTCACCTTGGCCCACAAATATATCAAAAAAAAAATCTACACATATAAAGATTCACACAGAACATCTACTGAACACCAGCAGAAGACCTTAAACCTCCAAAAAGGGCAAGAAATCCTCCACATAACTGGGTAGAACAAAAGGGGAAAAAATAGAGAGAGAGAGAGAAAGAAATAAGTTGATCATGATACATCAACTTAATAGAATATTAGACAAAAATTTTAAATTATCACTAAGAAGATGATAAATCTTTTTTTTTTTTTTTGTCTTTTTAGGGCCACACCCACAGCATATGGAGGTTCCCAGGCTAGGGGTCCAATCAGAGCTACAGCTGCCAACTTACACCACAGCCACAGCAACATGGGATCCGAGCCACGTCTGTGACCTAGACCACAGGTCATGGCAACACTGGATCCTTAACCCACTAATCGAGGCCAGGGATCGAACCCACAACCTCATAGATACTAGTCAGGTTTGTTAACTGCTGAGCCACAACAGGAACTCTGATAGCCACATTTTAATGAGTGTAAAGTGACAAGAAAAAGAATGAAAAAAATAATGAAGCATATCATAAAGGGAAGAAATAAAGATGCCTGGGATGGGCTGTGAACAGGGAGAGAATACGTTTTTCCACTACCTCTCTGCGCCTCTGTTTTTGTGACTCTGGGTGGAGAGGCTTGCTCTGTCTGAACTTCGACCTATGAAAGGTTAAAGGAAAACTCATTCCAAAGCTCTGCCAGATTATTATGGGCCAGGGATAGAGAAATCCCTTTTGTTTAGAAAACCACGACTGAGTCCTCAGTTGTCAAAATTAGCCTCTCCCCTGCCACCCACCCTCCATGGGTCTGGGGTCTGGACAGAGGGGAGTGAGACGTAGCTGGCATATGGGACAGGTCTACTGAGAGATGGAGAGCTTAGGTTCAGGAGGGAGAACTGTCTAGAAGGTGGGGAGGAGTGAGACAGCTAGGGAAGTGGCAGCAAGCAGGGACGGAGGGGACTCTGCCCAAATTTCCAGCGGCAGGAATGGCGGAGACCCTTCTTAAAATGATGCTGTCTGACCCCTCCCATTTCTCTTCATGGGGAAACTCCCCAACGACAACAAATGATGCATAATCCCTCCTTCTCACCTCCAGTTCTCCTTCGACCCATCCAGCCTTGCTCTGGCTTCACCACTCCTCAGAAAGTACCCTTGTCACGGCCACCAATGACCTCCACGTGTCCAAGCCAAGAGCGCTTTTTTGTCCTCATCTGACTCAGTCTCTCAGCAGCACTGGACACAGCTGACCTCACCCTCTTCCGTAAAGATGCTCTTGCTCGGCTGCTCTAACACCACGAGCTCCTGCTCTCCTCCGGCCTCCTCCATCTCAGCCTCTACCTTTCCACATCCTCTGTCCAGCTCCAAGCCAGCCTCCTTCCTGGCCACCCTCTCACTGCAGCTCCACCCCCCGGGCCAGTGGCTTCACACGTGCACCTCCAGCCAGACCTCGCTGAGACAGAGACCGACACGACTTCTGCACTTGGATGTCTCGTTCGAATGGAACGTCCTTAGTTGTTCCCCCCACGGGGAAATGTTGCCTGGGCATCGGCAGCATTTGTGGAGCGTCGGGATGCAGGTTCGATCTCCAGCCCAGCACCGTGGGTTAAGGATCCAACGCTGCGCTGCGGCTGTGGCTCAGACCTAATCCTGGGCCCAAACACTCTGCATGCCTCCTGGCGGCCAAAACATTAAAAAAATAATAGCCCTGAACATCTGTAAATACGGTCCTCCATCAGAATGAATATCTATCTACACCCAGCGGCTAGAAGTAATCAGTCACTCCATCCCCCCGCCGCACATCCCATCCGTCAGCAACTCTTCCCAATCTTCCTCCCAAACAGACACTCAAGTCCCCAGTTCTACAAGGTCCTATCCCCACCCACCACCCAAGCTGCCATGACGTCTTATCCATGTTACTATGGTAATCCATTCATGCCATTATAGCCAAAAAGAGTTTTAGAGAAGGCTGTAAGATTGCTTTACTCCTCTGCTTAAAACCCTTAGAACGTCTTCACTGCCCCTTGGATAGACTCCACAGCACTGCTATGGCCCACGGGCCACCCACCTGCAGCCCCCACCTCCCACGGTGCCCCTTCCCCTCATCCCTCCAGCACCTCCAGCCTCAAGGCAGGTCTTAGGAATCGCCAAGCTCTTTGCTGCCTCAGGGCCTCTGCACCTGCTCTCACCTTTTCCTGAAACACTCCTCCCTCCGCCCTTCCCTTCTTTCCTCCAGACACTAAGGCATCATCTCTCGAACACAGCAGCTCAACTAATGTGACCCAGTTAACGAACTCCCATACCAAACCAAAAAGATTAAATTGCATGTAACAGCCTTTAGCCCTTCTTTTACACTGTTAATAAACTGTATTAAATATGCTGCATTTAAGTTGACCAAAGCCAGAGAAGTATTTCATTAAAAGGGAAGGTTTTATCTTGCTATAGAACCACTAACCAACTGTGAAATCCACATGTTGCAGCTCAGAGAAGGAACCCCTGCTGCTCGTGTAGGTGTTAACCTAGGCACTAAAAGACCTCAGATGTCATTACCTGAAGAATAAAGACATGTGGGAGTTCCCGTAGTGGCGCAGTGGTTAACGAATCCGACTAGGAACCATGAGGTTGAGGGTTCGATCCCTGCCCTTGCTCAGTGGGTTAACGATCCGGCGTTGCCGTGAGCTGTGGTGTAAGTTGCAGACGCGGCTCGGATCCCGCGTTGCTGTGGCTCTGGCGTAGGCCGGTGGCTACAGCTCCGATTCAACCCCTAGCCTGGGAACCTCCATATGCCACACGGGAGTGGCCCTAGAAATAGCAAAAAGACAAAAAAAAAAAAAAAGAATAAAGACATGTGAAAGACACATCCACATGCCTCTGAGACAAACCCATCTCTACAAGGTAGGAATTTTTTTTTTTTTTTTTGGCTGTGCCCAAGGCATGTGGAAGTTCCCAGGCCAGGGATGGAACCCACGCCACAGCCACGACCCAAGCCAATGTAGTGACAATGACAGATACTCAACCCACTGAGCCACCAGGGAACTCCTATAGAGTCGGATTTTGAGTTATTTCTCTTATGATGAGCATTATACTGGATTCAGTCATCACAAATTTCTTAAATAGAAAGAGGTAGAGTCACTGTCCCCATGGAACTTATTTACTGATTGGTGATCTCAGGGGACTATTTAGGACTAGCAGAGATTTCTGCCTTGTGCATCCATTGACATATCCAAACGCCGATGCCTATAACTGTCTGGAACAAAGGGACAGAAGACAAATTCAAATTTGTTTTATAAAGTCCATTCCAGTAGAAAAAACAAATCTCTTTTGAAATGAAATTGGGCACAAACAAAATAATTAGGAAGTAAATGGGAATTCCCATGGTAGATAAGCAGTAACAAACCCAAATGGATCCATGAGGATTTGGGTTCAATCCCTGCCTTCGAACAGTGGGTTAAGGATCTGACATTGCGGTGAGCTGTGGTGTAGGTCATAGACGTGGCTCGGATCCCAAGTTGCTCTGGTTGTGTTATGGGCAGGCAGGTGCAGCTCCAATTGAATACCTAGCCTGGGAACCTCCATATGCCATGGGTGTGGCCCTAAAAAGACCAAAAAAAAAAAAAAAGAGCAGTAGATGAATTGAATTGGACAAATATGTGCTTATCTTACATCTGTGGAGAGTCATGTCTAAGATGCTTGATGCAGTGAAGGTTAAGGAAGAGTAAAGCCAAGTGATCTCCCTCAGACATTCATTTCACGGTACCCACTTCATTAGCATAATTCCCTATTTATTGATATAATTACACATAATCAAAGATGAAACAACACCAGAAGGAGAACACCTAATGAAATTTGTCTTGTTCTTAAGTCTAAATCTTACTTCTTCCCTCCTTATCAGATGAAAAAATGCCAAATTCAATTCATTCAAAGTAGAAATAATTAATATAGGAGTTCCTATCAAAAAATTAACATGAGCTGTCAAGAGAAATTCATAACAAAATAATTTCACAGGCATAGCTTGAAAATTTATATTTTTACATATTTAATCAAGGCACTTGAGTTTACTGAGTGCAATTTTCTTTTTTTAATTCAATGAATTTTATTACATTTGTAGTTGTACAATGACCATCACAACGCGGTTTTATAGCATTTCCATCCCAAACTCCCAGCCCATCCTCCCCACCCCCCACAAATGATATTTCTTAACCTAGGTATCATCCGACAAGGTGTAAACAGAGAAAAAACTAGCAAATGCATAACTCGGAGACAAGTTTTAGTAGAAACCATGCATTATTTCTATGCATGACTTCATCAGAATAAGTGTATTAAAACCATGTTAATTTAAAGACCATCACTTATTAAACAGTCTCAGGCATGGGTTTTATCCTCACGTCCTAAGACCTGTATTGGGACCCAAGGGGGTGTTCGAGCTTACCTTTGAGCCTGGAGGGGGAGCCAAGCCAAGGAACGAATAAATAATATTCTCTTCTTTTGCAGAGAAGAAAGAGTCGAAATCCTGGAAGCAACGAAGAACAATGATTAAACCCAATGCACCCTTGAGAGCTAGTATATTGACCTAAATTGACCTTTTCTATTTATTAGCCATTAAGGTAGGAGTTGACACAAAAGCTGGTCCCTACTGGCTTTGCCAAAGACGACCAACCCCAAAAGTGAGGAACTCGAACCAGGGAGTTTACATTTGTTTCTAGACACTTTCATTTTGCCTATTACAGTGCAGTGAGAACACACGCGCGCGCGCACATTGTTCCTGCTCAGGAACTGCTGACGAGACTCAGAAATACACAATAAAAGCCTTCCCCCAACGTTGCACATCTTTAGCTGGTTTCCTTATAATTTATCCCTATGGCTTTGGTCCCTGATCAGGATCCAAACAACACAGGATGAGAACAATTAAGAACCAACACAGGATTTCTCTGCTCTTATTACAGTAACTTCTAAGGACCCAGACCTGTCTCAAGCCTTCTGACAGCTGGGGCCACATGATTACGAAGGGTTTAGAAAGGTGCTCCTTCTGCCAAAGTGGGAAAAAACGAGACTGACGGGAAACCTGGCCGCAGATAGAAACCGGAAGCTCCGTGAAGCTCCGCCCCCCACGCCCGGCCACACCCAGGTCAGCCCTGGACCAGGTGGATCCAGCCCTGAACCACCTCTCCAGGAGTGTAGTTGCCAAGAGCTCTGGCACGTTTCTCTTTTTGTCATTAAAACATAAAAGATACTCCCCTGGCCACTTTCTTACTTCCCATCTTTTGTCATAGGGCTGTGATGCAATGTCAACTATATCACCAAAGGCTCAGCAGGTACAGGCTTAGTCTGGTCTGAACTGAACAGGACAGGCAAACCAACGTGATCATGCTGTCGTCTCCTCTACACTTGTGTGTGTTAAGAGCATAAAACCACCTCCTGGGAGCAGTTTCACAGGGCTCCCTGAGATGCTGTCTCCCAGGCTTAAGTCCTAATTTCACCCCAAATAAAACTTAACTCTCCCCCCCAAAAAAAAGAGCTTAAAACCAAAGATAGGCTACCTAGGAGTTCCCTGGTGGTTCAGTGGTTTAAGGACCTGGCACTGTTACTGCAGTGGCTCTGGTTACTGCTGAGGTATTGGGTTAGATCCTTGACCTGGGAACTTCTGCATGCTATGGGCCCAGGCAAAAAAAAAGAAGACAGGCCACTTATACTGGGAAGAAAATGTTATGTGATTCCTGTGTCATCTTATCCAAACTTTGTTATTCTCCTTCTTGTCACCCTGATTCTCTCAGTGATTAACTTTATTCTTTCGTACTGACTGTATTTTTATAAGCAGCCTCAAATCATATTTGAAGGAAATACAGCATCATTTACTAAGTAAGTGATTCTTCAGTATCAGAAACTCTGATTCCTGGAAGACACACTAACTGGGGTTGTTAAAGGATTAAGTGAAAGAAGGTCTTAACAGGAGTAGGAGTAAGGAGGTAAAATGTAATAAATATATGCTACTTTCTAAAAACTCAATAGATAAATATCTTATAATCTCTAGTTGCCAACTCTAGAAACTTTCAAGTCAAGACAGGATTCCTTATAATTGAATAGATTGTGTTTTGCTTCCACTTAAGTCCACAGAGCTTCAGAATTTCAGAGGACTACAAATAACAAATGCTGGAGGGGATGTGGAGAAAAGCAAACCCTCCTGCACTGTTGGTGGGAATGTAAATTGGTACAACCACCATGGAGAACAGTATGGAGGTACCTTAGAAATCTATACCTAGAACTACCGTATGACCCAGCAACCCCACTCTTGGGCATATATCCGGACAAAACTCTACTTGAAAAAGACACATGCACCCGTGTGTTCATTGCAGCACTATTCACAATGGCCAAGACATGGAATCAACCCAAGTGTCCACTGATAGATGACTGCATTAGAAAAATGTGGTATATGTACACAGTGGAATACTACTCTGCCATAAGAAAGAACAAAATAATGCCATTTGCAGCAACATGGATGGAACTAGAGACTCTCATCCTGAGTGAAATAAGTCAGAAAAAGAAAGACAAATACCATGTGATATCACTTATATCTGGAATCTAATATATGGTACAAAGGAACCTTTCCGCAAAAAAGAAAATCATGGACATGGAGAGTAGACTTGGGGTTCCCAAGGGTGTGGGAGGGACTGGGAGCTTGGGGTCAATAGATGCAGAATGTTGCCTTCGGGATGGATCAGCAATGGGATCCTGCTGTGTAGCACTGGGAACTCTGTCGAGTCACTTATGATGGGACACGTGATGTGAGAAAAAAGAATGTATACATGTAGGTGTAATTGGGTCACCATGCTGTACAGTAGAAAATACATATATATAAATTTAAAAATAAAAAAGTAAAAACTTAAAAAAAGAATTTCAGAGGACTGAAGAAGAGTTTCTCAGTATTTGTTACTTGCTATTATCAAATAGATATAGAAAAATAACAAGTATGAAGTGGTTTTTCAACTTCCGGTTACATGAGTGTGGCAGATTAGATGCCTTGGAACACTGTGCTAAAAAGAAAAAAGTTAAGCCAGATTAAGGGGGAAAAAAAGCATAAATGCCTTGCTAAGCTGGTACCAAAAAAAAAAAAAAAAAAAGTATATTCAAGTGAGATCAAGAATCCTAGGAATAAGCACACGCCAAGGCCCCCATCCAGGCTGAACGTTTCCTACCAAACCAGGAGATCCCTATCTTCCACCCTGATGCCACAGAGAGAAAGAGGGAAATGGTAAAGCCAATAAAATACACACATACACACGCACATAATAGACACATACATGCATACACATATATACATGCGCACAGACACACGTTTATAGAGATCCAGAGAGGCACGTGTACATACACACATGTGCATACGTGTACTTACGTATACATGTATATGCACACACACACATGTATAGATACACAGACACACATACCTGCACATATATAATATATACACACATACATACACCCCCGCCAGAACGCCATTGAGGGCTCCACCCTCGGCGTAAACATAAACGAGAAATAACCCTACTATGAAAAACAGAATGGAAGAAAACTTGCCTGGTTCAACTCCGATGCTCAGTGACAGAGAAAACATTCTTCGCTGAGAATTTATAACCATGAGCCAGAACTTATGATAATTTGGGATCCAAATTCTCATGACAGGTGCAAAACAGAAAGTCTTCCAAGGAAATCAATGTAAAAGATGCTATCTTTTCGAGAACTCCCAGGAAACTAGCAGAAACAAATTCCAGGCCTTGAAAAGTATTCACAAATAACATAATTTCTCTCTCTCTCTCTCTCTCTCTCTCTTTTTTTTTTTTTTTTTGCCATGGCAGGCAGTGGCTTAATGTGCGATCTCAGTTCCCAGACCAGGGATTGAAGCCAGATTAAGAAAAAAAAAAAAGCATAAATGCCTTGCTAAGCTGATATTTAAGTTTTTTTTTTCAAAATGGTGTTCCAAGGGATTGAACCAGGGCCACAGCAGTAAAAGCACTGAACCCTAATCATTAGGCCACCAGGGAGCTGTGGTGTGGGTCCCAGATGTGGCTCGGATCCTATGTGGCTGTGGCTGTGGTGTAGACCGGCAGTTGCAGCTCAATTCAACACCTAGCCTGAGAATCTCCATATGCCACAGGTGCAGCCCTAAGAAGACAAGAAAGAAGAAAGAAAGAGAGAGAGAGAGAGAGAGGAAGGAGGGAGGGAGGGAGGGAGGGAGGAAGAAAGAAAGAGAGTTGATGGTTTATTTTGTTAAGTAGGAGAATTTTGTAAAATTGTCAGTCACCATCACCATTTTTTTTCATAAAACTGAAAAATTTATTTTACAAAAAAAAGTGGCAAAAATGTGCAGCTCAGAAAAGTTCCACTCCACTCAACCTCAGTTCTGATGGCCAAATAAAAGTAAACAAGAAAAAACTTCCTTTTTTTTTTTCCTTTTTCTTTTTAGGGCCACATCCGCTGCATATGGAAGTTCCCAGGCTAGGGGTCCAATCTGAGCTGCAGCCACCAGCCAACAACCACAGCCACAGCACCACTAGATCCAAGCTGCATCTGTCACCTATGCCGCAGATTGTGGCAACATCGGATCCCTTAACCCCCTGAGCGAGGCCAGGGATCAAACCCACATCCTCATGGGTAATAGTTGGGTTCTTAACCTGCTGAGCCACAATAGGAACTCTAACAAAAAACTTCTTAGAGCAACTGAAAATGTGGCGGTGACCTCACCCAGCGCCTCAAACACCAACGTTGAGGTCTTCCTTCTCCTGGAATCACTGCCAACATTAGTTTCATTTATTTTTTTAATTTCTTTATTATAGTTGATTGACAATGCTCTGTCCATTTCTGCTGTACAGCAAGAGCGACCCAGTTGCTATCATTAGTTTTGAAGTGTGACCATCCCTTAGCCCAGGTTTAAAAAAAAACACTTAGTATTATCTATTAAGGCTAAACATACTGAGCGTGAGGACCTAGCAATTCCACTTCTACTCACAGAACCGAGAGAAACCCACATGTCATGAGACCTGTGGGGAATAATTTAGCAGCACTGTTTTGTAACAGCCAAAAACTAGAAGTCACACTGCTATCGTCTGGATGTGTGTGTCCCCTTAAAATTCTTACGCTGAAGTCCTAACCCTCCAAGGTGATGCTATCAGGAGGTGGGGCCTCCAGGAAGTGCTTAGGTCAGAAGGGTGGGGCCCTCGTGAGTGGGATTAGTGCCCTGACAAGCAGAGACCTCCAGAGCTCCGGCAGCCCTGCCACCCCGTGAGGACACAGCAGGAAGGTGCTGGCTGTGAACCAGGGGGCCCTCATCAGAACTCAACCACACTGACCCCTCGACCTTGGACTTCCCAGCCTCCAGAACTAGGAGAAGTAAATCTCTGTTGCTTATCAGCCACTCGGTCTGTGACTTGTTATAGTAGCCCAGACAGGATAAGACACCCACCACTGTCCATTCTGGAGCAATGAGAATGAATAAATTGTGACCACTACTTACTGACCTGGTTGTATCTTTAAAATATGCTGGTGAAAGAATCAAGTCAAAGAATACACAGAAAGCTCAAAAATAGGCAAAACAAAACAATATACCGCTTAGGTATGTACACATGGGAAATAGAAGAAAAAGGAGGAGGGAGCTGGGCGCCATTTCTGGGGATATGACACTTTTCAAACCAAAGGTGTGCACGTGCTGGCTCATTTCTATTATACCCCTTTAAGCTACATGTTTTTATCCTCTACAGCACATCTCGTAATAAAATGTTAACAACATAAAACAGCTTGTTAGGAGTTCCCACGGTGGCTCAGCGGGTTAAGAAGGCAATATAGTGCCATGAGGATGCCCGTTCAACCCCTGGCCTCACTCGGTGGGTGAAGGATTCCCCCCTGTGGTGAAGGTTGTGGATGCAGCTCGGATCCAATGTGGCTATGGCTGTGGTGTATGAAGGTCACAGATGGGGCTCCGATCCGGCGTTGCTGTGGCTGTGGTGTAGCCCTCAGCTGCAACTCTGATTCCACCCCTAACCTGGGAACTTCCATATACCGCAGGTATATGTGGCCGTAAGTAGAAAAAAATGAAAAATAACATAGCTTGTTTGGTAACACCAGTGTGCTGAGAACAGCCTTAACTGGCCGAGCATCCTGACCCCCTTGCAGCCCTGAGTCCCCAGAGGTCCTGGCCCCTCTGCTGAATGGTCAAGGTCCCCTTGGTATCCAGGACCAGGCAGGTGCCCCCGCCCTCACCTGGGCTAAGATGCGCAGACGCCAACTTGGCATTGACAGACAAGATCTGCTGCTTGCAGTGAGTATTTCCCTGCCAGGCGGGTAACCTGGCCTCCACTGTGCCTGGCTTCCCGTCCGGTGTCTCCTTTCTCCATCTCACAGCTGTCTGCCATGCCCTGGGCATAACATCTTCATCTGTTCTGCCTGGAGCAGCAGGAGTGCCGGCTGGCAGGGACTTGATGGCGCTCAGAACTACCTGACACCCAGTCCCCTCGCTGCCCTGGTGCAGAGAAGTCCACTGCTGTCCTTGAGTCTCCTCTGCTGTCACCCGCTAGGACATACGGGTGACCAGTTAAGAATCCGCAGAGTCCAGGGACTCAACTTAAATAGTAGCATTATTCTGATAGTTCCCAACTCAATCAAGTGGGAAGATACACTGACTCTCAGATTGATGTCATTTTTTTTTTTTTTAAGGGCGAAGAATAAGGTGTGGCATATGGAGGTTCCCAGGCTAGGGGTTGAATCAGAGCAGCAGCTGCTGGCCTACACCGCAGCTCACAGCAACGCCGGATCCTTAACCCACTGAGCAGGGCCAGGGATCGAACCCACACCCTCCTGGATGCTAGTCGGGTTCATTTCCACCGAGCCACAATGGGAAGTCCCAGATTGATGCCATTTTCAACCTGACCTATCTTTCAGAACTGTTGAGTTTCCTTTTAAAGCCAGAACCTACAATACCAATTCTTACCTAAGTTCTGGAAACAAAGCCCTCTGCCTCACTAAGAGTATCCACAGACCGCAGAAAAGCAAAGTTAGCAGAGCTGCTAGTGAGGAAGACTACCCATACCCCTCTGCAGGCAGAACTGAAAAGAATTAGTGACAGTTAAATATAGAATAATTTCTATGCTTATCGCATTAGCGCCGTACTTGTAATAGGAAAATACATCTTTCAAATACAAGCCTTTTTTCTTACTCAGGAAGCCTTCTCTTTTTCTTTCCCAATTAAAATGGAAAGCATTGTTAGATCACAGCAAAACAGAATAAGAAGTGCCTCTGAGGTTTTATTTTTATAGCAGAAAATAACTGCAAAACTTTTGCCTTGGGAGTTAACATAGGTTGAAAGAAAAATACTTCAATATTATCTCTACTGTAACCAGGCTTGATTGAAAAGGACGGTGAAAATAAGCAAAGGTAAGAGACTGAAAATCCGACTTTCGCTGGAAAAGCACGAGAAGAAAAGATGAGGCGTTCTCGTCGGGGCTCAGCAGGTTAGGAACCCAACTGCCAAGCGGGTTTGACCTCCAGCCTCGCTCGGTGGGCTAACGACCTGCCTTGCTGCCAGGTGCAACATAGTTCACAGATGCAACTTGGATCCCGAGTTGATGCGGCTGTGGGGTAGGCCGGCAGCTGCAGCTCTGATTTGACCCTTGGCCTAGGAACTTCCATGTGCCGCAGGTGCGGCTATTAAAAAAAAAAAAAAAAAAAAGATTAAGAAAACATGAGATGATTCTTTTAATGATTTTAGAGTGCAGAACAAGTTTCTAAACTAGGAGTGTAGGAACCATCTTAAAAAAGATTAATAAATCTGTCTATCCAAAAACAATGTTTAAGTCCTGCACTCCAAAAAAAAAAAAACCAACACTTTGAAAAGTCAAAAGAAACATGGAGAAATATTTGCAACACCCATGGTCGTGAAAAGGCTACTTTTCTTCATAAGTAAAGACTTAAAGGAGTTCCCGCCCTGGCTCAGCAGTTTACGATCCTGACTGGTATCCATGAGGTTGCAGGTTCGATCCCTGGCCTCGCTCAGTGGGTTAACGATCCGGCGTTGCCGTGAGCTCTGATGTAGGTGGCAGACAGGGCTTGGATCCCATGTTTCTGTGGCTGTGGTGGAGGCCAGGGGCTATAGATCCGATTCAACCCCTAGCCTAGGAACCTCCATATGCCGAAGGTGTAGCCCTAAAAAAATTTTTTTAAAAAAAAAAATTTTTTTTTTAATTTTTTAAAGTAAAGACTTACAGACTTTCATGCAGAGTGAAGTAAATCAGAAAGAGAAAGACAAATACCATATGATAGCACTTATATCTGGAATCTAATACACAAAACAAAGGAATCTTTCTACAGAAAAGAAAATCATGGACTTGGAGAACAGACTTGTGGTTGCCGAGGGAGAGGGGGAGGGAGTGGGATGGACTGGGAGCTTGGGGTTAATAGATGCAAACTATTGCCTTTGGAATGGATTAGCAATGAGATCCTGCTGTGAAGCACTGGGAACTCAGTCTAGTCACTTAGGATGGAACACGTAATGTGAGAAATAAGAATGTACACATGTACGTGTACCTGGGTCACCGTGCTGTACAGCTGAAAAAAAAAAAAAAAGAAAAGGTAAAAAAAGAAAGAAAGAGAAAAAAAGACTTAAAAACCAGTAAACAATACCTGGAACCAAATAGAAAAAATAACAAATCATAGAAAAACAAACCACTGATTGCATATCAACGAGGAAAGGATGTTTAGCCTGACTCATTAAGACAGAAATCCAAGTCCGAGCCGTGAGGATGCATTTTTCGTCTAACCGATTGGCAAAGATCCAAACGTTGGCATAGGCTGTTGTCACCGTCACAGGGAGCCAGCCACTCTCGAATCACGTTTGAAGATGTAAACAGATGCAACTACAGGGTGGGTTCCATGTCTATTGAAATCTAAGACGCGTAGATGCTCCAGCTCAGCTCACCTTCTCCGAGTTTATTCCACACAGAGGCTCAAACTGAGTACAGAGCTCTGTGTGATCAGGAGGTTCCCTGCAGCACGGTTCGTAGCTGAGAAAAAGCCTGAAAACAACCTGACTGTTCCCCATCACAAGACCGTGCCAATACATGGTGGTACCTCTAACGGGACATCGTGCAGTAAGGCGTGTGTACAACCACGCCATGAGCTCTGAGATACGGTTATTAAGTCAGAAGAACAAAGTCGGGGCAGAAGTGAGTAGCCTAATGGGTTAAAGACCCAGCTTGTCTCTGTGGTGTTGCCGGTTCAATCCCCAGCCTGGCATAGTGGTTTAAGGATCCTGCTGTGCTGCAGATGCAGCTCGGATTCAATGCCTGGCTTGGGAACTTCTATATGCTGCGAGTGCAGCCATTTAAAAACAAACCAAAAAAAAGTGTATGGCATACATCCTCATTTTTTGTTTTGTTTGTTGGGGTTTTTTTTCCTTTTTGTCTTTTTAGGGCATCCTCTACAGCATATGGAGGTTTCCAGCCTAGAGGTTGAATTGGAGCTGCAGCTGCTGGCGTACGTCACAGCCTCAGCAATGCCAGATCCGAGCCTCATCGGCTACCCACACTGCAGCCTGCAACCACGCCAGATCCTTAACCCACTGAGTGAGGCCGGGGACCGAAGCTGCATCCTCATGGACACTAGTCAGGTTCTTAGCCCAGTGAGCCACAATGGGAACTCCCACCCTCGTATTTAAGTAATACAGAATTGTTAATACACATAGAAAATTTCTGGAAGGCCAAGCAAGAAACTGCCAACACTGGTTGGTCACAGCAGGACTATCTACATCATTTGCAGGGCTTGGTGCAAACTAAAAGCAAGGCATCCTTTGCTCAAAAATCATTATGAATTTCAAGACAGCAACGGCTGGGAGCTCTGTGGAGAGGGGCCGCTGTGACTTCCCAAAAGGCAGGCCCCTGCAGCCAGCCCGTCTCAGAGGAAGGAGCTAGAGGACTCTGAAATGAGACAGAGAATAGTCTTCCCGGCAGGCAGCGTTGGAACCATTTTAATTTTTCTGTGTGTACATGTATTAATTTTATTGATTTTTCAATTATCAAAAAAAAATGCAGTTCTGTCGTGGTGCAGCGGAAACGAATCCGACTAGGAGCCATGTGGTCGCAGGTTCGATCCCTGGCCTCACTCAGTGGGTTAAGGATCCGGTGTTGCTGTGGGCTGTGGTGTAGGCCGGTGGCCACAGCTCTGATTGGACCCCTAGCCTGGGAACCTCCATATGCCGCGGGTGCGGCCCTAAAAAGACAAAACAAAACAAAATTTATAAAAAATAAAATAAAAATTGCCACCACTGAAATTGAGCAGGGCCCAGTGGGGCTCCGGGGCACAAGTCTTTCTGTGTCCCCCATTTCTTGCTTTTAGGGAATAAGCTTCAGCATCCATGACCTTCCCTGAGTCCCAAAGGGCAGGTTCAAAGAGCTGCGGATCAGGGAAGGGAGGCGATGCGTTGATAAGAGAGGAAAAGTCGAGAGACAATAGTGCAGCCTTGGGGCAGGTGCCCGGTTCCCCCTCAAGGCATGTCCACAACCACACCTCTGAGCGGCTTCTGCAGAACTAAAACCCGCAACAAATGACCCCCACAGAGGACCACCAGAACCGGTCCTGGAGCCACTCAACACCAACTTAAAAGAAGAATGCAAGCTTGCCTCTCCCCTTGATCCTTACCTGTGGCCCTACTGTCCACTCCCAAACAATAAAGCCACTTCCTATTCTCTCTCAAAGGAGGGCACAGTCTTTAGGGCATGAGCCTGCCATGGCCTCCTTTGCCTGGCAAAGCAATAAAGCGCTTCTTTTCTCCTTCGCCCAAACCTCTGTCTCCACGTTTCTATTTGGCACCAGTGGATAGAGTTTCAGCAACACTACCCACCCCCGCCCCCCCCAGAAAAAACACCCTGATTCTCCCTTTCCTTATCCAACAAGAGCCACAATTCTTAGAAATTCAGGTCAGGGTGGATGGAGGTCAGGGGTCTGGAGGGGGCTCTTCCTCACAGAGGAAATGCACTCTACGTTGTCGGAGGCCCCAGCTTAAATCCACAGGAGAGCTGACCTGGATTAGCATATGCTCCCCTAAATACATGCTCACACCATTAACACTGCTAGATGGGAGTTCCCGCTGTGGCTCAGTGGAAAAGAACCCAACTAGTATCCATGAGGACGCAGGTTCCATCCCTGGCCTCAGTGAGTGGATTAAGGATCTGGCGTTGCCTTGAGCTGTGGTATAGGTCGCAGACTCGGCTTGGATCACAAGCGGCTGTGGCTATGGTGTCGGGACGCATCTGTAGCTCCGATGAGACCCCTAGCCTGGGAACTTCCCTATGCTGCAGGTGCACCCCTAAAAAGCAAAAAAAAAAAAAAAAAAAAAAAACTGATAGACCATGATGGAATATAAGAAAAGGGCTGTGTATATATATGATTGGGTCACGTTGCTGTACAGCAGAAATTGGCACAACATTGTAAATCAACTGTACTTTAACGAAAATTTTTAAATAAAAATAAATTTTAAAAAAAAACTGTTTGAAAGCACACCCACAGGACTTTGAGCTGAGCCTCTGAAGAATGCCAACATGGCCCCGTAAATTCATACGGCCCTGTACTGTGCCCCCGAGAGCCATGTCCACCCAGAACCTCTGGAAGTGAGGTTATTTGGACATAAGGATGTACGCACACTGGAGTTAGTTATGAGGCCATACTGGACTGGAGTGGGCCCTACTGCAGTGGCCACTGTCCTTCTAAGAAGGCCGTGTGAAGATGGAGGCAGAGATGGGCAGGCCCCGTCAACAAGCCAGGGAATGCCAAAGGTTGCTGGCAGCCCCCAGGTGCCAGAGGAAAACATGGAAGAGATGTCCCCTCGGAGCCTCCAGAAGAAACCAACCCTCTTGACACCTGATTTCAAACGTCTGGCCTCCAGCACTGTGAGAGAATACATTTCTGTTATTTTACGGCACTGTGATGGTCAGTGGTCATGACAAAGTACCACAGATCGGGTGCCGTAAATAACAGAAACATTTTGTGGCTGCAGCAAAGTTGGGTTCTGCTCTCTTCCTGGCTTGCAGACCGTTGTCTCTGGCTGTGCGCTCACAGGGTGAGGTGAAAAGAATCTCTCTCTTCTTCCTGTTAGGGCACGAACCCCATCATGGGGGCCCCACCCCACCCTCCTGACCTCATCTAACCTTAATCACCTTCCAAAGGCGTCATCTCCAAATACCACAGCCACTGGGTATTAGGACTTCCACAGACGAATTGGGGCGGGGGGGGGGGGGACACAAACACACCGTCCAGAAGAACCACCAGGTTTGCAATGTTTTGTCATATCAGCGCTAGGAAACTGAGACAAACCCCAGACAGCAAAACCATTCCTGCTTCCAAGAAGAGGCCTGAACACTTTTCTATAAATAGGCAGAGAGTAAATATTTTTGGCTTTGTGGGTCAAAGAGTCTCTGTTGCAATTGCTCAGCTCTGCCATCGTGCAAAATCCTAGGCACTAGGTGAGTGAATTCGTGCAGATGTGTCCTTAAAACTTGATTTGCCAAAGCAGGCAGCTGCCGGCCTTGGCCCTCGGGTTTGATAACACCTGCTGCAGGTGAGAAAGTCAATAATAAAGAGAAGCTAAGCTAAAGGACCCTCCGTTTTATGCAGCAAGAAGAGAAGAGGTGAGTGGAGGTTCCATCACGAGGCTCCAGCCTTCAGAAACCTCACAGCCCTGAGCAGTTCCCTCCACCTTCCAGAACCTGCCTGCTGCATCTGGAACATGGCCCAGAAGACTTAGACCACCCCTAACGTAACTTCAGCTCATGCGCTAAAGGCCTGTGTACTTTGAAATGCTTTTTTGTTATGATTTGATGTATGAAGTAGAATCTGTGAACTGTAAGAAAAATGTGATTTTATGGCAAATTGATCTATCACATGAATAAAATCAAATTGCTATTATAATCAAAATGTCCAAAACAGTTTAGGGTTTTTGTTTTTGTTTTTGTTTTGGGGGGGGGGGTTGTGACATTTATTTCTCCCAGTTCTAGAGGCTAGAAGTCCAAAATCAAGGCACCAGCAGATTCAGATTCAGTGTCTGTGGAGAGCTCACTTCCAGGTTCCTAAGTGGCCTTCTTTTCTGCTGTGTCCTCAAAAGGAGGAAGTGTGTCCAGAACAGCTTTTCAACTATTTAGACACATGGACACTGTTTTCTTGCATCTGTAGTAGGACTTCACTTCCACAAATCATCCTTCACCAAAGTGAAAACTTACCCTGTGTCTGGGGGGTGCAGGTAGGTGTACCCCGCAAGGTTGATGAGAATGTCTTTCCGGAGTTCCCGTCGTGGCACAGTGGTTAACGAATCCGACTAGGAACCATGAGGTTGCGGGTTCGGTCCCTGCCCTTGCTCAGTGGGTGAACGATCCGGCGTTGCCGTGAGCTGTGGTGTAGGTTGCAGACGCGGCTCGGATCCCGCGTTGCTGTGGCTCTGGCGTAGGCTGGTGGCTATAGCTCTGATTGGACCCCTAGCCTGGGAACCTCCATATGCCGCGGGAGCGGCCCAAGAAATAGCAACAACAACAACAACAGACAAAAAGACAAAAAAAAAAAAAAAAAGAGAATGTCTTTCCAACTAAATGTGTGTTCTGTTTGAACAAATGACCTCAATTCTTCAAAATAAAATAAGGAACCCAAAAGGTTCCCAAGAACGTCTGCACTGCCATTTTATCGTTGCCATCATTGTGTAAATCTCAACGATTGACTCTTCTCGATGGATCTACCACCCAGGTATGGGAGGGCAGAACTAGATCAGGACCTGAAAAATGTCAACAGATTCGCACGCTGCCTCAGAGTGGATCTGCTTTCCTCAGTTTCTGATAAACACACATGCAGAAGAATTTTCCAAGAGACCAAATCTCACCCCACAATACTGTTCTTCATTGAAGATCTGGGGAGGCAGAGGGATCCCATTTTGAGGTTTCTTCTCTCCAGGAACATTCTCCCTCATCCATCTCCTATTGTCTTCATCTCCAGCAATATCGAATTCCTTAAAGTCGATTTTATTCGCTTCCAAAAAGCCCACTACTTCTTGCTGTTTCTTCCTAATCTGGTCAACAATAGAGAAAGATTATTATTAGATTGGTTTGGGGTTGGCTTGTTTGTTTTTTAGGGCTGCCCCCCACGGCATAAGGAAGTTCCTGGGCCAGGAATGGAATCCAGGCCTCAGCTGCAACCTAAGTCGGATCCTTTAACCCACTGCCCTGGCCTGGGGATTGAACCCACACCTCCCCAGTGACTGGAGCTGCTGCAGTCATACTCTTAACCCACCTCGCCATGGTGGGAACTCCACAATGAGATTGTTTCTAAAAACTATTTTGCTTATATTGACATTCATTAAATCCTTTCTCTATACCACGCAACACAAATAATTTTGCTAAGTATTCCAACAAGGAAAACAACAAAATCACACCTCTTTTTTTTTTTTTTTTGGTCTTTTTGCCTTTTCTTGAGCCACTCCCGAGACATATGGAGGTTCCCAGGCTAGGGGTCAAATCAGAGCTGCAGCCACCGGCCTACACCAGAGCCACAGCAACGTGGAATCCATCTGCAACTTACACCACAGCTCACAGCAACGCCGGATCTTTAACCCACTGAGCAAGGCCAGGGATCGAACACCGCAACCTCATGGTCCCTAGTCGGACCTGTTAACCACTGCACCATGATGGGAACTCCTCACACCTCTTCATTTTATAGGATCAACAGAGGAATCATTTAAATTCTGAATATTTAATATCATCAATGTTTAAATCAGGGCATAATCAGAGTTCCCTGGTGGTTCAGCGGGGTAAGGATTTGGCACTGTCACTGGGGCGGCTTGGATTATTGCTATGGCTCAGGTTCGATCCCTGACCTGGGAACTTCCACATGCCATGGGTGCAGCAAAAAAAAAAAAAAAAAAAAAATGGTAGAATCAACCCATTACAAATAGAGGGGCTCTCACCAGAGCTTTTATTTGAAGTCTTCAAAATACTATTAATTCTCTACCAAGCTTTAATGCCAAAAAATAAATAGGAATAAAGTAGCTTTAGAAACAATACAGGATACTGAAAAGCCCACATGGAGATGACTGGAAGGCAAAGGACAGAAAAAAAGCTAGAAAATCTGGTGGCTATTTCTCCTACATGGACGAGAAGTGCAGTAAAAACAACCCTGTTCCCCCACAGATTTCTCCTTTTCTGCTCACCCTCAACTCTTTAACTGGGATCCAAGCAGCAGGAGCACCTAAGACAGAACACCCAAGGCCCCTTTGGTCAATGGTTTCACACACAAGGCCTCTGCCCACCAGACCCCACATCTGGGGAAAGCAGCCATCGGCAAAGCTTGGCCCTCCTTCCCCAGAAACAGTGAGTCTCTCCGGTCACAGAATTCACTCCCAGATGCATGACGCCCTCTCACAAACTGGTAAACAAGCTTCAGCAGCCTCTGTGGACCCCACTGTAAGCGCTCTGGGAGAGACTTCTCAGTGATCAACTGAATGAACCAATCAATACTTTTTTGTTTAAATCGTTTTAGGGCCACACCCACACGCCACAGGGAAGTTCCCAGGCTAGGGGTTGAAGCGGAGCTACAGCTGCCGGCCTACACCACAGCCACAGCAATGTAGGATCTGAGCCACGTCTGCGACCTACACCACAGCTCACAGCAGCGCTGGATCCTTAACCCATAGAGCAGGGCCAGGGATCAAACCCGCATCCTCATGGGTGCTGGTCAGGGTCCTTACCACTGAACCATAACAGGAACTCCTGAATAAACCAATCAATACTGATTTATTGGTTCTCTACTCTGCACAAGACATGGGGCCAAGCTCTTTCACGTGAATAGATTGATTCATGAGAGGCTTATTTGAGTGAAAAAGAAATCAAGAATTTACACTTGTACCATCTAGGTATAGAACATGCCACAGATGATAACGAGGTAAATTAGGGTCACATCTTAAAAGTAAGATTAAAATTTTATTTTTATTTTTTATTTATTTATTTTGTCTTTTGTCTTTTTAGGGCTGCACTGGCAGCATATGGAGGTTCCCAGGCTAGGGGTCTAATCCAAGCTACGGCTGCCGGCCTACACCACAGCCACAGCCACAGCAACACCAGATCTGAGCCGTGCCGTGACCTGAACCACAGTTCATGGCAACTTTGCCAGATCCTCAACTCACTGAGCAAGGCCAGGGATTGAACCCACAACCTCATGGTTCCTAGTCGGATTCGTTTTTGCTGAGCCACGATGGGAACTCCTTAAAATTTTAAGTTAGTATTTTCTTTGACATGAAAATATCTAATATTTTAAATCCTCTGAATAGAATATTGTCTCATAATGAAAACAGTCATTGAAAATGTCTTAGGGAGTTTCCCAGTGGCCTAGTAGTTAATGATTTGATGTTCTCACTGCTGTGGCTCTGGTTCGATCCCTGGCCAGGGAACTTCTGCAGGTGTGTTCCCCCCCCCAAAATGTTTTAGGCCCCTTGTAATTTTCACATAAGTTTGTTATCAACAACGGGACTAACTAGACCTTGAGGATTCCAAACAAACGCTGTAAAAGGTGCAAGCCCATCCCAGACTTAAAGTCTAGATTCAAATCCTCTTTTCGTGAAACCCAATTAACTTTGTAGAGATTCGTACACAAAAAATTTTCATTTCATTCATTTTTGCCAAAATGAACGATTCCATCAATGACTTGTATACAGTGTCTCTTTCTTAATATAAGGAAAAGCATATTATTATTAATATAAGGAAAATCCCTAGAAACAAATCATCGCCAAAACCAAATTTTATAAACCATATACAATTTGGTTTGAATGGCAACCTGATTGTATATATATTAATTATAAATATAATATAAATTAGCATAATTTAAATTTTTTAATTAATATAGACTAAATACCGATTAGATAACAACATTTTGTATATCAGTTACATATGCACATATGTATAAACGGTAACGCCTTCTTTACTTTTAATTAACATTTGTACGATCCACATAATAAAGATAATGCAACTGAGGCAGAAGGTAGATGGGCTGCGAACAGCTGGGACGTGTTAGGCTGAGTAAACCAGGCCTGGCTTCTCTTTGATGGGTCAGGGAGAAAGTGAATGGCAGGAGCTGAGCTCTGCTGGAGTAGAGAGATAAGACGACCGCATCCATCACTCCGGGGGTCAAGGAGCGCTCCCCAATTACACATGATCAGTAAGGCTGCTAGGGGTCAGAAAGGGAGGGGGCCCAGGCCATACTAAGTCCTGATACCGTCCCAGCACCCTTTGCTCTGGAATTCGTCTTGGCCAAAAGATGCGCACGCACATCAGGGAGGGGCCTGGGTGCAGTCAGGTGGGAGAAACAAAGCAAGGCAATTGGCCAAAGGAAAACAAAGACCCGGAAGAGCTGTCCTAGGTGAGGGATTTAAGTCCCCTCTCTGGCCCGCTCCTCACTCAGGGGGTCGCCGGCACCCACACTCCTCTTTAGGGTGTGTGTTCCCGCTTTGCTTCTGACTTAAGTACACCTCGCCCCTGGGCGCTCCCCCACGTGTGGTCCTGTGTCTCTAACTATAAACTGTACACCTATTTTTGCAGTCTTTGCCTCCTTGAGACATTCTTGCTTTCCACAGGGGGCAAGATTTAGCGCAATTCTGTTTTAGCCTCTGGTTAGGCCAGTGGCCAGGAGTCCTGGTTTTCACCCAGGCTGCCCAGGTTCAGTTCCTGAGCAGAGAATGAAGATCTCGCTTCAAGCCATCCCTCGCTGCTGTCTCCCTGAGATTACAACGAAAAGCAGGAGATCAATACATTAAAGGCTGCTCTCAGCGACAACACGATACTTAATCAGTAAGACTCAGGCCAAGATGCATGTGTCACAGTTTAGGGCAAGCAGAGACCAAAACATTAAAACACATACAGAAAGGGAGGGAATGATGGACTTTCCCATAAGCCTCTGGCAGAAGCACTCTGGCACACCCCTGAGTGTCGCATCTCTCAGAACCAAAGGATGGGCACCACGATCGCTCCACCAACGTGCCCCCCCCCAAGGGCAGGCTGATGTAAGCCAACCCCAGACCACCTGCTCCTCCTCTCTGAAACTGTGCTCTAAATTCCAGAGCTTCGCAGCGGAATGCCTGAATATTACCAAAATCCCACCAGGCCTGACGACAGGTGGTTGGACTAAATTATTGTTTTAATTAATCATGTTTTCTCTACACACTTTCCACCTTGTCCATCATTATTCATGCCACTTTCGAAATTACTTACTCCTTTAGGTATCTTCAGAGGTAATTTTGCTGTGCGAAAGAGTAGTCTTCACTGCAGATGGGCTTACTTTTAACTAAGTAGTCAGAAGGCAATATTCTTCATTCTGGCCAATCCCCTGTCTTCCTCTCTTCTCAAATACCCTCCCGGGGGGCCTCAGCCTGGCTGAGGTCCCCTGCCACCTCACCGGCATCATTTCCACCTTTTTTTTTTTTTTTTTTTTTTTTTTCTTAATGGCTGCAGCATATGGAAGGCCCTGGGCCAGGGATCAAATCTGAGCCAGAGCTGTGACCTCTGCCAGATCTTTAACCCCTCAGCACTGGACTGGGGATCGAACCCATGCTGCCACAGAGACAATGCTGGGTCCTGACTCCCTGCTGTGGTGCAGGAACTCCTATTTCCATCTCGATTAGTCATGCCTCAGGGAGACAGGCTGGAACCTGGGACCTGGGACCCTTTGCTGCTCCGATTCGACCCCTCGCCTGGGAACCTCCATATGCCGTGGGTGCAGCCCTAAAAAGACAAAACATATATATGTATTTCTCAGCACCCCAGCCAAAAAAAGGGGCAGAAAAATAAAATCTGCCCCTCCGTCCTCCTCAAACACCAATCGTTATAAACCAGGTCCAGATGCACCTGGACAAACATCTCTTCCAGCAACGAAACACAAAGAAACTAAAAGGGATTGAAAAAGAACTGGGTGCAGATGCAGTTGGGGCAAACAAGATTCAAAAAGACCACCCCCCCCCCCCCCCGCCGCCCCACTGCCACTTCTGAAGAGCCAGGAGCAGCAGGCTACTGGGCATGATCCCTGCACACAGCACCACCAAGGGGGTGGGCAGACAATCTAAGCCACCCCTCTGGCCCAGCCCTACCCTTACCCCACGTAAGGAACCAGCTCGCCGTCCCCTCTCAGGGAGTGAGCCAGGGAAACTCTTCCTTGTTTTCACCTCCCCCTGTGCAGCAGGGCCCCCTATAAAGCCTTGGCTGCATTTTTTTGGTCTGGCCTTTTATCTACTTCTATTGGTTAAAGAGGCCAAGAACCCTGGTCAGTGCCATCAGGACTGAAGGTGGGATGGAAGAGGATTTTATTTCACAATTTCTGAAGAAATCAGGACCATTTCCCCAAATCCTGTCTTAAGATTTTTCTGCTGGAAAGTCAAAGAAAGATAGAGAAAAACAGAAGAGGAAAATCTGTCCACTATTAGTCCTCTCGAGACAAGCCATCACACCCACAGGAAGTTACCCTACTGATGGGTGCATGATACTGTGTTAAATTTTACCTCTTGGAGTTCCTGTCCTGGCTCAGCAGAAATGAACCCAACCAGTATCCATAAGGACACAGGTGCGATCCGTGACCTCACTGAGTGGGTTAAGGATCCAGCATTGCTGTGAGCTGTGGTATAGGTCGCAGATGAAGCTCAGATCTGGTGTGGCTGTGGCTGTGGTGTAGGCCAATGGCTACAGCTCCACTCTGATTCAAACCCTAGCCTGGGAACCTCCATATGCCGTGGGTGCGGCCCTAAAAAGACATACATATATATATATCTCAGCACCCCACCCAAAAAAAGAGAGGAAAAATAAAATCTGCTCCTCCATCCTCCTCCAACACCAATCATTATAAACTGAGTCAAAAACACGGCTCCCCCAGAATTCCCTTGTGGCACAGCAGGTCAAGGAAGGATTCAGTATTGTCTTGACTTCTGCCTGTGCTGGAGAACGGTCTTAGGACAAGCCCAGAAGAGGGAGAGGGGAGCGGGGAGCATGTGAGGTCACCTGGCTGTCACGTGGCCTCTGCCCACCCTTTTGCCCACTTGAGTGGGGGCGCCCTCCCCTGCAGTCCCCCCACCTTGGTGGCTCCTGGTTCAAGTAGCCCCACTAGATGCTCCCTAACCCCCACAGTCAAAGTGCAGCTTTTCTCCACGCGGCCTCCTAAGCTGACCCCAGGGACACGGCATCAGCCCCCAGAAAGCACCTCCCCTCTCTGGTTCCAAGGGGAGGGGCGTGCACAGCACCCCAACAGCCTTCGGCGCAGATACCCTCCCCCCGGCCCTCCCAGCCCTTCTCCCCTCTCCCTCTCCAGGGCACCATGGCCAATGCTGCACAGACTGCACCATCCATCTGGGCAGCCCCTCTGGGGTCCTGGGTGACTGTGTCACTTGGAGCCTTTGGGACCTCAGCGGAGGCTCAGATGGCTGTTTTCCTATCCTGTTACAGAGACTCATAAGAGAGCGTCATTCTCTTAGAGAGCAGAGGTCCTCTTGCCAGAGGGGGAAGGGAGGATTGAGAGTTTGGGGTGGGCAGAAGCAAACCACAGAGAATGGATAAACCAGGTCCTACTTACAGCGCAGGGAACTATATTCAAAATCCTGTGATCAACCTAATGGAAATGAATCTGAAAATGAATGCATACATATGGATGAACGAATCACTTGGCTGTGCACCTGAAACTATCACAGCATTATAAATCAACGGTACTTCAAGACAAAGATTATTCTTGAAGTTCCCGTCGTGGCTCAGTGGTTAATGAACCCGGCTAGCATCCATGAGGACGCAGGTTCAATCCCTGGCCTTGCTCAGAGGGTTAAAGATCCAGCGTTGCCGTGAGCTGTGGGGTAGGTTGCAGATGTGGCTCGGATCTGGCGTGGCTGTGGCTGTGGCGTAAGCCGGCAGCTGCAGCTCAGATTTGACCCCTGGCCTGGGAACCTCCACATGCCTCGGGTGCAGCCCTTAAAAATAAATAAATAAATAAAGTTAAAAAAATAAAGTCTCATGCTCTGTCCTGAAGTCACAGGCCACTGTTGGTTACCGCGATGCGTCAGCGTGATCTCTGGGTCACTCACTTGGCACCTCTCGTTCATTGTCCTGTACAGACAGTCAGGAAGCTCTCCAAACGAGGTCACTGTACTGCAGTAAAAAGCATGCTGCCCTGGAGGAAGAGGTGACGTGCCTTTCCATCCCGGCTGGGAAGCCTGCTGTCGGGGCAGGGGCTCTGTTCCTCCACTGCCTCATCTGCAAAATGGAGAGGAGGCTGCCTTCCCCCCAGATGTTGGTGAGAACCGAGAAATGCGTGGAAAAACCGTCTGCACCACAAGTCAAGAAGCTGTGCCCTCAGGCACCTGGCAGGCTGTTATCTCCTTTACTCGCCCTGAGGGCCCTGCCAAGCAAGAATTCGGATCACCATTTTAAGATAACAGAGCCAGGGTACCAGGGAATGAAAGAAGCTTCCAAGATGCACATCCAGATCCATCAAATGTGAGAGCCATGTTTTTCCACTATAGTTACCTTCCATCAAGGCTGGAAAAAGGGTTGCGAAAGCCCAGAGTCAGCCTTAAGGATGACAGTTCAGGAGCTGTGTATGCTGAAAACGGTGAGGACTGGCCTCTCTCCCTTTGTCCTCCCCACTGCCCACTGTGGCAATGACCTTCAGGAAGAGAGGAGAGTCAGACACGGAGCCACAGACTTTTGCGCTCAAATCCCCTGTAAAGTGGGACACACGTAACCACGCTTTGGCATCAATGGTTAAAACAGTGATATGACACACAGCTGCACGTGTAATCCTCATCAAGAGATTACGACTGGTGTTTTCCTTTTTCATCTATTTCATGCATCCAACAGATGCCATAATGCTCTCCCTCTGATAAGGTTACAGGCAAGGACCCATTTTTAAAGTACACAGACGGAAGAAGTAAGCAGTAAAGGTTTTGTAGACCCAACACCATACAGACACAGCCTAAGTACTGGCAGCTGCTCTGGCTTGGCCTGCAAAGAAGCTTCTGGAACTGCCCCAGCCAGGAAAAATCATTAGCACTGACAGCATGGGAATAATCAGTTCTCCCTCTTTAGGGTAAGACAGAAATGCTTCCACGTATGTGCTTGAGACAATTCTTCTGAAACCCCATCACCGATGCAAATCTGCGAGCACTCATAATAACTAAAACAACTTCGGTAATATTAACTAACATTCATATGTATAATAACCAAGCTACAACAATTATAAAATTAGCGAACCATAGCTAACAATTATAACACTAACTACTGGTGATAGTTTTTACTAAGCACTTGACACCACACTGGGGACTCCATGCCTATTGCCTAACTCCTCATGACAATGCGATGAGAGAAATACTATTTTTGTCCTCATTTTACAGATAAGGAAATTGAGGCTTAGCAAAGTGAAATAATTTTTCCAAGGTCACACAGTCCCAAGTGGCACCGAGACATGTGCTTAGGGCAGGAGACTGGACTTGGATTTTCCAAGATCCTGGAATGATCCGTACATCTCCGGGTCCTCCCAGGTTAACGAAACCATGCTCCCAACTTCAAAAAGGTAGGACATGAGATATTCCTAAGAAATCCACACATTTGTGCATGTCTCCAGAAGGATACATAAAGCCACTCAGACCTGGTCTACAGGATAGGAGGAAGACTGGCAGGTGAGTAGCAGAAGTTTCCAGCAATGAGCATCTGAAGCCCACTAAAGCCATTTTCTTCACACACACACACACACACAAATTGTTTCACCTAATGAATCCAAAAATATTCTTTTTTTTTTTTTTTAACAGCCACACTTGCAGCATATGGAAGTTCCTAGGCCAAGGGTCAAATCAGAGCTGCAGGTGCCTGCCTACCCCACAGTCACCGCAACACCAGATCCAAGGCGCATCTGCGACCTACTCTGCAGCTTTCAGCAACTCGGGATCCTGTACCCACTGAATGGGGCCAGGAACCGAACCTGCATCCACAATGTCCAGTACTTAACCGCTGAGCCACCATGGGAACTCCCCCAAAACATCCTTTTTGTAGATCAACTAAAAGTGTCTGTGGTCAGCAGCAGCCACAAAGGATTCTGCAGTTTTACGCTTGGAATTTTGCCTCATTGTTTTCTGTTCAAAGACCTTCAAGAGATCACTATACAGCTGCCATCAGCTCTGCTCACCAGGGACAACCAGGCTCTTTCCTGTGTTTTCCTCTTATCCCGTCTGGAAACCGTGTGAACTTTGTGGGGGGAGGTGGCATTCAGGAGCTGCCGTTAGGACTGTTCCCTGGGTCCACCGACCCGCCTGGAATCATCCCGAGCTGAGTGACCACTGAAGCCCAGGCTGCAACCTGAGAAGGTCCAGGGACCAGATATAAAAGGAAACAGCCCCGCTGCAGGTCTCCCGCTTTCAGGACTAATAAAACTGTTTTCCTCTGAGATGCTAAAATGCTGGCTGAAATCTCAGTCCCAGGCAGACCCTGCAGGTTCAAGCCTAAAATCAAAGCCTGAACTATTTCCAAGGAGAAAAGCTCTTCCTTTACAAGAAATCTGACCAAGCGATGTTATGGGGGGGGGTCGACTTTTCACGCCTATTTTTGGTCCGTTTGAATTCCTGGCATATCTAAATCTGGGGCCTTAGAAATGTTTGTTCTGGTCACTGCGATATCATTTTCCTCAAATAATAGCATTACACATGCTAACTTTACACTTTTTGTTACAGTTACATGATATACACAAGTCATTGCACCCAGGAGTCATTTTAATAATCTGGTCCATCATATGCTCCAAATATTTTTACATTTATGTGCAATTTTAAATAAGTCTGACAGAAGGAACGGCAGAAACACTCCACACACCAACAAAGTCCCTCTGATTCGATCATAGATACATATGCGATACAACAGGACTGAAATCACATGTTCAAAGTTCTAGCAGCAACACGCCCCCTTCCTGGACTCCCCTTCCACACCCAGCTACCCCGGATCACACATTTCACACACTTAACACCATTCGAACCAAGGCCGAAAGCAAAGGGCTCACAGACTGACTGCCGAGCCGCGTTTACTTACGCCTGAAAAAAGAGATTTAAGGCCAGCGCTGGGTCATACCGGCTCCTTCTATTCCAAGTCTAAGATACTCAGAAAGTAGGACAGGAAGACAAGCCCCCCCATTCCATCAGACACCTACCGCTATGGACCCAGAAGATGTGGCAACAAACACTTTGATAACCATTTTGAGAGTCTGGAAAGAGGGCTCCCCCCAACACACCCCTGCGAGGGGACGCGGCGCTAGACAAATCCTGACAGTGACACAGACAAATGCCAGGTGGGGGCTGGCGGGGGCCCAGGGCTGTCTGAGCTCCTGCCTCTCCCAGGAGAGGCCCAGGCATCTCGGGCTCTCCCCTCCATTGGCTCGGGAATATTTGGGGATCTGTCAGGAAAATAGTTGATTGGTTGGTAAAAGCAGCCACTGGACGCTTTCCCTTATCACTTTAACAGCCCGACAACAGTCCCTAGAAGGCAAGGCTGCGCTCTGCACCAATCAGAGACCGGCGGGGAGGTGTCTCCGACCGGAGGGAGGTGGGGCCCGGGTACCGGAGGAGGAGGAGGAGGGGGGAGGAGGGAAGGGCTCTCGGGAGCCGGAAAAGCCCAGAAAACACCGGCTCGGTCCCGGAGGAGGCTTTGTTTACAGGGCTTCTGCCAAACGAACCGGAAGGGTCAGAACAGTCACCGAAGCCTTTAAACAAATACAGAGCGCGTTCCTTCCTTTTAATTTTTCTGACACATCTGTTTACAAATCAAATGAATCGCCATACAATAGATTCCGTTAAGAGTGGCCTGTGGCCAGTTTTCTCCCTTTGCCACCTGTTCCTTTTAAAGAACCGGAGCTGACAAGCCGAGGGACCGTGTAAGGTTTCACTGACATCCCAGCCCCGGCAGGGAGGTGGCGGCTGGCTTGTCAGCACCCATGACTTCAACAAACAAATTGTCTCCGCTGTTTTAGAGACCTTGGGGCGGGGGTGGGGGGGGGGGGGAGATTAATGGTCTGTTGGTAACAGGCTCCCTCATCTTATTTGTATAGATGTTTGAATTGTGTTCAAAGTTAGATTTTGCTGTTGTTGTTATTAAAAATCTAGTAAGACGCCCAAAAGCTAGCCACCCAACTCTTCGATGGGTTCCAAAACCAAGATCAAGGGTGTTAGGGGCAAAAGACGGGAGGATATTTAGCCCTCTTTAGGGAAATGAGTCTCTTTTTTAAGTCCCTTGCTGCTCAAGGAGGAGGCGGCTGTGGCAACCTGGAAGAATGCATTCTAACAGTCAGGAGTGACCCCTAAAATTAATCTACAAGGACATTCAACAGGGCGTTGATACAATGGGAGGAGTGAGGAGGAAGAGGAGGAGAAGAGAAATAATGCTAAGGTTCGTTAATGGTGCCAATGTATCACTAAAAATTCTTACGCAATCACTTTTTAGCCCTTGTAATTCCATGATCTTGGTGATTTTTACATCTTCTTGTACTTTCTTGTACATTGTCAATTTTCTACACCAAGCATGCATTGCTTCTTTGTCATGGTTTCTTCCTTTCACCCAAGAAATCTATCTTTATACAGAGAGGTTAACAGGAGCGCTCAGGTCTCCATCCACGCCCCTCCCAGGCTAGGAACCAGACACGCGCAACGGACTCGGATTCAAAACACCCGGTGCAAGGGCGAGAGCTAACCCGCGCGCGAAAGACCCGCGGGATCTCCGAGCCTACGGGGACGTCGCGGGGCCGGCTCTCTCACCCCGGCGCGGCCAGGGCGCCACCGAGGTCCCGGGCCCTGAGGAGGTGCAACCTTAGGCTCCTTTGCAAACGCCTACGCCGCCAGCTCACTTCTCTCTCAAGGAGGAATTACGTGCAGCAGGACTCGCCCCAGCCCTAGACCGCCGGAGCCACTCACCACCAGACGGGGTCCCAGTGCGCGTGCGCGCAGACTCGCGGCTCCGCCCCCTGGCTCCGCCCCTCCCGGCAGGTCCCAGAAGGCCCAGCGTGCCAGTTTCCAGGGCAACGCGTCAGCGCCGGGAGGCCGCTGGGTTAGCGCTGCAGCCAGAGCCGCGCGCAACAGGTAACCGCCGCCGCGCCCTGCAGCCCGAGGCCTCCGCCCAGCCCCAGCCGAGCCTCCTGCTAAACTTTCCGAACCTTACAGTGTCGCCTGGTCACTCAGCTGTAGCCCCTGCCCAGCTCGGGCCTCGCTGCCTGGCTGTACTCGAGTTGGTAATGTAGCCAGGTCGTCAGGCCGCTTCCTCCTGCAAAGCGCAGCCTGAAGAGCCACTGTCGGCGTCCTTCTTCCCTGCTCGGCCAGTGACCGAGCCCACGCAACACACAAGCCCACGCTGGCCCCGGGACCCCGACCCGCCCGCACGCGGTCTGGCTGCTGGAGGAATTGGGGCAGGGGCCGGCTGGGAGCCGGCGCGGGTGCGGCCAGGGGAGCGGCCAGGCTGCAGTCACCCCACCCGACCCTGTACCCCGGTCACGCTGGGGTCGATGTCACCCGCCCACCCGACTCTCAGGCTTTCGCCGTCATTTATCTTTTATATATGAATCTGATAACTTCACTTTTGCTCCTACCAGCTTTCTTTTGCCGTGTTTTCTTTTTTTCTTCTCCCCTTAGCGCTGACACGCCCCAATCACCAAACCGGAGGAAATCTGAATCCTTTGTTTGTTCTGTGTTTGTCCCTCACCTACTCACCTCAACCTTGGAACTATGTCCACGGTTTCCCCAGGGTGCTTTAATATTTCCTTGCCACAGGTGTGCCATCCGGTGACTTTTTGCAGACTAGTTTTTCACTGCCAAACACGACCTTGAACCTTTTTCTTTTATAATCTGTTCTCCCTTTCTAGTTAAATTCGTCGAGTCTCGTGGGCTCAAAGCGCAGTGAACCTCTCTTGTCTGTCTCCATCCCTGACCCTCCTCTGACCGTGAGACCAGTGTCTGCCTGCCCACATCTCTACTTAGATGTCTAAGACATCTCGAGCACAGCAAGTCCAGAACGTTGCCTTACACCTGTTCCTCCCTTGCTGTTACCCACCCCAGTAACTGGAAACCATTCTCCTAGCTGTCTGGCCCTTGGTGTCTTTCTTGACTCCCATTCTGTCCCTTCTCGTGTCAATCTGTCAACACATCCTTCAGAATGTACCCACACACCGGTCATTTCTCCCAGCCCCACTATCACCACCCTGGCCCAGGCCTGGATAATTTCTGCAGCCTCCTAATTGCCTCGAGTGTAGACAGCCTATACTCTTTTCCCTTTCTCTGTTCTTTCATGTGACTAAGGTTTTTTTAAAAGGATATGAATTTTAAATTTTCCATAGGTAAACTAGCACCGTTTTTAGTATGTATTTCAATAATTGTGACTTTATTTTTTTATTATTTTATTTTGCTTTTTAGGGCCACACCTGAAGCATATGGAGGTTCCCGGACCAGGAGTCAAATTGGAGCCACAGCTGTCAGCCTCTGCTGCAGCCACAGCAACACAGGATCTGAGCCGCATCTGCGACCTACACCACAGCTCACATAGTCATTTACCTTCTGTTTGTTCTGTACTCTCTTTTTTGGCTTTTTAGAGAAGCACCCAAAGAGGTAGGTTGAAATGGAGACAAATGAGCATCACTGTGCTGATGACTTTGACAATAAGGACCTGGGCGCTGATGCTCCAGTCACAGAGTGATGCAGTGACAGAGAAGACGGTCCCTGCCCTTGGGGAGTTCATCCCCCCCCCCCCACCCTGGGACACCTGTCCCCTCGCCACCCGCAAAGCCCCAGCCTCTGTTTTCTCTTTTTCCCTTGAATGAAACCCCGACTGACCGCAGTTACAGTAGGACAGCTGCAGTTGGCAGAGGGACTAACGGGGCGTCCCGCTCGCCCGCCTCCCCCTGTGCTGTCCCTTCATAGCGACTTCTAAAGCCACCTCCTAGGACTCTCCATTCTCTTGCCTGTGTAATCACCTCTTCCTCCTCGACTGCTCATTCTGTTGGCTTTTAAACATGCCCAAGGCTCCCATCCCAAAAGAAAGAAAAAACAAACTCCCTCGACCCCAGGTCCCCTTCCTTCTCCCATGATTGCCCAATTTCTCATCCCCCTCGACCGGCAAACTTTTGTAAAGAATTTTGTAAAGAATGGCCACGGTCAGTGTCCGCATTCCCCGCCTCCCTCTCCAGCCCATTCCAGGCTGCCGGCTGCCACCACCTCTGCCCTGCAGCAGGAACCCGAATCGGGCCTTCTTCCCACACCTCATCCTTCGCAATCTCTTGGCCCTATCTTTTAAATTATAGTTGATTTACAATGTTGTGCCAATTTCTGCTGTACACCAGGATGACCCCGTCATATATAGATGCACACATGCTTTTTCTCATCTCATCTTCCATCCTGGTCTCTCCCAAGAGACTGGATAGAGTTCCCTGTGCTGTACAGCAGGACCTCCCTGCGTATCCATTCTGAATGGAGTCGTTTGCATCTACTCACCCCAGACTCCTTCTTGGCAGCATTTACCTTGCTGTCTCCCCTTGGCTCCTGCGCCCTCGCCCCTTCTGCTCCTGTGCTGGCCCCCTCCCCTCATCTGGGCTCCCTCGCACCGCAGTTCCGCAAAGCCTAGTGTCTGTCCTCATCGTGTCCTTTGTCCAGGCCCCCTGCATTCTGACATTGGGCACAAATCCATGCCCACCATCTCTGCCCGTGACCCCCCCCCCCCCCCGCCTGCCCAGCCTTGTCTCTCCAGCTTGGCCACCTTTTTTGAGCTAGAGCCGTGGATCCAGCTAGCTGAGCCCTAGCACCTCCTAGGACCTCTCAGACCCCTACAGCTCAGCACACACACCTGGAAACAAGGATTCCCCCCAGACCTTTTCCCCTGGCTTCCAGTGGGTCACCAAGCCCTGGTGACACTGTCCCCTGTGCATCTTCCACACCCCTTCATCGTCACGGCACCTTAGTCCCAGCTCCCGCTGTCCTCCATCCAGCCTTGTGCCGTCCGCTGCTCTCTGACTTGTCCCGATTCTGTTCCCCACCCTGCAGTCAGGGTCACCCCTTCCCCAGCCTCTGTCTGTCTTGCTTAAAAGCTAGCTGCCCTGTGCCCTCTGACGAGGGATCTGGCTCATCAGCATGGCTTCTGATGACCTTGCAGCTGTTCACCCCACCTTCCTGGGGAGAACAAGGGCCTCCTTTAGCCACCAGCCTCACCCTGCCCCCTCGTCTGCCTTCTTCTTCCTTCCTGCCCAGGCCCGTCCCACTGACCGTGCACATCTCAAGTCTGCACCGCTATGGGGAAACTTCCCCGGTCACTCTCTCGATTTCTTTGTCCTATGTCCCCACAAGATTGTAGCTCATTCTTTGAAAATACCTAGAACAGTCACTATTGTGATTATTCTATTACCCACATATTAGCCCTCTGCGTTCATTATTTCCCTCGCACCCCGCAGCCCACACAGCTCCAGGCACGTGATAAGCACTCAAATGTGCCTTGAAAGAATGAATGAAGTGAACATCGGTGTGTGTGAGACAGAGCAAATGAGGGACATTTTAATACAGTTTTATTGAAATAGAAGGAATGAAAATTCTCGTGAAAAAGAATCTGGTCAACACTGAAAATGAAAAAAGACTTGCAGAGTTCTTGTTGTGGCTCAGCGGGTTAAGAACCTGGCATAGTGTCCATGAGGATGCGGGTTCAGTCCCTGTGGCCTCAGTGGGTTAAGGATCTGGCTGTGGCTGTGGCATGACGCTCCGCCTGGGAACATCCACATGCCACAAGTGCGGCTGTAAAAAGAAAAGAAAACATGTGGCAGTGGCCAGGAGGGGGAGCTGGAAGTGTACGGGTCTATAAAGGAGCCCGAGAATGTGGACTTCCCTGCGGCCCTGAAGGAGTTCCATTTGCCACCACTTGGTGGGAGTAGAGAGGCACAGCTGCCAACTCTCAAGGCGCTTCTTTGGGAGGCTGTCTGGTAGTGAATTTGAGCTTTTTGTCAAAAATAAATAAAACATGATAACACAGTTAAATAATCCAAACCTACATGACTTGTCTATCACCATCCAAACCTTGAATGTGGCACAGGTCCATGTATCCAGTAGAGCTTCACAGTTCAGATGTATTTATAGGCACGTTTAATTTATGGATTTTGCTGCTGGGCTGGACTTTGCGGTCATTGAGAAAAGTCAGCGAAATGTCATACGTTAAACCATGGAGGCCAGACAGTTAGTTGTACTGGCAGAGCTGGTGCTATAACTCAGACATCTTGTCATATGAGCTTTTCTCCTTCGATAGGAAACTCCCTTCTCAATCCAGTGTTCATTCCCTTTTTTTTTTTTTTTTTTTCATCTGCTCCTGTGGCATATGGAGGTTCCCAGGCTAGAGGTCAAATCGGAGCTACAGCTGCTGGCCTCAGCCACAGCCACAGCAACTCGGGATCTGAGTCACGTTTGTGACCTACACCACAGCTCACGGCAACGCCGGATCCCTGACCCGCTGAGCGAGACCAAGAATCAAACCCTCATCCTCATGACACTAGTTGGATTCGTTTCCACTGCACTACAACGGGAACTCCCCAGGGTCCATTCTTAAACTTCCTTTCTTCATTTTCAGCGTGACCAAATTTCTAAAGCCAAAAAGTGGGACACATCATCTTTAAAAAAGAAAAAACGTTTGAGGTAGCGTTCTTGAAAGTCCTGGATATGTGACCATCTTTTGTATATAATACCATTAGCTAAGGGAAGAGCTTCTAACTCATTTAACATCCTGCTGACACCTACAGTCAACTCAACTACGACAAAGGAGGCAAGAATATACAGTGGAGAAAAGGCAGTCCCTTCAATAAGTGGTGCTGGGAAAACTGGACAGCCACATGGAAAAGAATGAAATCAGAACACTTCCTAACACCATACACAAAAATAAACTCCAAATGGATGAAAGACCTAGATATAAGACCAGACACTATAAAACTCTTAGAGGAAAACATAGGCCAAACACTCTCTGACATAAACCACAGCAATATCTTCTCAGATCCACCTCCTAGAGTCATGACAATAAAAACAAAACCAAACGGGACTTAATTAAACTTAAAAGTATCTGCACAGAAAAGGAAACCCTAAATAAAATGAAAAGACAAACCACAGAATGGGAGAAAATATTTGCAAATGAATCAACTGACAAGGGATTAATCTCCAAAATTTAGGAACACCTCCTGCAGCTCAATACCAAAAAAACAAACAACCCCATTCAAAAATGGGCAGAAGATCTAAATAGACGATTCTCCAAAGAAGACATACAGATGGCCAAAAAACACATGAAAAGATGTTCAACATCAATCATTATTAGAGAAATGCAAGTCAAAACCACGAGGTAACACCTTACACCAGCCAGAACTGCCATCAACAAAAAGCCTACAAACAATAAATGCTGGAGAGGGCATGGAGAAAAGGGAACCCTATTACACTGTTGGTAGGAATGTGCTACCACTGTGGAAAACAGTATGGAGAGTCCTCAGAAAACTAAAAACAGAATTACCATTTGATCCAGCAATCCCACTCCTGGGCTTCTATCCAGAGAAAACCATGACTTGAAAAGATACATGTATTACAATGTTTATTGCAGCACTGTATACAACAGCCAAGACAGGGAAACAACCTAACTGTCCATCAACAGAGGCGTGGATCAAGAAGATGTGGTACATATACACAATGGAATATTACTCAGCCGTTAAAAGGAACGAAATATTGGCATTTGCAGCAACATGGATGGACTTAGAAATTATCATGCTAAGTCAGACAGACACCAACATCATATTCTATCGTGTGAAATCTTTTTAAAAAAGGACACAATGAACTTCTCTGCAGAACAGACACTGACTCACAGACTGAAAAATTTCTGTTTTGTAAATGAGACAGGTTGGGGGGTGGGGGGATACACTGGGGGTCTGGGATGGAAATACTGTAAAATTGGGTTGTGATGATTGACATACAGCTATAAGTGTAACAAAATTCATTGCAAATTATAAAAATAAATTTTAAAAAAATCCTGCTGAACTTGGTGTCAAAGAGTTTATTTTAAAGTGCTCAGGCCTTTTCGTTCGGTAGAAAGACCCTCAGTCTGGGTCCGGCCGGTGTCTCCCCATGACCTGACTAGGGCTTGCTCCTAGCAGGGAGAGCCCAGGAGTGACCCCGCGCCCTTCTCAGTCACAGGGAGGCACGTGAGTGTCACCGGTCCCGCTGGTGGTGCAAGCCTTGATGACCTGGTCATAGTCAAGGGGTCTGCCAGGCTTCTCCACAGTCACCCTCTTTCCGTTTGTACTTTCTTAGCATTGTGCTTTATTATTATTTATTATTATTACTATTATTCCTATTCACTTCTATTTATTGGTCCTTAACATCCATTGACAACTGCCTGCTTCAACTACCTCTGTGAGAGCCGTCCAGCCGTCATTATCCATTTCCACCACTCCTTGTGTGTTCATTAGCCGTCACTCTGCCATAAGGAAGAATTTTCTCTTCCTTTCTCATTTATGTATTCATTTATGTTAGTATGGACACCTGGATTCCTATTTTATTCAATGACAATCTTATTTCCTCCTCATTTATTTTGATGCTCAAATTGTCGTAGATTTGACCAGTGGAAACGTCTTCAAGTTGGCTTCGGTATCCCTTGACACACACCAGCCTTACCTTGTGCTCTGCCTGCCCCAGGCCTGGAATCATCCATTTCTCTGAGGAACCCTGATTCTTTTTAAGGAATGGTACTCATGTGGCTATTGTTACTGGGATGTCACTGCTTCTAGGAAAAGAGTTAGAAAAAAAAAAATATATATATATATATATGTACATACACACACACACCTACATGTACGTAGATCTGTAGCTATTTATCCTAATGTATATACACAGCTGTATATTTTAAACCACTATTTCCTATTCTTTTTTCTTTTCTGGCCACACCTTGGCATGTGGAGTTCCTGGGCCAGGGATCAGATCTGAGCCACAGCTGTGGCCACACCAAATCCTTCACCCAGTGTGCCAGGCCAGGGATCAAACCTGCATCACAGCACTCCCAAGACGCTGCCAGTCCCATTGCACCACAGTGGGAACTCCAGCCAGTATTTCTTATTCTAATCAAATACCTCAGGGTTACCTTGCTATGTAACTAAAACCCTTTCAGGCAGAAAGAAACTTGTCTTCCATGATTCTAAATACATTTCTTGCCTCCATTATCTTATTTGCTCTGTGTAATTAATTTCCTGATCTTGCCAGCTCCCTGTCACCTTTTGTCACTCCCCCCCCCCCGCAATCTTCTCCTCCCCACCCAAGCTTCTCAGCCCCCTGGCAGGCCTCCACCAATGCCTCCACACCAGGGCCAGCCTTCTTGCTTTTTTAAATCTCCACCCTGAGTGCTTGATGAGAGAGCTTGCTAGTTTCTCCAGCTAGTTTTTCCAGAGCGAACAATCCCACCAGCTCCCAGAGTTGGTGATCTTTTTCTCAGTTATAGTCCAGACAAGGTATAGCAAGATAGTTTAGGAAGTATTAAGTTATTTCCCCAAGGCACTTGAAGTCTCTTTTCTTTGATTTCTTGAAATTTATAATAGTACGTTTCATTTCTGATTTTTTTTTTTTGGCTTTTTGTCTTTTTGTCTTTTCCAGGGCCGCACCCACGGCATATGTAGGTTCCCAGGCTAGGGGTCGAATTGGAGCTGTAGCCACCAGCCTACACCACAGCCACAGCCATGTGGGATCCAAGCTACCTCCGTGACCTACACCACAGCTCACAGCAACGCCGAATCCTTAACCCACTGATGAGAAAGGCCAGGGATGGAACCCACAACCTCATGGTTCCTAGTCGGATTCGTTAACTCCTGAGCCACAACAGGAACTCCCTCATTTCTGATTTAATAGCCTGCTTTTAGTCTCATTTTGACTCATGATGTTTTTCGAGATAGTCTCTATTAGTTTGCTATTGCTGCTGTAACAAATACCACAAACTCAGTGGCTTACAACAGCACAAATTCATTCTCTTACAGTTCCAGAGGTTAGAAGTCTGAAGTGAGTCTCATGAGGCCAAAAAGGTATCGGCGGGGCTGTTTCCTTCCAGAAGAGAATCCATCCCCTTGCTTCGTAGCTTCCCGAAAAGCCTGTGTTTGGCCTGTGACCCTTTCCTCTGCCTTCAAAGCCAGCAGCAAAACATCTCTCTCTGACTCCACCTCCCTCACCACTCTGCTGTATTCTAGAGGACTCCTCCTGTGTCCCTCTTGTGTCCTCTTGACTCCTCCTGTGTCCCTCTTGTGATTGCATCAGGCCCGCAGATAAACCAGGACAATTCAGGATAAACTCCCCAGCTCAGTCAAGATCTTTCACTTGGTCATCTGCCAAGTTCCTTGTGCTCTGTGCAGTAACAGGTTCTGTTCCCAGGTTCTGGGGATTCGCAGGTTCTAGGGATTGGGATGCGGACATCCTTGGGAGCAGGGGGACATTATTCAGCCTATCATAATACTACGTAGAAGTTGTTAATTCTCAAAAATTAGATTTTAACTCCTCTCATTACGGCAGGCGATGAGCACCCTGTAGACATTAATTGGGAAAGGAACATGTCTTGGAGATCTTTACAAAGCCACGCACACAGAGATGTGCCTCACTCGGTCATTCGTTTTTTAAACAGCTATGCAGTTTCAGTATTCCTATTAATCATAGTTGCAGTTATAATAATATTTCATCCAGCTTTTAAATTTTTCTCATGCTGATAGGTGAAACCAGAAGCTGGTTGTTTTCATTTGCATTTCATTAATTACGAGCAAGTTTGAAAAACTTTTCGTATAACTTTTAGTTGTTTGTGCGGCTGTACCATGCTTTTTGTCTAATATGTTCATATCCTTTACCCATTTTTTTATGGATGATCATAAGCGTTCTTTGTAAATTAAGGAATTAGCTCTTGGTTGTGTGTGTTGAAAATAGTTTTCCCAGTTTCTAATATGCCTTTTAACTTTATGATTTTTTTTTGTTGTTATAGAGAAGTTTTAAAATTTTTATGTATGCACCCAACATAGGAGTACCGAAATACAGAAATATTAACATATACAAAGGGAGAAATGAACAGCAACACAATAATAATGGGGGACTTTAACACCCCACTTACACTGACAAACACATCATCCAGACAGAAAATCAAGAAGGAAACACTGGCTTTAAATGATACATTGGACCAGACAGACTTAATAGATATACACATAACATTCCATCTATTTTTCTGGACCTATCTCCTAAGGCAAAGCAAACAAAAAGAAGAATAAACAAATGGGGCCTCACTAAATTTAAAAGCTTATGCTCAACAAAGGAAGCCGAGGATAAAACAAAAAGACAACCTCTTGAATGGCAGAAAATATATAAGTAGCTCATACAACATCAAAAAAAAAAACCATAGAAAATGGGCAGAAAATCTGAATAGGCATTTTTTTCAAGGAAGACATACAAATGGCCAACAAGCACATGAAAAGATGCTCAACATCATTAATCATCAGAGAAATACAAATCAAAACCACAATGAGATGTCACCTCACACCTGTAAGAACGGCTATCATCAAAAAGACTGTAAATAACACATTTTGGTGAAGATGTAGGGAAAAGGGAACTTTGTATGCTGTGGGTTGGAATGTACATTGGTGCAGCCACTATGGAAAACGGTATGGAGATTCCCCCCAAAAAACAAAAAATAGAACTACCATGTGACCTAGCAATTCCATTCCTGGGTATACATTCAAAGAAAATGAACATTTTCATTAGAAAACATATATGGACCCCAATGTTCATTGCAGCATTATTTACAATAGCCAAGATTTGGAAGCAACCTGTGTCCATCACCAGATGAATAGACAAAGATGTGGTGTATTTATATATGAACTACTACTCAACAATAAAAAAGGAAATGTTGGGAGTTCCTGTTGTGGCTCAGTGGCTGACAAATCCAACTAGGAACCATGAGGTTGCAGGTTCGATTCTTGGCCTCACTCAGTGGCTTAAGGATCTGGCATTGCAGTGAGCTGTGGTATAGGTTGCAGACACGGCTCAGATCTGGTGTTGCTGTGGCTGTGGTGTATACCAGCAGCTACAGCTCCCATTCAACTCCTAGCCTGGGAACCTCCATATGCCGCAGGTGCAGCCCTAAAAAGACAAAAGACAAAAAAATAAAAAAGGAAATTTTGCATTTTTGCAACAATCTGGATGGGCTTAGAGGGTATTATGCCAAATAAAATAAGTCAGAGAAAGACAAATACTCTATGATATCATTTATATGGAGAATCTATAAAAATAAACTAGTGAGGAGTTCCCATCAGGGCTCAGTGGTTAACTAATCCAACTCGGAACCATGAGGTTGCGGGTTCGGTCCCTTGCTCAGTGGGTTAATGATCCGGCATTGCCGTGAGCTGTGGTGTAGGTTGCAGACGCGGCTCGGATCCCACGTTGCTGTGGCTCTGGCGTAGGCTGGTGGCTACAGCTCCGATTCGACTCCTAGCCTGGGAACCTCCATATGCCATGGGAAGCAGCCCAAGAAATGGCAAAAAGACAAAAATAAATAAACAAACAAACAAACAAACTAGTGAATATAACAAAAAAGAAACCATCACAGATATAAAGAAGCAGTTTTCAGTGGGGAGGGGGAGAGGAGAGGGGAAGGCTTGGGGTAAGGGTTTGAGAGGTACAAATAGCAACGTAGAAAATAAAAAAGCTGCAAGGATACCTTGTACGGCACAGGAAATATAGCCAAAATCTTAAAATAAACATAAAAGGAGTATAAAGCAAAAATCGTGAAATTCATTATGTTGTACACATAAAACTTAACACTATAACAGTATAATACTATAAATAAATCAGACCTCAATAAAATTTTTTTAATTTTATGCAGCCATTTTTACTCACTGATCGCTTTGTGCTTTGTGAGCTTTATTTCTTGCCACACTCCATGTTTTCTTTTTTCTTCTTCTTTTTTTTTTCTTTTTTTACTTTTTAGGGCTGCACCTGCGGCATATGGAACTCCCCAAGCTAGGGGTCAGATGAGCAGCTGCCAGCCTGCCCCACAGCCACAACATTGCTGGATCCTTCACCCACTGAGCAAGGCCAGGGATCGAACCTACATCCTCATGGATACTAGTCAGTTTCGGATTCATTTCCACTGAGCCACAATGGGAACTCCCATGTTTTCTTTTAAGATTTGTTAACATTTACATTTTTATTTTATCTAATATTTCTTTAAGTGTAAAAAATGTAATAATCTACTTTTTTTTTTTTTTTTTTTAGGGCTGCACCCATGGCATATGGAAGTTCCCAGGCTAGAGGTTGAATCGGAGCTATAGCTGCCAGTCTACACCACAGCCACAGCAACACGGGATCTGAGCCACATCTGTGACCTAAATCACAGCTCACAGCAACACCAGATCCTCAACCCACTGAGCGAGGGCAGGGATCGAACCTGTGTCCTCATGGATACTAGTCCGGTTCCTTTCTGCTGAGCCACAATGGGAACTCCTAATAATTCAGTTTTGATTTGATTTCCAGACTGATGTCTAGCCTGATGCTCCCCATCCTGTCATTTCTTGAATGTCCACTTTCCCCCCACCTTTATCTTATACTAGGTTTCCACATGTATTTGTTTCTGTTTCTGAGCTTTTTATCTCATTATATTGCTCTGTCTATTCAAGCACTAGTAGCAGACTCTTTTAATGACTGTAACTTTATAGCTCAATATCTGATAGAGGTAGTCCTTTCTCATCACTTTTTTCAAAATCCATATTGATTTTTCATATTCATAATTATATGTTTAGTAACGTTTCAAATTTCTAAAAAGTCACTCTCGGCGTTTTTATTAGGAATGCTTTGATTATGTCGCTTAAATTAGGGTGAATATGCATCTTTATCGCCTTGGTCCTTCTTGTTATAAGAACACCGTATGTCCTCCCACTCACCCACACCTTTACCTCTTTCAGTAATTTTAACATTTTATTCGTATTATTTGTATTCAATCTATATTAGATCTTTTAATTTTTTAGGTGATAGCGTAAGTGGGATCTTTTCATCTCTTTTCTAAGTCTTTTACTTGACATAGAAAAGATTGATTTTATATCCATTTAATAACCTATAGTTTTATTGAATTTATTTTACAGTGTTGTACAGGGTCTTCTAAGTATACAATCATGTCATCTGCCCAAAATAAATAATTTGCCTTTTGTTTTCCAATATCTTTAACCTGTTATTTCTTTCTCAGGTCTAATTTCATTGAATAGTACCGACAGAACAGTATTAATTTATGAAAACAATAACGGGCATCTTTATCTTAATCCTTACAGCGCTGTAAATTAACGTTTCACTATGAGCATGAGGTTAGCTTTTGGTTTGAGATATTTATGTATCATATGGAGAAAGCATTCATTTAGGGTATTTTGAGTAGAATCAGCAGCAGTGAGAAGTCCGTCAGGAGTAATGCATATTAGGGAGACAGGAATTAAGAACCTTAGAGGAGTTCCCGTCGTGGCACAGTGGTTAACGAATCCGACTAGGAACCATGAGGTTACGGGTTCGGCCCCTGCCCTTGCTCAGTGGGTTAATGAGCCGGCGTTGCCGTGAGCTGTGGTGTAGGTCGCAGATGCAGCTCGGATCCCGCGTTGCTGTGGCTCTGGCGTAGGCCGGTGGCTACAGCTCCGATTCAACCCCTAGCCTGGGAACCTCCATATGCTGAGGCAGCGGCCCAAGAAATAGCAAAAAAGACCAAAAAAAAAAAAAACCGCCTTAGAGGCACCTTGGCGTTAATATATTTAATCAATATTTAAAGCAATGAGATTCTGCTGTATAGCCCAAGGAACTATATGCAATCACTTGTGATGGAACATGATGGGCAGTAATGTGAAAAATATATATATATATAACTGGATCACTTTGCTACTTTGCTGTACAGCAGAAGTTGACAGAACATTGTAAACCAACTATAGTAAAAAATTATATATTTAATCAATATTTAAATAAATAAACATCACTTCCTAGGAACTCTTCTAGGCACAGGGGGTACAGCAGTAGATAAAATAGTCAAAAATGCTGCTGTGGAGTTCCCGATGTGGTTCAGTGGGTTGAGAACTCAACATAGTGGCCGTGAGAGTGCAGATTCAATCTCTGGCCTTGCTCAGTGGGTTAAGGATCCAAGGTTGCTGCCAGCTGCGGTATAGGTTGCAGATGCAGCTCGGATTTCAGCCGTAGCCCAGGAACTTCCAAATATTGCAGGTGTGGCCCTAAAAAAAATTACTGCCCTTGTGAAACATACAGTTTAATGGGAAGTCAGGCAACAAATCAGCTAAATAAGTAAAATATGCATGATATTAGATTAGTGATATGTGCTCGAGGGAAAATAAAGTGGGAAAGAGAATAGGAAATGTTGAGAATGGATGAGAAAAGAGGGAAAAATTTGTATGTCGAGAAACAAAAAACAAAAGAAAACAAAAAAGCAAAACTGGTTAAGAGTATAGTTTCCTACCCACCAAATAATTGGCGTTGGGAAACACAGCTGTAAGCATTTGAAAACTAAATGGTCCCTAGGAACCAATTATAACTTCACTACAGAATGTTTATCTTTAAGGAGTAGGATTTTTCTGGTTGTAATAAAAGCCAAGAAGCTGACAATTCGTGAGGCTGATTGTGGAGTCAGAAGGATACACTTCAGTACAGAACCCTAAGCTTATCAGCATCAGTGCTTCTAAAATAAGATCCAGGGCCCACCAGTGGACCTGGAGGGTCTTCCTTCTGCTATTTTTGTTGTTTACAGGCAAGTAACATACAACCTAAAAGCTTTCATTCCTCATGCTCAACTTTTTCCTGGAAGAACAGCCAGGTGGGCCACACAATCTTTTTTTTCCCCCCAATTTTGAGAGGCATGGCTCACTGGGGGCTCCTTCAAATCTTATTTTAGCAGGAATGTTTGATAACCACAAGAATTTCCCAATCAGTTGCCAATGGCTGGTTCACTTGGACAGAGAAAAAGCCTTATAATCTGTGAAGTACAAAGCAATCCATATGAAAATGAATATATATTAATTAATACTGTTCAGGGGGTGGGGGGACACGCTGGGGGTGTGGGATGGAAATCCTATAAAATTGGATTGTGATGATCATTGCACAACTATAAATGTAATACATTCATTGAGTGATTAAAAAAATTTTTTTAATTAATACTGGTTAATTCATATATTCTTCTTTGTGAGCTCCTAACATTTTCCTTTTATAATATCATTCTAGGTTTTTTGAAATATATTCTTTTCTTAAAAAGAGACCAAAACATGTCAAAAACCACTCCCCTGGCGAGCTCATAAATACTGCAGTGTGGCGAACCCTCCGCCCAGAGCACACAGGTGAGCTCCGCACATCTTAGGAACGTCTGGGAAGGAACAGCAGGTATGCATTCACTCATCCTAAAACAGGTTTGCATGGGTTTGTTTTTTTGGTCTACCTTGTCGTAAAAACAGAGTCGAAGGTGACTACACAGCACTGTAGTGTTCAGAATTACTTCGATCTTTCCCTTCCCCTTGAACATTCTTAGTTCCCATTCTATAATTACATGAACAGGACACACAAACGTAGTGTCGTTACAGGCAGTCACCCCTTTTCACCATGGTGCCACCCAGAAAAAAAGCATATGACAGGATCGTATTTTCCCATTAATGTTTTGCATCATGCGTTGTATGCCTGAGTCATACATAATAGTAAGGAAACTCCCATAAACCCTATAATGAGAGAAACACAGTTAAATCCCACTTCAAGTGCAATAAAATGGGCACCATTATACTATAAACACTGAATGTTCAAAATACAAATGCTGCCAAAAGTCTGCACTATATGCTGTCATAAATTTGATATATTGAAAACTAGTTCCCATCATGGCTCGGTGGAAATGAATCCAACTAGTATCCATGAGGACTCAGGTTCGATCCCTGGCCTCGCTCAGTGGGTTAAGGATCCAGTGTTGCTGTGAGCTGAGGTATAGTTTGCAGACACAGCTTGGATCCCACCATTGCTGTGCTGTGGTGTAGGCCAACAGCTGCAGCTCCGATTCTACCCCTACCCTGGGAACCTCCATATGTTGTAGGGGTGGCCCTAAAAGACAAAAATAAATAAATTTTAAAAAATAAAACTAATATGCTAACTAAATAGTAAGCATTAATCACATAATTACTAACTTTATTTTCAAATCCTTGAAGGCAGAGTTTGCCACTTCCCAGTGCCTGGCAGACAATAAATGATCTTTGAACATTTTAAATTGATTAATTAATTAATTAATTAAGGAAAAAAGGCGGTTGGCTTTAAACCTATATTTTTCAATAATACACATAATCAGAAATCTGTATATGTGGAGACTGCCTACATTTTTTTATGGACAGCAATGTCATGTAACCTATTTATATTAATATAAAGACACTCTAGAACAACTGAATCACCTTGGAAGTGTAGTTACAAGCCTGATTCTAGTCATCAATGAATTTTTAACAGATCAAAGAGAAATATACCACTTAAGAGACTGACTATTCCAGAGAGCTGCTGGTTGTATGCTTTCTAAGTACATCTCATTGCTGACAGTAACAGCCAAAAATAAAACTTGGCTTTTCATTGCTGATGATTCTCAGATTCATTTTCATGAATTAGAATGGAATTCTCACATATGAACCAAATAGAACCATATTCAGGTCATAATATGTAGAAAGTTTAGAAGAGTTCTGTTAGAACTTTCAGAATTCTAAAAGTGTTCTGCATCTCTGTTGGGTATAATTTACATCAAGTCCAAGTAATTCTTTTGGAAACTGAACTACCTTGGGAAGATACATCCGAGTGTATCAGTTAGCTATGCCTATGTAACAAATTACCCCAAAACTTAATAGCTCGAAACAAAAAACTACTTTGATAGGATCACAATTTGATTAAAATTAATGGATCAGAGATAGAGAAGATGTTGGCATTATAGAGATTTTTTCAAAATTAAACATTCTAGAAAGCATCTATTAACCTAAATAAACTACGTTGTTTAGCATAACATCCTGTTCTTCCATTTTTCTGCAAGATCACTGCTAATTTTATAACGTCCTACAGTAGAGTCACACAGAAGTTTTCTGTTCTATAAATCGCTCTCCAGTTTTCAAATGAACATTTAGTGGCTGGAAAAACAACCACAAACATTTATTGTTCTATGGGTCAGTAATCTGGGCACAGCTGAGTCCTTTGACACCAGATGTCTCTCAAGGGTGAAGTCAACATGTCACTTGGGACTGCAGTTATGACTCATGGTGGGGGAGGGGGGAGTTTCAAGCTTCCAGGCCCAAATAAATAAAATCAGAAATGAAAAAGGAGAAGTTATAACCCACACCACAGGAATACAAAGGATCATATGCTATGAACAACTATATGCCAATAAATGGGACCATCTAGGGAAAAACGGACCAATTTTTTAGAAATGTGCAATCTCCCAAGACTGAACCAGGAAGAAGCAGAAAATATGTACAGACCAATTACCAGTAATGAAGCTGAATCAGTCATTTTTGAAACTCTTGAATAAACAAAAGTCCAGGACCAGATGGCTTCACAGATGAATTCTATCAAACATTCAGAGAAGAGGAAATACCTATCCTTCTTGTGCTTCAAAAAATTGCAGGGAAAGGAACGCTTCTGAACTTCTTCTACAAAGCCAGCATCAACCTGATAACAAAAATCAAAGATCTCTCTCTCCCTCTCTTTCTCTCTCTCTCACACACACACACAATTACAGACCGTTATCACTGATGAATATAGATGTAAAAATCCTCGACAAAATATTGGTAAACCGAATCCAACAATACATTAAAAAGATCATACATCACGATCAAGAGGGATTAATCCCTGGGCTGCAAGGATGGTTCAGTACTGGCCATCAATCAATGTGATATGTCACACTAACAAAGTGAAGAATAAAATCCACGTGATTATCTCAATGGATGCAGAAAAAGCTTTTGACAAAATTCAGCATCCATTTATGAGAAAAACCCTCCAGAAAGTGGGCATTCTTAAAAGCTGATATTAATAAGTTCTGATAAATCATGGGGCCAACCAGTTCATATACTGGCCTTACCAAGTTGTAAACATATTGTTTCAGAAAACTATAGCATTACATAAAGCATTTATGAAACCTTTTAAGTTTAGTAAGTTCCAAAACAGTCAATGTCTTAGAATACAAATGGAAATAGAATACGTTTTGGGTTTTTTTGTTTGTTTTGTTGTTGTTGTTGTTTCTTTTTATTGCTTTTTAGGGCTGTACCTGCAGCATATGGAGATTCCCAGACCAAGGGTTGAATCGGAGCAGTAGCTGCCAGCCTACATCACAGCCACAGCAACACAGGATCTGAGCTTCGTCTTCGACCTGCACCACAGCTCATGGCAATGCCAGATCCGTAATCCACTGAGCGAGGCCAGGGATCAAACCCGCAGCCTCATGGTTCCTAGCTGGATTTGGTTCCACTGTGCCACAACAGGAACTCCTGGAAAATCATTTTTAATTATTAAATATTTGTGCCTCTTTAATTATAGGACAGTGATAGATCAGTGAACCCAGTAATAAGTCTGAAGTTGCTCAAATTTGTCATGAGATGGACCAGGTTATAATAGTGATCAACAATAGAGCAACTGTGCCTCATACCATGTGTTTTAGAAATTCATGGAACGCAGGCTGACGGTACATCCACTTGAAAATTGTCTTTATGGCAAGACTACACTCTGACCATGCCTGTTGCACCAGGTAGCCTAAATGAATTGTTGAGCAGGAAAGATTATGGTCAATTTTGCTACTAAGGTTTCTTCTGACTGGGACACTTTTTATTGTGATTTTTCAAGCAATTTAAAGGAACTACAGGAACTAACAAACCCGACTAGTATCCATGACGATGTTGGTTCGATTCCTGGCCTCGCTCAATGGGTTAAGGGTCTGGTGTTGCCATAAACTGCAGTGTAGGTGGCAGACACGGCTCAGATCCCACGTTGCTGTCGCTGTGGCGTAGGCCGGCAGCTGCAGCTCCCATTCAACCCCTAGCCTGGGAACTTCCATATGCTGTCTTTAAAAAAAAAAAAAAAAAAAAGTAGCTAGCGTAGTTTCCTGGTGGCCTAGCAATTGAGGATTCAGTGTTGTCACTGCTGTCACATGGGTTCAATCTCTGAACTGGAAATTTCTGCATGCCACTGGTGTGGCCGAAAAATAATAATAATAATAAAGGAACTATAGTTACTGCCTCCTTGCTCTAGAGATCCTGCAAAACAGAGCCACCAGAGACAGTGCACTGTGGGGCCATTAGCAATCAACAGAGGCCTCGGCTCCTGCAGGGTCTCCTGGAGCGGGTGAGATGCTTCGAAGGCACCTTCCTACTACAGCTAAGCCTAGAAAGCCTTCCATCTGGGCTACATTTTAACCTGGTAGAACTGTTTTAGGAGTGAGGTTGTTTAACAACCTTAAGGCTTATGTGGCCCCGGTGGATTTCCATTAGCATTTTTTTTCCTTTTTTCTTGTTAATATTGGTGTTAATTACAGTAAGAGATCAGGACGGCTAGTTTTCTACTATGTCACTACGAACAGTCAGAGCTGGTTTTAGCCCCCTGTGAGCATGTAAGCAGAGGGAATCTTTCTTTTTTATTATAGGTGGGTTTCCACTACATCCTCAAGCGTCACTATTCCAATCTAGGAGTGAAGAGAACACCGCCCCACCATCACCTCCTTACCTCCCTCATCTCACTGCTCCTACCAGTCAGGTCCAGAGTGAGAGTGAGTTATAGCCATGGACATGAAAGATTCAGGAATAAGTGGTTATTTTCATACAGTCGGGGATCTTTTTTTTTTTTTTTGTCTTTTTGCCTTTCCTAGGGCTGCTCCCGCAACATATGGAGGTTCCCAGGCTGGGGTCTAATTGGAGCTGTAGCCACCAGCCTACACCAGAGCCACAGCAACTCGGGATCCGAGCCGCATCTGTGACCTACACCACAGCTCACGGCAATGCCGGATCCTTAACCCACAGAGCAAGGCCAGGGATTGAACCCGCAACCTCATGGTTCTTAGTCGGATTCGTTAACCACTGAGCCACAACAGGAACTCCCAGTCTGGGATCTTGAAGCAATGTAAAGCCAAGTGGCAAGTAATTCTCATAGACTTATCACCTTATCACAGGTTTTGACACACATTTTTTTTTTTTCTTTTTAGGGCCACACTTTTGGCATATAGAGATTCCCAGGCTAGGGGCTGAATCAGAGCTGTACCTGCCGGCCTGCAGCCACAGCCACAGCCACACAAGATCCTTAACCCACTGAGTGAGGCCAAGGATCCAACCTGCATCCTCATGGATACTAGTCAGATGTGTCTCCACTGAGCCATGACAGGAATCCTGGTTTTGACACAATTTAACAGCGCAGTGATAAATGAGTTGGGTCAAATTTTATCTGTTTGGGGTCGAGAAATATGGTGTAGTGAAAAGAACGTTAAAGACAGACAGACCTGTGCCGAGACCAGCTCAGCAGGTTGGGGCTGAAGAACGGGGGCTGTGAAACTTAAGGAAAAAAGTTAACATAAAACAAGACACAGAGGCATGTATCTTAAGTAAAGGTGGGAACCGGGGGACTCAAGGTCTCAGGGACCCAGAGCGCCGCCTCAAGAAACCACACTGCTTTTATTGTCTTTTTTAGGATGACGTCAAGTGAGGAGGGGGCTGTAGGTGCAGGATAGAGGGTTCTTTTAAGTTATTTTAAAAGTCACATAGCTAGTTGCCGATTAAGCTTTTATTCTGACCTTTAGGTATTTTACAGTCATTAGCATTGAGGAAGCTTGGCGCCAGCTCTCTATGCAGAGCATCTGGAGAATCACCACTGGGCTTCTGCAGATAGTGGCGTGCCCATCTGCAGCAACTCGGCAGCGTGCCTAGGTTTACACCTCTGTTCTCCTTGCTAATGCATATCCTGCTAACGACCCCTCAACAAGCCCTTGGGGCCACGAGATTGCTCTTTCTCTTACTCTTAAGAGGACAGATCATGCTGTGCAAACGGCCTGCCAATTTGCACAGGTCCAACGTGCCTAGAGCAATGCATTCTGTCCTCATTCAGCTGACCCTACGAATAACTTATGCCTTTAGGTCTTTGTGCTTAAGCTGAAGTCCTTCACCAGCACTGCGACTATTTCCCAAGCAGGAAGATGGGGCAAAGGAAAGCAGGACGAGACGGCGTTTCCAGCAAAGAGGCTGAGAAAATAGTGTAGAAAGATGTGTCGCGACAGACCTGGATTCAAAACTCAGTTCTCCCCCCCACTAGCGTTGTGACCTTGGACAAGTTACTTAATCATTCTGAGCCTTTATTTTCTCATCTATAAAACAGGGTCAATAATACCTATTTCCTAGGACTGTTGTCATGATTAAGTAGGCAGTGTAAGTAAGCTCCTACCTCCGTGCTTGGCAAACGGGTGATGGTGGCGGGGGTGTGGTCATTAGTCAAGCATTGACAAATATTGGCGGTGTGACAGCACTCTGCTTGGGCTGAAGTTACAGCAGTAAGAAGCCATGGTCTTGGATGGATGGGACTGGTCAAGCCGTTGTTCTCGGTGAAATCGTACCTGGGGAGACAGACTGACTCTTGGCTGCACCTCTCACCTGACGACATCAGCAGGGCCCTTAACAGTCCTGCTGTTTGTCCCAGAGTTACTCTGGCAAGAGAGGAACCTGGTATTTGTTGATTGCTTTTCATGGGACAAGTACCGTGATATAAACACGGTCTCATTTCCCCCTAAAATAACTCGATGAAATCCCTGTTGTTATTCACATTTTACAGGTGACCGAGGTAACTCAGGTAACTAGGTAAGTGACAGACCCAGGTTCAAACCCAAGTCAGCCTGCCTTCAAGTGTCTGTCACCGTCCACGCCATGACCCTCCCATTGCTGTAGCTGTTGGACAACTTGAGACTGTAACACAAAAAAACACTCTTGAATTGAGCCTTTATCCTACAATGCCGGCATGAGAAGACCCCTCAAAGGAGTGTCTAAGGTGGGAGGAGGGATTGCTGCAGGGCTTCAGCAGGAGAGGTCAACTAGATCGTCCAGCTTGTGTTAGGAGCAAATGGTCACAACAGAGTCTCCTTGTGGATTGACAGCCATAGTTTGGGCAATTTGGATTTCTGCAGATGAGTGGGGAGAAATCAGGGCTAAGGTTCTGAGCAAGAGGAGTGAGGAGGAACAGCTCCCCGGAACAAGAAGAGGCGAGGCATGAGGGCACCAGCAGAACATTTTTGGCCCTTCCGGATCTCTGACACCAATGTCAGGGGCTTTTCTTCATGCAGAAGCAAAGCTTCAAAATCCGGATCATTGCCTGTGCCTCCGCGCACTGCTACGCGGCAGATGTGTCTGGAAAGAAGGAGTCTTTGATTTAGGATTGTGTGATGTTAACACCAATGTGTTGTTTGCAGTCATGACAGTTAAGGAAGAAAGCCCTGACCTCGAAGCTGGAAACACGGACGATTATGTCACCTGTCTGAACCTGTTCTCTTTATGTGGCTAGGATTAGATGACGTGAACTCAGTTGGTAGAAAGTAAAGGCACTAGTTAATCATTACGTATATTGCTAATATTGCCAGTAAGAATTTTGGGGCTAATACAACCACTATGGAGAACAGTGTGGAGGTACCTCAGAAAACTAAATATAGAACTACCATTTGACCCAGCAATCCCACTCTTGGGCATATAGCTGGACAAAATTTTCATTGAAAAAGATGCATGCACCCCTATGTTCATTGCAGCACTATTCACAACAGCCAAGACATGGAAACAACTTGAATGTCCATCAACAGATGAATGGATTAAGAAGATGTGGTATAGGAGTTCTTCTCATGGCTCAGCAGTTAATGAACCCGACTAGCATCCATGAGGGCCTGGGTTTGATCCCTGGCCTCGCTCAGTGGGTTAAGGATCTGGCGTTGCTGTGACTGTAGTGTAGGCGAGCAGCTACAGCTCCAATTGGACCCCTAGCCTGAGAACCTCCATATGCCACAGGTGCAGCCCTAAAAAGATAAAAAGACAAAAAAAAAAGATGTAGTATATATATACAATGAAATACTACTCAGCCATAAAAAAGAACGAAACAATGCCATTTGCAGCAACATGGATGGAAACTAGAGACCCTCATACTAAGTGAAGTAAGTCAGAAAGAGAAAGACAAAAACCATATGATATCACTTACATCTGGAATCTAATATATGGCACAAATGAACCTTTCCACAGAAAAGAAACTCATGGACATGGAGAACAGACTTGGGGTTGCCAAGGGGGAAGGGGAGGGAGTGGGATGGACCGGAAGTCTGGGATTAATAGATGCGAACTATTGCATTTGGAGTGGATAAGCAATGAGATCCTGCTGTATAGCACAGGGAACTCTATCTAGTCACTTGTGACGGAACACGATGGAAGATAATGTGAGAAAAAGTATATATAAATATATATACACACACACACATATATGTATAGATATATGTATGACTGGGTCACTTTGCTGTACAGTAGAAATTAACAGAACATGGTAAATCAACTATAACGGAAAAAATAAAAACCATAAAATAAAAAAAAAAGAGTTTGGGGGCTAAGTTTCCTACAGTAAAGAGATTATGAACTACCAAATGTATTTCATCAGAAGAGGCAAACACTTGAGGGTCAAGCAGATGCAGAAGGAGGCAGAAACTGACTGGGAGGGAAAACCTTTTGGTAAAGTGAGTGACATAGGTCCCTCTGAGGAAGGATCTGATACCGGTTTGTTTGTTTGTTTTCCCAACTCTTTTTTTTCTTTTTTCTGAATTTATTTTTTGCAGTTATTCAGCTCTTGCTGGCAACTGTCATGCCGTTTCTTCCACCTCATTCTTTTATTTTTTTCTTTTTAGGGCGACATCTTCAGCATATGGAAGTTCCCAGGCTAAGGGTCAAATCGGAGCTGCACCTGCCAGACTACACCACAGACACATCAACATGGAATCCGAGCCACATCTGTGACCTATACCACAGCTCACGGCAACGTGGGATCCTTAACCCACTGATTGAGGCCAGGGTTCAAACCCTTGTCCTCATGGATACCAGTTGGGTTCATTACCGCTGAGCCACGACAGGAACCCCTTTTTCACTCTTTTGATAAAACAGGAGAATTGAGAGTACTAAATGAAGAAATAGCTGTGAAAGCCTCCTAGGAGCTGGATTCCTTTGTTTCAAATGGCTGTTGGGGTAGACGTCACTGAGAAATTCCAGTGACATCCTTGTGCCGTAACGCAGCAGCATTACAGAGAAATGCAGAACTGGCGGGTCTGTACCTAAACCAGGGCATTTTATGTATTTATGGAGGGTGTACTTTTGCGGGGCCTTGGTGTTTGGTTTCTTAGTCTCTCCATTTTAAATTCTCACCATGGACAACTAAGAGGGCTTATCCACAGTATCAAAAGTCTGTGTACGCTGGCATCCACCCTTTCTCAAGGAGCGAGGATGAGCGCTATGTGAAGGGCTGCCTGGAACCATCCTGAGCTGTCTCTGAGCTGGACTGAGTGTTCTTCAGAGAGATAGCTTTTGCAGGAAATTTTGGAGTTCGTGTGCATTTAACGGTGGGCCATGCCCGCTCCCAGAGTCCCTAGAGCAAGACAAGAAGCTCGTGTAGGAGTGCAGAGTGGAGTGGATAGTAGGCACATTGTCCTCTGGCCTTGCTCGTCACACAGATCCTTCTGCTCTGTCGAGTTTAATACTACTGCCTCTGCCCTGCACCAAGAATTTAAAAATAAAATGAACGTAAAATACCATAATTCTTTTTTTCACTGAATGTTAAGCAAGAGGCTAGGAGCAAAAGTTGTGTTATTTTGGCTACATGGAACCCTCAAATAGAAGCTGCTGGAAGAGAACATTCTAAAGAAAAACATCCCTGATCCATAAATAAAGGATTATGATGTTAAATTACTGTAAATGTACGTAATTATAATCAAGTTCACCCTAATTAAAAGCAGGGTGGCCTCCATGTATGCCGAATGAAATCAGTCACATCCCTTTGGTTACAAGGACATTCAACTATGTGGCATCACTTGCCCCTGATTAGAAATTAGGATCATATCCCCAAGCAACAGAAATAAAAACAAAAATAAACCATTGGGACTGAATCAAACTTACAAGCTTTTGCACAGCAAAGGAAAACATAAAAAAAAATTAAAAAAAAAAATAAAAAAAAACACCCAAAAAGACAACCTACGGAATGGGAGAAAATAGTTTCAAACAGTGCAACCAAAAAGGGCTTAATTTCTAAAATATAAAAACAGGAATTCCCATCATGGCTTAGCAGAAATGAATCTGACTAGTATCCATGAGGACGCAGGTTCAATCCCTGGCCTCACTCAGTGGATTAAGTAAGAATGCAGTGTTGCTGTGAGCTGTGGTGGAGGTCGCAGACACGGCTCGATCTGGTGTTGCTGTGGCTGTGGCATAGGCCAGCAGCTATAGCTCCGATTAGACCCCTAGCCTGGGAACCTCCATATGTCATAATTAATTAATTAAACCAAAATATACACACACCTCATACAACTCAACAGCCAAAAAAAAAAAAAAAAAAAAAATTTGAAAAATGGGCAAAAGACCTGAATAGACATTTCTCCAAAGAAGGTATACAGATGGCCAACAAACACATGACAAAATGCTCAACATCCCTGATTATTAGAGAAATGCAAATCAAAACTTCTTTGAGGTACCACCTCACACCAGTCAGAATGGCCATCATTAACAAGTCCACAAATAACAAATGCTGGAGATGGTATGGAGAAAAGGGAACCCTCCTGCACTGTTGGTGGGAATGTAAATTGGCACAACCACTGTGGAGAACAGTATGGAGGTACCTCAGAAAACTAAATATAGAACTACCATCTGACCCCGCAATCCCAGTCTTGGGCACATATCCAGACAAAACTTACCTTGAAAAAGATACATGAACCCCTATGTTCGCTGCAGCACTATTCACCATAGCCAAGACAAGGAAACAACCTAAATGTCCATCAACAGATGAATGGATTAAGAAGATGTGGTATATATACACAACAGAATACTACTCAACCATAAAAAAAGAACAAAAGAATGCCATTTGCAGCAACATGGATGCAACTAGAGACTCTCATGCGGAGTGAAGTAAGTCAGAAAGAGAAAGACAAATACCATATATCACTTGTGTCTGGACTTTAATACATGGGGCAAATGAACCTGTCTACAAAAAAAAAACAAACTCATGGACATGGAGAACAGACTTGGGGTTGCAAAGGGGGAGGGAGTAGGATGGATGGGGAATCTGGGGCTAGCAGATGCAAACTATTGCATTTGGAGTGGATAAGCAATGAGATCCTGCTGTATAGCACAGGGAACTATATCTAGTTACTTGTGATGGAACATGATGGAGGAGAATGTGAGGAAAAGAATTTACATATGTGTGTGTGTGTATATATATATATATATATATATATATATATATATATATATATGGCTGTGTCACTTTGCTATACAGCAGAAATTGACAAAACATTGTAAATCAATTGTAATTTTAAAAATTTTTAAGAAAAAAGGAGTTCCTGGGAGTTCTCGTCTTGGCGCAGCGGAAACAAATCCGACTAGGAACCATGAGGTTACGGGTTCGATCCCTGGCCTCACTCAGTGGGTTAAGGATCCAGCGTTGCCCTGAGCTGTGGTGTAGGTTGAAGATGCAGCTCAGATCCTGTGTTGCCGTGGCTATGACATAGGCCGGCAGCTGTGGCTCCAATTTGACCCCATAGCCTGGGAACCTCCATATGTTGTGGGTGTGGCCCTAAAAAAAAAGAAAAAAGGACTTCCTGTCTTGGCTCAGCCGTTAACGGACCCAATGGTGTCCATGAGGACGCAGGTTCCATCCCTGGCCTTACTCAGTGGGTTGGGGATTTGACTTTGCTGTGGGCTGTGGTGTCGGTCGCAGATGCGGCTCAGATGTGGTGTTGCTGTGGCTATGGCACAGGCCAGTGGCTGCAGCTCTAATTGGACCTCTGGCTGGGAGCCTCCATGTCCCATGGGTGTGGCTAGGAAGATATACACATACACACACACAAAAAAAGAAATTAGGATCATATCATCAAATTTCATCTTCATTTTTAGTGTTAAACATTTTTCTTTGAAGTCTTCCTTACTATTGTTTTGTCCCCAAATAGGATTTTGATTTTTCACATTGAATGGTTGAATTTATAATAATTAGACAAACTTATTTTTGAACTTCCCAAATCTGTTACTTATAAAAGTTCAGTTTTTGTTAAGCTGTAAATATTATCAGGTCTTTATTAAACAAATGTAAATTTTCCATTTGGTGGATTTTCTTCAAAATGTTCCAATCCCTGGAGTTCCCGCTGTGGCTCAGTGGGTTAAGAACCCTGACTAGTATCCCTGAGGATGTGGATTCGATCCCTGGTCTCCCTCAGTAGGTTTAGGGTCTGGCGTTGCTGTGAGCTGTGGCGTAGGTCAAAGGCTCGGCTCAGATCCCACATGGCTGTGGCTGTGGTGTAGGCCAGCAGCTGCAGCTACAATTCAACCGCAGCCTAGGAACTTCCATATGCTGTAGGTGCAACCATAAAAAGCAAAAAAAAAAAAAAAAAAAAATCCAGGCCGTACGTGATTTTCCCATGCAAATCAGCATGTTCTGAATTGCTTCTTCTGTCATCACATGTCTATGTATTCCATGTAGCACATAGTCAGGGAAGTCATATTCATGTTATCAGAGTCTAGAAGAAGCATGGAAAGGAATGCAAATCTCCTGAATTAAAGTATAAGTGGGGGGAGGGAGTGGGATGGATGGGGTGCTTGGGATTGATAGATGCAGACTATTGCCTTTGGAATGGATTAGCAATGAGATCCTGCTGGGTACCACTGGGAACTATGTCTGCTCACTCGTGATGGAGCCTGATCGTGTGGGAAAAAAGAATGTATACGCAATTGGGTCACCATGCTGTACAGTGGAAAATTGACAGAACACTGTAAACCAGGAATAATGGAAAAAAATAAAAATCATATATAAGTAAATAAATTAATAAAATATGTTTAAAGAAATCTACATTTTGGAAAACTTCTGGCTAAGTCAGCCAAAATAAACTCTACTCAGAATTTTCCTTTAATTACCAAAGAGTATACACTGTTTAAAAAGTTTTTTAAAAAATGCATGTTATTACCAAATAAAAATCATCTAGTTGCCATCAGAAAAAAAAAAAGTATAAATGACTTTATAATCATGGATCAGGTTTATATCACTGGAATCCACTATTACTCTTTTTTGTGTGTGTCCTTTAAAAGGATTTTCATTTTGTTATCATCAAAAATGTGTTTCAACACACGATTACTCAATTTCAGAACAAATATTAGCTCTAGAAAGCTAGTGTATTAATGTTTGTACGCTATATATTTAATCTCTAAAAGATGTGATTTCATCACTAGTAAATAAAAGTCTGTACGTCTCTACAAATATATCTGAATTTTGTACGTGTTGCATCTCCTGCCAGCCATCCAAACTTAGCAAGTACCATCATTTTCTTCAGTTCTGATCAAAGCAAAAAATCCTGGCAGGGGGTGGGGAGGGAGGGGGGGATAAATTAGGGGTTTAGGATTAACAGACACGAAACTACAACAGGGACCTACTGTACAGCACAGGGAACTATATTCAATATCTTATCGCCTATGAGGGAAAAGAAACTGGAAAAGGATGTGCATATATATGTATAACTGAATCACTCTGCTAAACACCTAACACTACCACAACATTGTCAATCAACATACTTCAATTAAAAAAAAACTCAGAGTTTGCTGATGGCCTATCAGTTAAGGATTCAGCGTTGGCACTGCTGTGGCATGGGTTCAGTCTCTGTCCCAGGAACTTCCACATGCTGTGGATGTGGCAAAAAATATATATTTTTTTAAATTTTTAAAAATAAAAAAGCTTTAGGAGCTCTCACTGTGGCTCGGGGGGTTGAGAATCCGACTAGTATCCATAAGGATGCAGGTTCAATCCCTGGCTTCACTCGGTGGGTTAAGCATCAGGCGTTGCCATGAGCTGCAGCGTAGGTCACAGATGCGACTCCATCCTACCTTGCTGTGGCTGTAGCGTGGGCCAGCAGCTGCAACTCCGATTGGACCCCTAGCCTGGAAACTTCCATATGCCCCAGATGCAGCCCCTCCCCCCCACCAAAAGAAAGAAAACAAAATACGTCAAAATAATATGTTTTGTTCTGCATTCCTAATTATGCACTCATAGTTATACAATAAAGCATAGGTTCATTTTAATGTCAACAGCTATATGTCTAAAAACACTTTCTTTCTATTAGGTTGTTCACTATGTCACTGGCTGATCCCACAGAAAGGACTCTAGATGGACACCTCCCCAGCGTGGCCCTAGAGAGCAGCAGGAGGTCTTCGAAATATGAGGGCCACAGCCCAGGTTTCCCCGGGACCGGGAACGCCTCGGATAGGAGCGTTGATTACAGCAGATCCCAGTGCTCCTGCAGAAGCTCGAGTTCTCACTACGATTACTCAGAAGACTTTCTGTCTGAATGTTCAGAAACTGCAGTTAACAAAAATGATTTAGAGAAGGCTGTCGTAAAAGGAAAAAAGGAAAAGAAAAAGTATCCTGTTTCTAAAGGTAAGAGGCAAACCTTTCCAACCCAGAGCAAATTTCTAGTTCTAATAACATTACGACTGCATGCACTAGTGTTTGAAGTGGTCCATACTGCTTTACTATTATTTTCTGATCGTAAACGATATGTATTATAACTGAACTTTTATGGACAGCACTAGGAAGTAGAGAAGCTAAGAATAATGACAAAAATGACAAAGATAAAGCCTAGCCTGGCATACACCCTCCTGGAACCGGCTAGTGAGGGTCCTTCCGTTTTTAGTTGACAGGTGGCCTTATTACAGAGCACCACAGTACTGGGATTTCCCGGGCTTCTTGCCTTTCATCTCAGCTGACGAATCAAGGTTTGAGGCGCCCATGAAGCCTAACTCTCTGTCTCGGCACCCCAAGAAGATGGCCTTCGAGTCCGGTGAGGCATAGTGGCAAAGACGCGCTTTAGACACAGATCATTCAGAAAGCTGTAAATAACGCCGATTCCTTGTAGATTTCACAAGGCTCCGCGCCACGGGCCCCTAACTATCCGAGACCCTAACCCTCCCGCCCCCCGCCCAGACTGTGATGATTCCGTGCAGACCACCCTGGGCTTGTAAGCATTCCCAGTATAGACACAGCTGGAACTTGAATCCCGCTGTGACCTTGAGAGCTGCTGCCGGTCAACAGCTGGAGAATAACTAAGAGCCTGCTCTACGCTGAAGCCCGTCTCCTGGCGCCGCGGACCCAGTTCCTGCCCGCCTCCCCCGGCCATGACCGCGGGGCCTGGCACCCCCTGAGCTCGGGCTGCGTCATCTGGAATCTTCAGTTCCCCTTTGTCTCAGCCATGGAGCAGGGCTTCTTCCTCTAAGAGCCGAGTCTGTGAACCCCAGGGGATCCTTTGCGTGTTTTGTGTCTATTTGTGTGTGTGAACTTTTCTAGGGAGAAGGACCCATGGTTTTCATCCAGGTTCTGGAAAGGCTAACAGCCCTTTCTCTCGGGAGGTGGGTGTCCTCACACCCTGCCCGAGGCCCAGGGCAGAGGTCTGTTCTTGCAGAGACGTCACAACAGGATGGACACGTTCAGGTTAGATTCTACAACCCTCAGCCACGTGCAAAATGAACAAAGCTCTGAAAACCAAAGGTCTTTCATATCTTTGGCCCCAATACTGATTTGGCAGCCAAAACCTGATTTGAACTGACATGAGAATGATATTGCGTTCACGATATAAAAAAGTGTATTTATACATTTTATGTATAAATGTATATAATCATATATTTCACTAGAAAAATATTCTTTGATCAAAGGGTGCTGCCTCGTACCCCACTGGGAGTACTATGGAAAATACTATCTATGCGTCACAAAGAACAAACCCCCAAAGTAAAGAAACAGTCTGGCCCCAAGGGTTTGAGATGAGGGATGATGGGTAATATACATCTTACACTGAGTCTAGGCTTGCCTGCAACTGCGTGAAACAGCCCTTAGCATTTACAAAACTATTTCTGCAAGAAACGAACTGCATTTTGAGTCCCAACTGCCTTGTAAATAATTTTGAAAAACTGATTCCTCATTGGAGTTCCCACTATGGCTCAGTGGAAATGAACCCGACTAGTATCCGTGAGGATGCAGGTTCGATCCCTGGCCCTGCTCAGTGGGTTCCAGATCCAGCGTTGCCCTGAGCTGTGGTGTAGGTCACAGACTTGGCTCATGTTGATCCCATGTTGCTGTGGCTGCGATGTAGGCCGGCAGCTATGGCTCCAAGTTGACCCCTAGCCTGGGAACGTCCATATGCCACAGGCGTGGCCCTAAAAGAAAAACGGAAAACAACAACAACAAAAAAACAGAACTGATTCCTCATTTATTTATTTCACAAATATTTACCGTGTCCTTTATGCAAAATACTGTTCATAAATTAGGAACAGCCTAAATGCACTGAGGCCCTTCCCAGTGGGCCAGAACCTAAATTCCACAATCCTTATAAAGCACTGCTCTCCGTTGAGGACTCTTTCGGGTATGAGTACTCAAATTATTTTAAGTAAATCGTGGACACATCTTTAACCCGAATTTCACACCCCTGAAGATCCCCGTGCCACTCTCTGATGAACTTAAAACACTCACTGTGACATCAAGCTTTGTCCCAGAGTGACCCAAATATTTCTTGGTTTATCCTTTTATTCTTTGTGCTCACAGCCCATGTTTTGCAAGGGCTTGCCAAAGAAATTTCATCAGCAATTAATTAATTACATAATTAATGCTGGGATGATGTAATTCAAACCCAAGCAAAGAGCCATGAGTGCAGCCCAAAATCATACACAGGTAAATAAAAGTAGACCTCTGACCCTCAGGGGCTAGTAACACTGAACCAGGAGCCACTGGCATGGACCTAGAATCCACTGACAAATAATAACGTCAGAGATTAATTTCCGTCCCCATCTTAGAAAAGCAAAATTTTTTTGGTCTCTCTTTTTTTGAGGGCCCCACCCTCGGCATACAGAGGTTCCCAGGCTAGGGGTTGAATGCAAGCTACAGCTGCCAGCCTACACCACAGCCACAGCCATGCCAGATCCTTAACCCACTGAGCGAGGCCAGGGATCAAACCTGCATCCTCATGGATGCTAGTCAGATTCATTTCTGCTGTGCCGCGACGGGAACTCCAGAAAAGCAAATTTTATGGCAGGAAAACCTTTCATAAAGAAAAATTTTAAGGCTAAAATGAGGACTTCAATTTGATAGGATTACCGTTTTGGTCAGATATTGGAGATTTACTTAAATCAATGTAAATTGCAAGCAACATTCTATCATTTGATTTTCAAAAAGTGGTTATTTCTTTCCTTTGTAGAAAAACGCACTTTCAGAATGCCTTCAATTTTGTATCCTTCCTTGACGTGTTTTATTGATACAATGCCAAGATGTGTGACAGTCATTCAAAAAATTGGTTCCCGGAGTTCCCGTTGTGGCTCAGTGGTTAATTGCCGTGAGCTGCAGTGTGGGTTGCAGATGCGGCCCGGATCTGATGTTGCCCTGGCTGTTGTGTAGGCCGGCAGCTACAGCTCGGATTGGATCCCTAGCCTGGGAAGTCCCACATGCCACAGGTGCGGCCCTAGAAAAGACAAAAAGGACCAAACAAAAAAAAATTGGTTTCCCAAAAAAGTGATTTCACTGCCTTTGCTTGCTGGGGGCACCTTTTGCCCTGTAGTCTTTAGTGGGGGGAGGTGGCAAAGCTAAGGCAGGGCTGAGTCTTATCCAAGCCCACGTGATCTTTGCAAAAACTTAACACCTCCTGTTTTTGAAACAGTCTTGCCGTCTCCACCGGGGCCTTGGCCAGTGCTCCATGGACAAGGGGTTCAGTCCCCAGGTATCCATTCATGCTGAATCTGCCCCCCCCCACCCATCACTTGAGTACGGCATGAGATGGGGACATAGGCCCCCGTGACCACGTGACCCACACCCCTCCCTCCTCCAGTCTCAGGGCAGCCTCTCTCCTCCAGGGTCACACCACCCAAGAGCTGGAAGACCTTACAAGTTGGGGGTCAAGTTCAGTCATGCTGGACGTGCTGTAGAGCATGACGGCCCCCACCCACCCTGTTTTCATCCAGCCTGATCCGTACTTCCCGGGTCGAGGGCTCTCCCAGCCAGAGCCCAGGCTACTCAAGGTCTGGCCTTGACACAACCACAGACCTCGTCACTGGCCTTCTCGGCGGCGGCCTAGAGCCTGACCTCTGCTTTCCCCTTTGCCCTGTGCTCAAAAGCCCACTCCAAGACCCTCAAATATGTAACCATAGCCCCTCCTAAACTGTTCCCAGTGGGAACATTCAAACCTTTGCTGTAAAGCAGCTCATCCGTTATGATTTGACAGATACCGTGAACATGGTCAGGTCTACATGGCCTGTCAAACTCAAGATGCACTTGCTTCATCCCCAGAAAGCGGCCTCTGGCCAGCTGTTTCCATCACAGGCAGAACTGCCTGTCCCACCCCCTAGACCCAACACCCTAGCCCATGTCTCAGATGATGTGCCCACACTTGCGCCAAAAGCTTAGGGTTAGGACTCCATGACATTGGCCATTAAGTGCCTTTCTCGCTCCAGGACCAGGACTATATATATATATATATATATATATATATATATATATATATATATATATATATATATTTTTTGTCTTTTGAGGGCTGCACCCACAGCATATGGAGGTTCCCAGGCTAGGGGTCTGATCAGAGCTACAGCTGCTGACCTACACCACAGCTCATGGCAATGCCAGAGCCTTAACCCACTGAGCGAGGCCAGGGATTGAACCCGCAACCTCATAATTCCCATCGTGGCTCAGCGGTTAACGAACCCGACTAGGGTCCATATTTTTTCAGATTCTAGAATCCAGTTTCAATCTCTCTTTCTCAGAATATAGGTATACTAATACATAAACACATACACACACATGTATTTACATGCACAGATGCACATACGTACATACCATACAGGTGCGGCAGTGGCAGAGCACACAGACCTGGGCTCCGTCTCACCACTTACTAGCTCTGAGCCCACTGACAAGTGACATCACTAAGCATCAGGTGGTTCATCTTTAAAATGGGATAATAATACAATGAAGTTACCCATAATTTGACATACCCAAATTTAGTTATAAAAGCTTGGTGTAATATTTTTTAGATGCTTTTTGTTCAGGAGTCTATTTTGACTCCTGAACAAAACTATCTAGTTTAGAACATAAATTAGTTAATTTAGGGCCCAGCCACAAGTAACAGAGGAAAAATTGGCTGTGCTGAATTTATTGAAAGATGAAATACTCCTATGAATCCTCTGAGCAGTGTAATGGCTTTTCAAGGGTTTTTTGGTTTTTTGAAATATAAGAGCTCTTGGAGTGTTCTTGTGGCACAGCTGGTTAAGGACCTGGCACTGTTACTGCAGCAGCTCAGGGCACCTGCAGCAGGTGTGAGTTCCCTCCCTGGCCCGGGAACTTCCATATGCTGCAGGCCCAGCCAATAAATAAATAAACATATGAGATCTTATATATAAAATTGGGCTCTAATTTTATGCTCTAAATGCCTCATAACACTGTGATGAAAGGACTGCATCTGATAATCTACACAAAGCATTTTGTTCAATGCTTAACGTATGGCAAACTCTTAGTAAATGTTATCTATTATTACGGTTTGTTTTTTTGTTTTGTCTTTTTGCCTTTTCTAGGGCCATTTCCCTCAGCATATGGAGGTTCCCAGGCTAGGGGTCTAATCAGAGCTGTAGCCACCGGCCTATGCCACAGCCACAGCAACTCGGGATCCAAGCTGCATCTGTGACCTACACCACAGCTCATGGCAACGCTGGATCCTTAACCCACTGAGCGAGGCCAGGGATCAAACCTGCAACCTCATGGCTCCTAGTCGGATTTGTTAACCACTGCGCCATGACGGGAACTCCTATTATTACGGTTTTTAATATAATTTTTATAATAGAAAGATGTACAGGTTTTAAGTCAGAGAAGACCTGATTTTCAGTTCATCCTATGTCACTCTGTGGTTATATGACCTTCGACAAATGACTTATAATCTCCAGCTGTGAAATAGGCGGCTCCTGCCCTTAAAAGGACTGTATTAAATGAGACACCCACATATAAAGGACCTCGCCTAACACGTGGCTCTTCAATAAACCTTAGTTCCTTCCGCCTCTAGCTTGCATGTGTGCACGTGTATGTGCACAGAGGGTGGAGGGCTGGCACAGGTATTACACATACGGGCGTTGTTTACGTGTTTACATATCTATGTACATATCACAACCTGGGTTATCTGCTCACACAGGCCAGAAGGAAATCTCAGCTGAAAAAAAGCACCACTGGAATGGACCCTTTTCAAATTCTCAACTCAGTGTGGCTGCCCTCAGAAGAGGCACCATGGCTCAGCGCCTGCTCTCAGCGAGGCTGCATAAAATTAAGGAGCTGAAAAATGAATTAGCTGATATACATCGCAAGCTGGAAGCCACTGTCCTAGAAAACCAATTTCTGAAACAACTTCAGCTTAAGCACTTGAAAGCTATAGGAAAATATGAGCATTCACAAAATAACCTACCTCAAATTATGATTAAACATCAGAACGAAGTAAAAAATTTAAAGCAGCTCCTTAGAAGATCCCAGGGAAAGGAAAGAACCGTGTCTAGGAAACTTCGAGAAACAGACATCGAGCTGCTGAAGACTAAAGATGCCTTGCAGTTCCTGCAGAAGCTTTCTGAAGACAAAAATCTTGCAGAGAGGGGAGAACTTACTCAAAGATTGTCTGTTGTCACAGCAAAAATGGAGGCAAATGACAAAAAAATACAGGTCTGTATTTCAGAGGCCTAGAAATGTTAAGTTTCCAAAATTAATTTTTTTTAATTTTTTGTCTTTTTAGGGCCCCACCCACAGCATATGGAGGTTCCCAGGGGTCAAATGGGAACTACAGCTGCCAGCCTACACCACAGCCACAGCAACACAGGATCCAAGCTGCGTCTGCGGCCTACACCACAGCTCGCACAGCTCTCAGTAACACTAGATCCTTAACCCACCGAGCGAGGCCAGGGATCGAACCTGCGTCCTCATGGTTCCTAGTTGGATTCGTTTCCGCTGAGCCATGACGGGAACTCCCTGTGTTTCCAAAATTGATAGGGAGAGGAAACACAGCATCGCTGGCTGTGAAGTAAAGGGTTACCAACTGCTCTGCTGGGCGGAGCGCAGGAGCCCTGAGGCCTGATGCGGAGGGCGGGGTGCGGAGAGACACAGAAACAGCGTGTCCTTGTGGGGTCAGCTAGAGCCCTGCTGTGGCTGTTCCCCAACCAATCTGGGGTCCACTTGTCCTCGCCCAGGAAAGCCAGTCCTGACAGGGGTCACAGTGAAGGGAAGGAGAGCGTTTTGCAGGTGCCGAGCAGGGAGCCCAGGTAGTTGGCGCTCCAGAGGCCCGAACTCCCCCACGGCCTTCAGGGAAAGGTTTTTAAAGACCAAGGGAGGGAGGGGCGTTGCAGGGCGCGTGATCAGCTCGTGGACGCTTTTCTGATTGGTTGGTGGTGAGGTCCTGGGGCGTCAGCAGCATCAGCTTTCTGGCGGCAACCTGTCCGGCCTACAAGTGTGTGGGCAGCGGGCCGTGCACGTCTCCCACCTGGTGGGGCTTCAGCATCTGCCCAGCAGCTCAGCGGACACGGCTCAGAGTCCCACGGACAGCCTTGGAGGAGGAACTCAAGGTCCTTGACTTGGCGTAATGGCTAAACTAGTATTATTTTGTCTTGCCTGGCTGTTTTCCTTTCTGGCTCCACTGTCTCATGTCTCTGATTCAATGTCCTCTTTGAAATTCAAGGAAGGCCTAGGAAGCGGAAGCTTTTCTACAGACCAGAGGCAGGTAGAGGGCATGGAGTTGGGGGTCGGGGGAGTGGGGGTGTGTGCCAGGAAGGCCCCATACTGTCTTGTCCAGTTACAGCTGAGCCCGTTTATCTGGAAATGACTTTTCTAAGCCAGTGCAGCTATGGGGTCAAGAGGCGTATGTTCACCTGAAGGGGGTTGTCTGTGCTGAGGCTGTGGGAAGCTCTGAGAACCCAGCAAACTCTGCTCCAAACTGCTATGAAAAGGGCACTTCCCTGAACTGCAAGGTGCAGCTCCCCAGCCCCTCTCCTGTCCCCTCCCTCGCCTGTCTGTCCAGTCATTACCACAGAGGCATTTTGGGTGTTTTGTTTGTTTTTGTCTTTTCAGGACTGCACCCGCACATATGGAGGTTCCCAGACTAGGGGTGGAATCTTGGAGCTGTAGCTGCCAGCCTACGCCACAGCCACAGCCATGCTGGATCCGAGCCACATCTGTGACCTACACCACAGCTCACGGCAACACCGCATCCTTATCCTACTGAGCAAGGCCAGGGATCGAACCTGTGTCCTCATGGAGACTAGTCAGATTTGTTTACGCTGAGCCACGATGGAAATTCCTGGTGTTTTGGAAATAGAAATTTTTCCCAGATCATAGTCCTGGGAACAGACAGGGGAAAGGAATTTAAAAAACTGAAGAATAGGTTGATACTTTCAAGGGCTCATGGGTGTCAAAGCTTTGGGGATTAGGTTACAGGGGATGATTTGGAAGAAACCCTATCTAGACTGAGAATTCTATTTTATATGAGATGGTTTTTGGTCTCTGTGGACAGAAACAGAAATGGAATTAATTTACTCTTTAATTCCTTAATGGTGAGAGGCAAGTGGTGTCCTCTATGAATTTGAAATGAAAAGAAAATATCAAGTTCATTTCATCCACTTTTTTTATCTCAGTTATTTCTTCCTTGGTAAAATCCTCCTCTGTTTTCAAGGAGAATTTTCTCGTGTAAAATGGCAAGGTGAGCTGCAGACAACAATGAGCAACCCGGTTTCTCCTTCCCGTGAAAAGTGCACCAAGTTCTCTTGCTTGGCCTTTCAGAAAATGGACCCATTTTAGCACATGTCTGTCCTGTGAAAGTGTATTTGCATCTCATCTACATATTTCTACATATACATGTTTAAGTAGTTCATGGGGTGTTGTTTTGTTTTGTTTTGTCTTCTCTAGGGCCGAACCCAAAGCATGTGGAGGTTCCCAGGCTAGGGGTCTAATCAGAGCTACAGCTGCCAGCCTACACCACAGCCACAGCAATGCTGGATCCGAGCCGCGTCTGTGACCTACACCACAGCTCACGGCAATGCCAGATCCTTAACCCACTGAGCAAGGCCAGGGATCGAACCCGCAACCTCATGGTTCCTAGTTGGCTTCGTTAACCACTGAGCCACGACAGGAACTCCAGGTATTCTTTTTAATATTAGTTTTTTAGGAAGGGGGACTTTTAGCATATTTCCATGCTACAAGCTTACCATATTCCCCACTTTTCCTTAATGAGAAAGTATTAATATCGCAATGGGGGAAACCACACTTTATGGGAAAAAAAAGGAAAGAAAAGGCTTTTGGCCAAGCTCCTGTCAAAGTCCGCATCGAACAGGTCTCAATAAAAAAAGTTCCCACTTCAGAGAGAAGGCGAATATGCAACAGTGAGTCCTCTGTATTTGGGACTGGCTACTGTGCTGAGTCCCTCGTTTCACTGTCTTATAATCCATCCACGTGGATGTGCACCTCTGAGTCCCTGCCATCACTTTCCGACCAGTTACCCAAGAATCACAGTCCACCGTGGTCTGCACTGATGCTGCTTAACATTTTTAGGGCCTCACCTGCGGCGCATGGAAGTTCCTGGGCTAGGGGTTGAATGGGAGCTGCAGCTGCCAGCCTATACCACAGCCACAGCAACATCAGATCCTTAACCCACTGAGTGAAGCCAGGGATCGAATCCACATCCTCACGGACACGATGTCAGGTTCTTAACCTGCTGAGCCAAAATGAGAACGCTGATTTTTAAAAGTATACCATGCCAAGTTAGCAGAATACTTCGTTTCACCAGAACTGCTTAGGTTTAGTTTTTAAAGTATAACATTGATTATATTTATTGATTTTCAGAATCTGTTAAAAAAAAATTTGTATCAAATTCCAGAGTGTGGAGTTCCCGTCGTGGCTCAGCGCAAACAAATCTGATTACTATCCATGGGGACTCTGGTTCAATCCCTGGCTTTGCTCAGTGGGTTAAGGATCTGGTGTTGCCATGAGCTGTGGTGTAGTTTGCAAACGCAGCTCAGATCTGGCATTGCTGTTGCTGTGGTATAAGCCAGCAGCTGCAGCTCTGATTCAACCCCTAGCCTGGAAACCTCCATATGTTGCAGATTCAGCCCTAAAAAGACAAGAAGAGGGAAAAAAAAATTCCAGAATATGAAAAGCAGTAGGCTGGAAACATTATGCTTATTCTCTAGAGTTGGGATCTGGGATTTTTTTTTTGGCTTTTTGTGTATGTGCAGTAATATTTAGTTCTATTATGTGACCTGTAGACAAGCCATCCACTAAAACAGTATTAAAATTTTGCACTTTTCATAAATGTAATTAGTTCCATTACAGTTGAATTTTTTTTTTAATACTACATCGGTTACAAAGAGTTGAAGTATATATTATTTTCAGAGCTTGGAGAAACAACTGAAACTGAAAAATAAAGCCTTTACTCGGCAGTTGGCCTCTGAGAATCAGAAGACTTTAGAAGCTCAAGCAGCTACAAAGACTCTGCAAACAGAAGTAAAGCACCTTCTACAAAAACTTAAGGTACGTCTTTTAAAGCAAAATGTTACAAAATCTGTCAAATTCTGCTTCCCAAAATATCAGAGCTGTTTATGCCTAATCAATCTTTACTTACCTTCAAGGCTATCTTTTTCAGAGTTCCCATTGTGGCTCAGCCAGTTAAGAACCCAACATAGTGTCTGTGAGGACACAGGTTCGATCCCTGGCCTCGATCAGTGGGTTAAGGATCCAGCATTGCCACAAGCTTCAGCGCAGGCTGCAGATGCCGCTCAGATCCTGTGCTGCTGTGGCTGTGGTGTCGGCCTGAAGCTGCAGCTTCTATTGGAGCCCTAGCCTGAGACCTTCTATATGCCACAGGTGCAGACCCAAAAAGAAAAAAAGAAAAAAGAGTATCTTTCTCACATTTTCTCCCTACCACCATATGAACAGATAGAGGATCTGAAATTATTAGAATGAGTTAATAGCCTGGTGAATAGGTACTATAAACAGAAAAATTAAAACTCTAGTCTATTCGTTCACAAGACTTCTTGTGATTTTTTACCTCATCACATGAAGTAATATTATTGTATTCTGTTAACATTTTACTGCAATCCAAAATAAGTTTTTAATTAAAAAACTAACTTTAAAAAATATTTAGAGTAATTTCAGTAGCCCACAAATTCTTTATTTTTTTTTTCTTTTTAGGGCTCCACCTGTGGCATATGGAAGTTCCCAGGCTAGGAACCCAATCAGAGCTACAGCTGCCAGCCTACACCACAGCCACAGCGACTCAGGATCTGAGCCGTGTCTGCGACCTACACCACAGCCACAGCAGCAATGAGCAAGGTCAGGGATCAAACCCACATCCTCGTGGATACTGGTTGGACTTGTTACCGCTGAGCCACAACAGAAATTTCCTTTTCAATTTTTTTTTAATGAAGTATAGTTGATTTACAGTATTGTATTAGTTTCAGGTATACAGCAAAGTGACTCAGTTATATTTTTTCAGGCTATTTTCCATTATAATTATTACAAGAGGTTGAATATTGTTCGCTGTTTATAGCAAATCTTTGTGGATCATCTACATTATACATATACATAAATTTGTTTTAAAGTCGCCCCTGCAGAAGTACTTACGAAACTGTCTTAAAGTGTGCCCTCACTTGGAGGGTATTATATGCTAAATGAAATAAGTCAGATACTGTGTAATATCACTTATATGTGGAATCTGAAAAATACAGCAAAGCAGTGAATGCGACAAAAAAGAAGCAGCCTCACAGACGACAACCTAGTGGTTACTAATGGGGTGAGGAGCACGAAATACAGGGGTGGGGAAATAAGAGATTCAAACTATTAGGTATAAAATAAGCTATAAGGATATGTTGTACACCACTGAGAATATAGCCCATATCTTACGATAACTATAAATGGAGGAGAAGCTTTAAAAGTTGTGCATCAGGTATACAGATGGCCAACAAACACATGACAAAATGCTCAACATCGCTGGTTATAAGAGAAATGCAAATCAAAACTACCATGAGATACCACCTCACACCAGTCAGAATGGCCATCATTAATAAATCCACAAATAACAAGTGCTGGAGGGGCTGTGGAGAAAAGGGAACCCTCCTACACTGTTGGTGGGAATGTAAACTGGTACAGCCACTATGGAGAACAGTTTGGAGATACCTTAGAAATCTACACATAGAACTTCCATATGACCCCGCAATCCCACTCTTGGGCATCTATCCGGACAAAACTCTACTTAAAAGAGACACGTGCACCCGCATGTTCATTGCAGCACTACTCACAATAGCCAAGACATGGAAACAACCCAAATGTCCATCGACAGATGATTGGATTCGGAAGAAGTGGTATATATACACAATGGAATACTACTCAGCCATAAAAAAGAATGACATAATGCCATTTGCAGCAACATGGATGGAGCTAGAGAATCTCATCCTGAGTGAAATGAGCCAGAAAGACAAAGACAAATACCATATGATATCACTTATAACTGGAATCTAATATCCAGCACAAATGAACATCTCCTTAGAAAAGAAAATCATGGACTTGGAGAAGAGACTTGTGGCTGCCTGATGGGAGGGGGAGGGAGTGGGAGGGATTGGGAGTTTGGGCTTATCAGACACAACTTAGAATAGATTTATAAGGAGATCCTGCTGAATAGCATTGAGAACTTTGTCTAGATACTCATGTTGCAACAGAAGAAAGGCTGGGGGGAAAATGTAATTGTAATGTATACATGTAAGGATAACCTGACCCCCTTGCTGTACAGTGGGAAAAAAAAAAAAAAAAAGTTGTGCATCAGGGAGTTCCCACTGTGGCTCAGTGGAAATGAATCTCATTAGCATCCATGAAGATGCGGTTTCAATCCTTGGCCTCGCTCGGTGGGTTAAGGCTCTGGCATTGCCGTGAGCCGAGGCATAGGCTAGCTGCCACAGCTCCAATTCAGCCCCTAGCCTGGGAACTTCCATATGCTGCAGGTGCAGCTCTAAAAAAAAAAAAAAAAAATGAAAAGCCTTCTCTAAAAATCCAGAGTAAAATAGAAAAAAAAAAAAATGTGCCCACTCTGTACTTCGGGTGTTGGCACTTCACAGAGAGATGCCACTCCAGGCAACTTAATACACATTGATTTCACCACATATGCCAAGTGAAATAACACTCTTGCTGGTGGTATTTGTGTGGTTATTTTGAGACTATTGTATGTATCTTATGGGATAAAACCCATGATGAACTATTGAGAACTGGGATTTGGAGGATGGAACAACATTCCAGAAGTAAGATAAGGTTAGGAGTTCCTGCTGTGGTGCAATGGGATCAGCAGTGTCTCTGGAATGCTGGGACAAAGGTTTGATCCCTGGCCCTGCACAGTGGGTTAAGGATCCAGTGTTGCTGCTCAGATCTGTTCCCTGGCCCAGGAACTCCAACTGCCTCAGGATAGGCAAAAAAGAAGAAAAAAAATAATAATAAGGTAAGGTTAAATAAAAATCCTGGAGCCCTGATTTCGAATCGAAGTGAAAATACGAATTTATGATTCTTTTATCTTTTAAAATAAATACGCATTTCCTGACCGCCTCACTAGCAACGAATATCCCTAGTGCCATACTATGGTCCTCAAAATCCATAACCCACTGAAAAGAACCAAAGCACCTTAAAAAATTCTAAGTCTTGGAGTTCCCATCGTGGCGCAGTGGTTAACGAATCCGACTAGGAACCATGAGGTTGCAGGTTCGGTCCCTGCCCTTGCTCAGTGGGTTGACGATCCGGCGTTGCCGTGAGCTGTGGTGTAGGTTACAGATGCGGCTCGGATCCCGCGTTGCTGTGCCTCTGGCATAGGCTGGCAGCTACAGCTCCGATTCGACCCTTAGCGGCCCAAAGAAATGGCAAAAAGACCAAAAAAAAAAAAAAATTCTAAGTCTTGAGCATGAAATATACTACATGAACCTGGAACATACTGTCATAGAAAGACAAGGAAACGCAAGAGTTCATGTCATGGCTCAGTGGTTAACAAACCTGACTAGTATCTGTGAGGACTTGAGTTCGATCCTTGGCCTTACCCAGTGAGTTAAGGATGCGGCGTTGCCATGACCTGTGGTGTAGGTCGCAGATGCAGCTCAGATCCTGCATTGCTGTGGCTGTGGCGGAGGCAGGCAGCTCCAGCTCCAACTCGACCCCTAGCCTGGAAACCTCTATATGCTGTGGGTATGGCCCTAAAAGACAAACAAGAAAGAAAAGAAAGAGAGAAAGAAAAGAAAGAGAGAAAGAGAGAGAGAGAAAGAGAGAGAGAAAGAAAGAGAGAGAGAGAGAGAGAAAGAAAGAAAGAAAGAAAGAAAGAAAGAAAGAAAGAAAGAAAGAAAGAAAGAAAGAAAGAAAGAAAGAAAAGAAAGAAGGAAGAAAGAAAAGCAAGCAAACTATAAAGAATGAATATCAGAGACTCAGGAAACAAAAGTGGTTCTTACTGGCCAAAGATGGGGCAATTTGAGGATCAATAAAAGTTAGCAATAAAAGTTTGTAACTCGAAACTTAGCAAATATACAGACATCAGAAAGTGCCTAAGAATACCTAAAAAACAAAACAACACAGTGAGGAGTCAGTCGCCTGTAGAGGATGCTGGAGAATCAGCACACTATTTCAAAAACTGGGAGTTCCCTGATAGCTCAATGGGTTAAGGATCCAGTGTGGTCACTGCTGTGGCTCCAGCCGCTGCTTTGGTGAGGGTTCACTCCCTGGCCCCGGAACTTCCACATCCTGCACGCATGGCCAAAAAAACCAACCAGCCAACCAAAACTAGTAAATAAAGGAACAGAAACAGTTACATTTATCTTTCCTATGCTCAGTGTAACAGAATAGTTTGTGAGAAGGGAAGACGCCCTTGGTAAAGGCATTCCTGTCAATAAGGACGAGGCGATGATAGGGTGCAGCTCTCATGATTTTGGATCCCCTGAGGGATTCGTGGGTTCGAGTGACAGTCATCACAAAAGGAAAACCACCTGACGCCTCGTGACTCCCGACCGGCCTGCACACCTCCACCAAGGAGGGCTGCTGCCCCAAACCAGACCTAGATCAGACCAAACATTTAGACCAATTCAAAATACATATGGGGGCAGGGGGACCTGACAAACACCACCTCAGGGATGTCATCAGCGACATCAGACTGTGGCAAACTCTACAGCACCAACGACCCCGTTGCCACAACAAATAAAGTGAACGTGAAACAAACAAAAGAGATGAGGATGGGAACTTGTATGACTAAAGGAGACTATGAGGAAGAACTCCACAGCTGAAAAACAACCCCATTCAAAAGCGGACAAAGGACCTCAGGAAACATTTCTCCAAAGAAGATATGCACATGGCCAATAAGCACCGGAAGTGACGATCAAGTGGGGAATAAAAATCAAAGCCACCATGAAGATATAGCTACTACCCAAAAATACCCAGGAGTACTGTAAACCAGCCCTAATGGAAAAAAATAAAAATCGTTAAAAAAAAAAAAAAAAAAACAGGAGTGGAGTTCCCCAGGTGGCTCGTCAGGTTAAGAACCTGACCTAGTGTCTGTAAGGATTTGGGTTCAATCCCTGGCCCCGATCAGTGCATTAAGGATCCGACGTTGCCGTGAGCTGTGGTGTGGATCTCAAATGCAGCTTGGATCTGGCGTTGCTGTGGCTGTGGAGTAGACCAGCGGCTGCAGCTCTGATTCAGCCCCTTACCTGGGAACTTCCGTATGCCGAGAGTGCAGCCGTCAAGGAAAAACAAAAACAAAAAACCACAAGTGGTGGCGAGGATGTGGAGAAAGTGGAATCCTCACGCACCGTTGGTGGGAATGTAAGACGCTGTGGCCAGGGTGGGAAACAGTATGGCAGGTCCTCAAAAAACTAAAACTGCCTCTGACCCAGCAGTTCCACTTCCGGGTACACCCCAAAGAGAAAGCAAGGCGTCAAAGAGCTATTGTACCCCCATATTCACTGCAGCATTATTCACAAGCGCCCGACGTGGACGTGTCCATCAGCGAGTGCAACAGAACCCGCCTTAAAAAGGAAGGATGGCGGGAGTTCCCGATGCCTCAAGTGCGGCCCTAAAAAGCAAAAAAAAAAAAAAAAAGAGGAAGGATGGCACAACATTATAAGCCAACTATATTGTATTTAAAAAATAATAAAATGGGAGTTCCCACAGCAGAAACAAATCCGACTAGGAACCATGAGGTTGCGGGTTCAATCCCTGGTCTCGCTCAATGGGTTGGGGATCTGGCATTGCCGTGAGCTGTGGTGTAGGTCGAAGATGTGGCTCAGATCTGGCGTTGCTGTAGCTGTGGTGTAGGCCGGCAGCTACAGCTCTGATTAGACCCCTAGGCTGGGGACCTCCATATGCCACAGGTGCGACCCTAGAAAGACAAAAGACAAAATAATAATAGTAAAAATAATAGTAAAAATTTTTAGAAAGGAAGGAAATTCGGGCACATGCTACACCATGGATGGACCTTCAGGATGTTATGCTCAGTGAAATAAGGCAATCACAAAAAGACAAATACTGTATTATTGCTCCGATAGGAGATACTTGGAGTAGTCAGAAATCATCAAAATAGGGAGTATGGCGGTGGCTGCCCTCCCCAGGGGAGGGGACGGCAGAATGGGGAGTTACTGTGTAATGGGGCAAAGTTGCAGTTTTACAAGACGAAGAGAGCCATGGGGGTAGGATGGTGGTGGATGAATGTGTTTAATACAGCTGAACTGTACACTGAAACTGCTTAAAAGGGCAAATGTTATGGTATATGTATTTTTACCACAATAAAAAAAAAGAAAAGAAAAAGCCCCACTGGATTGAGGATGAATTGTGTGGTGTATGAATTCTAGCAATAAAGTTATATTTAACAAAAAGACTAAGAGGAGTTCCCGTCGTGGCGCAATGGAAACCAATCTGACTAAGAACCATGAGGTTGTGGGTTCAATCTCTGGCCTCGCTCAGTGGGTTAAGGATCTGGTGTTGCTGTGAGCTGTGGTGCAGGTCGCAGACGCGGCTCAGATCTGGTGCTGCTGTGGCCCTGGCATAGGCTGATGGCTACAGCTCCGATTAGACCCCTGGCCTGGAAACCTTCATATGCCACAGGCGCAGCCCTAAAAAGACAAAAAAAAAAAAAAAGACTGAGGCATATTAATCAGTCTCAATGCTTTGAACCTGGTTTGAATCCTGATTCAAATAAATTTTTTAAAATTGTAGGACAGTTGGGGAAATGTGAAAAAAAATGGATATTTAATAATGTCAAGGGATTATTTTTTTATTTCTTTATTTGGTAAATGGAATGTTGACACTGTGGTGAGGTTTTAAAAGGGATGCCCTGGAGTTCCCGTCGTGGCACAGCAGGTCAGCAGGTTAAGTGTCCAGCGTTGTCACTGCAGTGGCTCAGGTGGCTGCTGTGGCACAGGTTCATTCCCTGCCCCAGAAACTTCCACATGCCATGGGTGCAGCCAAAAATAAAATAAGAGATGCCCTTGTCTGTTATACATACTGAAATATTTACTATAATTAAATTATATAACATCTAGGGTTTGCCTTGAAATATTCCATGGCCGGGGAGTGGGACCAGATGGGGGTAGGGTGTATGGAGGGAAGCATACAGAACATCAGTTGTTCATTAGTGAAGCAAGTTCATTAATTCATGGGCCTTCTCTGTACTATTCCCTCTACTTCCCTGCATTTTTTTTTCTTTTTTTTTAGGGCCACACCCGAGGCATATGGAGGTTCCCAGGCTAGGGGTAGAATTGGAGCTGTAGCCACCGGCCTGTGCCACAGCCACAGCAACGCCAGATCCGAGGCAGATCTGCGACCTACGCACAGCTCACCGCAATGCCGGATCCTTAACCCACAGAGCAAGGCCAGGGATCGAACCAGCAATCTCATGGCTCCTAGTCGGATTCGTTTCTGCTGTACCATAGTGGGAACTCCTACTTCTGTGTACTTTTAATGTTTTGGGTTTTGTTTTTGCTTTTTAGGGCCGCCTTTGCGGCATATGGAAGTACTTGCCCAGGCTGAGGGTGAATGGGAGCTACAGCTGCCTGCGCAGGATCCTTAATCCACTGAGCGAGGCCAGGGATGGAACCTGCATCCTCATGGATACTAGTTGGGCTCCTCACCACTGAGCCACAACGGAACCTCCTTTAATGTTTTTATAATAAAAGTTTTTCAAAGTAAAAAATAAAAACTACATATTTACGCATTTTAAAAAGTCGCAATAACTCAAGAAGATGAGCTAAATATATTTTTCATCCTTTCCTGCCAAAACCCTATGGAAATGACAGAAAATATATATTTTTAAATAACCCTCTACCCCCTTTCCCCCAAAGATACTGTAATTGTACGAGAACTGCCAAAGAATCTCTGGAAGATAAAAGGTTTAAAGTTTTCTTGGATGGATGGAGTAACTAGACAGAGTCACAATCTAAATCACAGCACAGGAAAAAATTCCACGGACGTGAAAGGAATGGGGAGGGAAATCCCCTGCTGAGACCCGGGGGCGGGTGACCAGCAGGAGCAGAGCCTGGGGACAGCCATCCTCACGGCTGACTGAAGCAGCGATCCTCGTCTTCTTGGCAGCGCACTCCTCCTGCGAAGGGAGCTCTGAAAACCCCATTGCCCCGGCCACGCCCCCACCCAGGAAGTCAGAGCCCCCGGGGCTGGCACCAGACGTCAGCAGATTTACTGCAGCTGTGAGATGCGGCCACCTTAAACCACATCCACCAGCGGATGAATAGGGATTCTGGTCTGGGCGGAGAAAGACACTGTACTCTGGCCTCACTGCGGGCAATGGCAGACGGTGTCTAACTTCCCTCCCTTGAGAACCCCCCAGGAAGTCATCAGTAAAGGACCTCGAGAGAAAATAGACACACAACAGCAAAGAGAGCTGGAGGCGAGTCAGCCGCAAACGGTAGAGACTGAGGTCCGTTTACTGAAGACCAAGCAGGTGCAAGCGCGTCCCCGAGGACTCAGCAAGAGGTGCCTGGAGAGGTGTTCCTCCGGGAGGCGGAAGGTGTGGAGGGCGGAAGTGAGAAGCACAGGGATTGGTGGGTCCTCAGGGACGGACGTGAGAAGCACAGGGATTGGTGCGTCTGCAGAGACGGAAGTGAAAAGCACCGGGATTGGTGGGTCCGCAGAGACGGAAGTGAAAAGCACCGGGACTGGTGGGTCCGCAGGGACGGAAGTGAGAAGCACCGGGACTGGTCTCACCTGCCCGCCCCGCCCCCAAGGAACGCGCCTCATCAGCGAAGCCAGCACGTCCGCCAGGCAAACCGTCTGTGGTTCTTCCTCCGAGACGTCACTGGCTTGCTTGAGAAGAAATGGGGCAACAGGTGTACCCGCTGGTATCCCAGGGTAAAGCCCTTTAAGGAGTAAATTCTGGATTTGGGAGACACTCAGTCAAGTGACTCACCTGAGAGCGAAGCCGGCCGGTCAGCAAATCCCACAGTTTGCCTAGAGCCGGCCTGCCTTCCCTTTCAGGACAGAAGCTACCAAAGAAATGAATTTGCACACAAATCAGCGGGTCAATAAAGTAATCCAGCCCCTCATTCTAAAGTATGTTCAAGCAACCAAATCTGTGAGAAACCAGCAGCGTGAAGAAAGCACAAAAATTACAGGCAAGACTGCTGACCCTACAGGTTTAGTTTATATTCCAGGAGAGAAGATACTGCATCCGGATAATAAGAATGTTGTGGAAATGGGGGGGGGGGGGGGTTAGAAAACAATAATTGGAAATTAAATGGTGATTGTCAACATGCAAGATGCAATAGAAGAGCTAGAAGATAAAGAAAATCCAGGAATAGTGAGGAAATCTCCCAAAAACAAAGAGCCAGAAAAAAAAAAAAAGATAAAAAATCCATGATAGAAAAATAGACACACAGAGAGTATGCTATTTTCAGCGACCCATTGTTTTGTTGTCATTTCCCAGAACTCAGTCACTGAGCCCACTGCCTGTCACCTGTAGTTTCTTCTTGCATTCAGGACAGAGTCCTGTCTCCCACCACTGTTTGATCTGGAAAAATGAGATTGCCTTTTATGCTTCGTGGTCACCCCTAGCACTGACCCAAGGCAAAGAGTGGAAACTTTAAGGATATTTTAAAATCTTGACTGTTCCAGTTACTAAGACTGCATAACACATTACTTCACAACTTGGTGGCTTGAAAAAGGACTTTAGTTCTTGCCTGGAATCGACAGTTTGGGAAGGGCTTGCTCAGCTGAGGTGGTTCAAAGTCTGGGGGATGGAAGTATCTGAAGTCTCACCTCTGTGTCTGTAGTTGGTGCCAACTGACAGCCAAAATCCTAACTGTCGTGTTGGCTGGAGCCACCTTGCGTGCAGCCACTGCATGTGATGTGGGCTTCCTCACAACATGACGGCTGGGTTCCAAGGAGAAGAGCCGAGGGAGAGAGACAGAGAGAGAGACAAAGACAGAGACAGAGACAGAGGGAGGCAGAGGGAGAACTGGTCACTTCCGCCTCACTCCCTTTGTCAAGAGGAGCAGCAGCAGACTCCACCTCTTGATGGGGAGTCCCAAGAGAGTATGGGACCAGAAATAGTGCTCTAGCAATTTTAGGAAAAACTACTCTATTACATTACCGTAAATCAGTACTGTTTGAGCTGGGAAGGGTCTGGTCCCCAACGTCCAAATCTCTATTTCTTCTGTACCTTCGAACTCATTTTCAAAGTCACCCAACACCAAGTCTAGGCCCCCCTGCATTTCTCCTGCAGGGGCCAACTAAGGAGATGAATGTCAACCTTGCACGGCCCCAGATGGGGTCCTGCAACCCCAGCCTACCCCTACCAAAGGGAGGGTGTCCATTAAGACATTGTTTCCTATCTAGTTGCTGGAAGCCGTCTATCCTGACCTTAGTACGGTTCCACCATGACCCTCCTTCCCACTTAACTCTGACTTGATACCAGGGAGCTTGCGAATAGTCTGTTCCAAGTGCTCCACAAGCGTTCCAGGAGCTTTCCTAGCTGTAGGTTTTCCTTCTCGTTGTCTCTCTTGGTTATATGCTTGAATTCAATCACGCAAGTGTCCTGGATTGGGTCCTGAACCTGTTGTCTTCGATTGGCGGTCCAGCTCCTTTGGTCCAGGCCTGAAGAAGGACTGTTCTCCTCGTGACTTCCTTTTGACCCCAGTCAGCCCCCCACCAGCCCCCTCTCAGTCAGGACGTCCTGATCTGCCTCCTTCCTGCTCCCTGGAGCTCAAGTCCATACTGACTCTCTGAGGCTTATTTAAACCAAATCAAAAGATATAACTGAGTTGTCCAGACCATCAAAACCTAGCCCTCTAAACATCAAAATCTTTCTTGTCCTAACCAGTGTGGGTGAAATAATCTTTCTAAAATGTTCTCCACAATATTCTTTTCTTTTTTTTTTTTTCTTTGCTTTTTAGGGCTTCATCCGCAGCATATGGAAGTTCCCAGGCTAGGAGTCAAATCAAAGCTGCAGTTGAGGCCTACACCACAGCCACAGGAACGCTGGATCGCAGCCCCATCTGCGACCCACGCCACAGCTCACAGCAATGTGGGAGGGATCCTTAACCCGCTGAGTGAGGCCAGGGATCAAACCCACGTCCTCACAGGTACTAGCCGAGTTCATTACCATTGAGCCAGAACGGGAACTCCTACACAATATTCTTAAACATAACATCCAGAATATACTGGCGTTCCCATCGTGGCTCAGCGGTTAACGAATTCGACTAGGAACCATGAGGTTGCGGGTTTGATCCTTCACCACACCCAGTGGGTTAAGGATCCGGCGTTGCCGTGAGCTGTGGTGTAAGTCACAGATGTGGCTTGGATCCCCAGTTGCTGTGGCTGGGGTGGAGGCTGGCAGCTGTAGCTCCAATTGAACTCCTAGCCTGGGAACCTCCATATGCCTCGGGTGCGGCCCTCAAAAGACAAAAAAAAAAGTTCTCAGAATGAGATTTTTGCCATCGGCAGCAACAAGGGTGGACCTGGAGGGCGTTATGCCAAGGGAACTAAGTCAGACAGAGAAAGACAGATATGTATGATAGCCCTCATATGTGGAATCCAAAATATATAGGGAGTTCCCTGGCAGCTTAGCAGGGTAAGGACCTGGCATTGTCACTTCTGTGGCTCGGGTTACTGCTGTGGCATGAGTTCAACCCCTGGCTTGGGAATTTTTGGCTGCCAAGGACATAGCCATAAATAAATAAATTTTTTAAATACAACAAACTAGTGAATGTAACAAAAAGGAAGCAGACTCACAGATACAGCGAACAATCCAGTGCTTCCCAGTGGGGAGAGGAGGGGGGGGGGAAGGGCAGGAGAGGGAGAGGGGACAGGGGTATGAGCTATTATATGTAGAATAAGCTACATTTTACAACAGTATTTTGTCACTGAATATGAAGTATTAGCTTTAGAACTCATGAATCACTCTAGTGTACACCTGTAACAGAATACTATATACAGCAATTATACGAAAAGCAAAAAATTAAAAAAAAAAAAACAACTTTTTTCTCAACTAACCAAGATTTCAAATTTTTTGTTTTTGCCAAGACTTTAAAAAGTCAGTATTGAGACGTAAAGCCAAAGAATGAGGTCTTTGTTTTGGGCTCTGCTCTCCCCCTGCACTTTCCGTGCAAACGGAACTTTCTGGGGGAGATGAACGTTCTGCTGTCTCACTGTCTAACCCTGTGGTCGCCACTCGCATCAGCTACTGCGCTCCTGGAATCCGGGTGGCGCGGCTGAGGACGGCCTTGTTAAATTCTTCTCGATGCAAAGTCACAACAAGGCCAGCAGCCACTGTAATTAGACAATGCAGAACAATAAACCTCATGGCACAGGCCCAGCGGCCAGAAAAAGACGCCGCAAAAGAAGCTGGCTTGCAAACTCTGCAAAAATGTTGTGTGCATCACAATGACTAGCCGCTGTGAAGAAGCTGCGTCCTTTTGACGTCAGGAAGGCTACAGAATGCTGTGGCCCGCTTCTGCTTCTGCCAGAAACTACAGATTTCATTCAAAGGACACTGAGCTCACTTTCCATTGGGTTTTACCAGGAATCGAGGTTGATAAGAGCAAACATTTATAAAAACATTGGTATTGTGGTTCTCTTTAGGAGAAGGATCGAGAGCTTGACATTAAAAACATCTATACTAACCGGATATTTAAAAACTTACATGACAAAGACGACTATCCAAAAGGTATGGTAGGTTTTCATTATTTTTGCTCAAAATCTGTTGTGGGGGGTTCCTGCCATGGTGCAATGGGTTAAGAACCTGACTGCAGGAGTTCCCATCTTGGCGCAGGGGAAACGAATCCGACTAGGAACCATGAGGTTGTGGGTTCAATCCCTGGCCTCACTCAGTAGGTTAAGGATCCAGCGTTGCTGTGAGCTGTGGTGTAGTTTACAGATGCGGCTCGGATCCCACGTTGCTGCGGCTGTGGCGTAGGCTGGCGGCTGCAGCTCCAATTAGACTCCTAGCCTGGGAACTTCCATGTGCTGAGGGTGCGGCCCTAAAAGACTGCTCAGAACACTCACCTCTTAAGAGGTGACTACATGTTTACCTGTCAAGACAACATCCTCAGGTTGCCTGGCCTTCCATTGTTTGCTTCTGGTTTATAAGCCAGAAGAACAGCCAGCAGAGATGATGAAACCAAACTTGGGGTCACTTAAATGGGCTAACACTTCAAGGAAAGTGACCACTAGGTTTGGCGGCCCTGCACTTGGGCAAGGGCAATCCCACCTTTGACAACCAAGAGCTCTGCCCCAGGAGATGCCTGCAGCTTACCCCTCGCAGTTGTGTGTCTATGGTTTTGAACCCCTTCTGCAAGCAGGGACAGCTGTGTCCCCCAGAGCAACGCCAGCCTCACCTAATGCCTGCTGCCTGGTACTTCACCACTGTGAGACCCATAACCAAATCAGACGAAACGGTAGGGGAAAAAGGGAGACCGGCCAATGTAATACATTTGCTGAGGATCTTCAGAATACATCTAGGATACTTAATTATTATGTTACGAACTTCAGTTGTTACCTTTAAAATCAGTATTGCTTCCACATGTAAAATATGTGTCTTCCACATAATGTACCTGTTCCACAGTTTCTTCAACAAAGTCGGTCCAAGCAGACAGGAAGAGTTTTTCATTCCCAAGTGTGAGACACCAGGAAAGCCAAAAATCGGAAGATGTCCCGTCTTGGACGACTAAGGTACGGCCAATTTGAATTCGTGCGGTGTCTCACTAAACCTACCTTTACAAACACAGGCTAGCGTCACTTGTTCTATACACAAAGTGTCGGTAGTCACTGAACAGAAGACACGGTCTAAAATTACCTGCAAACCCCCCAAATGCGGTTTTGCGGTTTTTCTAAATTACAGGGTAAAAAGACGGCAGGCAGCGTTGGTCATCAAGAAAGGTCAGTGGAAATGATCCAGGCAATTCCTCAAGGTATCAGTAAACTCCCAAACCAAGAGGATTCCAAGCGAAAATATGCAGGTAATTTTAATTGTCAAGGCTCCTTTACTCTTAAAGTTGCGAATGACTGCGCGTGTGGGTGTGTGTTTGTACACTAAGTGGACTTCAACCAGATCCGGACGATTTAAAGAACTGTCATAAAATGAAGAGTTGTGCAGCCACTATTAGGTGAGAAGCCGAACATCGGTGGGGGTCCCCAGGTCACCCTGTGGGCCCTTGACACCCCTAAGCCTCGCCCGTCGCCCACCAGAAGCCACCGCCATCTTCAGCTGTAGGCTGCTGTCCCGTTGCTTTTCCGCACAGCTCCGCGTCCTGTGTGCCCTTCGACCACACGTTCAGTTGGAAAACCCGAGTGGCAAACCCAACCCCATCTGAGCAAAGGGTGGCACTGCCCAGCGCTCCCAGCAAGAGCAGTCTAGGAGACACTTCCCCAGGTCCCCCCCCCCCATCCCCCGGCCGCAGGCAGCAGGGAGAGGACTTCAGGACAGGCCCTGAGGGGCCACACCTTCGCTGTGGGGCCAAGCACCTTAGAATAAGGTTGAAATAACCCCGAAGTCAGGCAGAACCCAGCCGGGAGGCCACCCTGTCCGGGACAGCTCTTTCTCTGGTCACTGGTCTATTTACATTTTCCACCTATATTTTAGTCCATAGGCTGTGTCAGGCGCTGTGCCAGGCACTGAGGAGTAACAGTGAAGATGAAATGCCTTGCCACCCATGTGCATGTCCCCCTCTCAGAGGATCTGCAGGGTGTGTCATAGGGTGAGGGGGCAGGAGCACTGTATGGGAGGTCCAGATGGGGAGTTCCCACTGCAGCGCAGGGGGTTAAGGATCCAGCTTGTCTGTGGAGGTGCTGGTTTGATCCTCTGCTAGGTGCAGTGGGTTAAGGATCTGGCTTTGCTACAGTAGCTGTGGCATAGGTCGCACTTGCTGGATTCATTCCAGGGAGCCCAGGAACTTCCATAGGCCACTGAAAACGAAAAATTTTTAAAAAAAGAAAGAAGATGCAGAGACGGGGTGGCTGAGATGAGGCTGCGTCCATGCGCCTCAGTAGGACTTGCAAGGAGGGAAGAAGTGATCTGAGGGGAGGACCCCCCCCCCTCAAAGAACCCTCCAGGCAGGGAACAGAGGCCCCAGCTTGGAGGAGGTGGGATGTTGGGGGGTGGGGGGGCTCTGCGGCTGCAATAAGGACCCAACCTTTTTCTCCAAGGGTGATGGGAGCCCAGAAAAGGAGGCCAGGCAGCAGCTGGGGGGGTGGGGGGGGGGAACAAGCCCTCCCGCCCACGTTAGCAAATGCTCACATTCGCATCAGGTACCACAGGGCCTCGTGCTGACAGTCTTTAGAATTGTACATTTTGCTGGCTTCTGGGCTCACCACTAATTCTCAAACGTCTTCTCCTTGCTAGTATGCATTTTTCCTTTTTCTGGAGTGTAAGTGAATAATTTTATTTCAGGATGTATTCACGCTGAGATCATTTTCCAACTCTGTACACCCAACGTTGTCCCCTCCCTCCCTGGGACAGGCCCCCAGATTTGCAAATGACAGCCTTGCTGAGCGGGTTCAGAGGTCCTGCGAGGGTCTGTACCTGCGACAGGCCTGTCCTCTGCGGCCAGGGCTGCGCCGGGCTTCCTGCGGGCCTGGGAGGGAGCGGGAGCGGGAAGGGCATCTTCAGGCTTCTCCGCTGACCAGTGTTCTGCCATCTCTCTTGCCGCCAGTTCGCTTACCCACCTCATTCTTCACAGTAACTGCCTAGATTCGAGACTGCCGGGTTCTATGTCATTTTTAAGCAGCACTCCTTCGACAGACATCCAGGATGTCTCGCTCTGACTAAAACAGGGCACAGTAAACATCCTTAGAGGCATCTTTGTGTGTTTTGTAGGATCTGGTTTGAAAAATGAAGTTGTAGATAAGAGTAGGTTCACTTAAAATTCTGATAGATACAACTGAATTGCCCTTCAAAATAAGGTGTGCTGGGAGGTCCACCGTGGCTCAGCGGGTGAAGAACCCAACTAGTAGCCACGAGGATGCGGTTTCAATCCCTGGGCTCACCTCAGTGGCTTAAGGATCCGGCGTTGCCATGAGCTGTGGTGTAGGTCGCAGACACAGCTTGGATCCCACATTGCGGTGGCTGTGCTGTAGGCCGGCAGCTGTGGCCTGGGAGTTTCCATATGCTGAAGACACAGCCTTAAAAAGACCAAAAAAAAAAAAAAGTGTGCTAATTTTACACATCCACCAATGGGGAACAAAAGTTCCAGTTTCTCCACAGTTTCTCCAACTCTAGTAATTATTTGCCAGTTGGATGGGTGAAAAATATTCTCATTGCTTTAACTGGCATTACATCTAGCTACATCTATTAATGACACGGTGGCAAATCTTATTATTTTTCTTTTGGTTTCATGATTCTCATTTATTCAGTATGTTCTAGAAAACTATGACGCTTCAAGCTTACTAGCATCCTTCCCTATATTCTGGGGGTTGAATGGATTTACTTTCTTTCCTGTCATTTTTTTTTGGGGGGGTCTTTTGTCCTTTTAGGGCCACACTCTTGGCATATGGAGGTTCCCAGGCTAGGGGTCTCATCAGAGCTGTAGCCGCCAGCCTACACCACAGCCACAGCAACATCAGATCCGAGTCGCATCTGCGACCTACACCACAGCTCACGGCAACACCAGCTCCTCAACCCACTGAGTGAGGCCAGGGATCGAACCCGTAACCTCATGGTTCCTAGTTGGATTTGTTTCCGCTGCACCATGATGGGAACTCCCTTTTTGTCATTTTAATGTGCTTGTTAGGAGGTGTCAAGAAGTGTGCTCAAGGAGTTCCCGTCGTGGCGCAGTGGTTAACAAATCTGACTAGGAACCATGAGGTTGAGGGTTCAATCCCTGGCCTTGCTCAGTGGGTTGGGGATCCAGCATTACTGTGAGCTGTGGTGTAAGTTGCAGACACGCCTCGGACCCCACATTGCTGTGGCTCTGGTGTAGGCCGGTGGCTACAGCTCTGATTAGACCCCTAGCCTGGGAACCTCCATATGCCGCGGGAGCAGCCCTAGAAAAGGCAAAAGACACACACACACAAAAAAAGTGTGCTCAACATGCCGTCTTCAAATAGAAATCCCTTACTTTTAAAGATCACTAAGCTGACGATTTTTCTATAGATTTATCCAAGGAAGAGGGACATGTGGAAGCACAGCCACCTCTGGAGAATACTGGACGACAGAGAGAGAGAACAGAAGACCAAGAGAAGATCATTGTAATGAAAGAAGAACAGGAACTACCACCAAAAAGAATTCAAGTAGTCCATCCCGAAGGGGAAGGTGGTCAGGAAGATGATACAGTAAAAGAAAAGTTTAAAAGTCCAGAAATAAGTGACATGGACGAAACGCCAGATAAAAATGCTCCTCCAAGTATCAAAATACCTTTCAGACAAAGAAAGCATTATTCATTCACAAAAGCAATTGAAAACTTGCATCACGGGCTTCCTGCCTCTGGTGGGCCAGCCAATGCAGGCGCCACGAGGTACACTCACAGCACAAGCAAGCACTGTACTCACACAGAAGAGCTGAGGCTGGAGCATCCTGCTACAGCCTATGAACCCTCTTTTGGTAAATCTTCCAGAAAAGCAACAGACACAACTTTCACAGAGAAGAAAAGCAATCTAATGGAAGAACTCTTTGGATCAGGCTATGTCTTTAAAAATAGCCAAACAAGTACTGCTGCTATGAAAGGGTCTGAGGAGACTTTGCAGAGTAAGAAGATTCACCATCTAGCCCCTAGTCAGGTCTCCGCCAGCAATGCTTTTGGAGATTCTAAAGTTACTGTGGTAAATTCTATTAAGTCATCTTCACCTACAGAAGGAAAGAGGAAAATAATTATTTAAATATAATCAATATCCTAATCCATTCTGGTCTGATATTCTGCCTTTATGTCCCTTAATCTTGTTTAAATGTGAGTGAGTGAGTTGAGTGTGTGTTTTCAGTACTTAAATGACCTGGATAATTAAGGTTTTGTTTTATTGCTAATCTAATTTTAAATTCCATTGTATATTATTAGTCAATGACATTTCAAATACAAAACTACATCTTTTTTTTCCCTCCAACTGAAATATGTCCATTATAATTTGGAAGATTATACAACTTCAATATTCTATGGGATTCCATAGCTATTAAGTTAAAGTACTCAACCCAAGACATGCACTTCTCTATACAGAAGAACCTTATCAGAATCAAATTACATGGTAACGTTAAAAACATGGAAACAGCTCTGAAAGGGAACACTACAAGAAGTCTCTATTTTATTTATTTATTTTTTCTGTCTCTTCTAGGGTGGCACTCGCAGCATATGGAGGTTCCCAGGCTAGGGGTCCAATGAGAGCCAGAGCCACAGCAATGCAGGATCCGAGCCACATCTGTGACCTACACCACAGCTCACAGCAACGCCGGATCCTTAACCCACTGATCGAGGCCAGGGATTGAAGCAGCATCCTTGTTACTGCTGAGCCAGGAGAGGAACTCCAAAAGTGCAGTTATATGTGTTTTTGAGGCAAAGAGCTATACATCAACTGATGTACTATTGACAGTTTACATAATCCAGGTCTACGTGCACAAAGCGAGCAGTGGGTCATGGGTCATCACGACCCCTTATGAGGCTAAGAAGGAATGTTATCTCCTGAGGGCATCTGGTTGATGCACAACTCACACTGAGGGGGAGGGAGAAACTGGCAAGAGAAAAATTTTATGTTTAAAGTCTTGCCATAAAACATGCATTTGATTTCATCAATATCAACACCCTTGAAAACTGAGACCAGTACAATAAACTTTCAAAAGGGAGTGAAAGTTATGTGGGAAAAGAATTGTGTTTAAAACCAAAGATAAATACTACAATTGGCATAAGCTTTGCTCTTTATGAAAAGCCTAGTGGTCAAAATAAGAGAAGGAAGGAAAGAAAGGGGGGCAGGAGCGGAGTGAGAATCCTCAGAGGCTTCAGGGGCAGCTACACAAATGCACGTGAAATGACACAACTGCCTCACTCTAAATCCTGGAGAGTTAACGAAAAGAAGACTCTTAGAAATGCACAGTATAAGGTTATGAGATTACAATGCCTACTCCCACTTTATAGCAGATGGAGGGTTTCTCAAGGGATCTTTTTTTTTTTGTCTTTTTTGTTGTTGTTGTTGTTGTTGTTGCTATTTCTTGGGCCGCTGCCTCGGCATATGGAGGTTCCCAGGCTAGGGGTCCAATCAGAGCTGCAGCCACCGGCCTACGCCAGAGCCACAGCAACGCGGGATCCGAGCCGCGTCTGCAACCTACACCACAGCTCACGGCAATGCCGGATCCCTAACCCACTGAGCAAGGGCAGGGACCGGACCCGCAACCTCATGGTTCCTAGTCGGGTTCGTTAACCACTGTGCCACGACGGGAACTCCTCAAGGGATCTTTGCTTATGCCTACCCACCGCAAAAGTACAAACGATGACACTGTATCAGAGCTATTTAAAAGTACTTCTTTTAAATAGGATAATACTATTATACTACTAAGTAATAGTTAATTACTTAACTACAATAGAAACCCTTCACTTTCTAGCTGTCTTAATTGCTTAAAAATATGCATAGACAGTCGCAGGATAATTAAAAAGCTATTATCTCTGGGGAATGAGATTGTGGCCAATTTGCAGATTTATTCTTGATTTTTTTTTTTTTTACTATGATTTTCTACAATGAACATAAGCTTATAATCATGAGGAAAAAAGTTTTAAAATAAAAAACAAGAGATCCATTTCCTATAGTCTGACAGGTACACTGGCACTCCTGTTGTAAAAAAGTTAAAAATGCTGTATTAACTGTACATATATGTTTGTTTGTCTCTTTTGTCTTTTCTAGGGCCACTCCCGCAGCACATGGAGATTCCCAGGCTAGGGGTCTAATAGGAGCTATATCCACTGGCCTACGCCAGAGCCACAGCAACGCCAGATCCAAGCCGTGTCTGCAACCCACACCACAGCTCATGGCAACGCCGGAACCTTAACCCACTGAGCAAGGCCAGGGATTGAACCCGCAACCTCATGGTTCCTAGTCGGATTCATTAACCACTGAGCCATGACAGGAACTCCACAAATACGTTTTTTTTAATCAGTTGTTCAGCTGGTAAACAATAGAGCCCTCAGGCAAGTAAGCAAGCTGCAAGCTCTGAAATCAGTGTTTGTCTAACAAGCATTTGCTGAGCATCTAAAAAGCCTCCAGGACAAAACCCAGAGGACTAACTCAGCCCAGGTAAGGACCTAAGAGGAGGTCCCTGCCACAAACTAGGATGCCAGCCTCAGCGAGCCACCAAACTTGTCTTAAACTCTGAAGCTCAATAGCCACATCCACTTAAAAAACATGCACGACTTCGAGGCGGCGAGTTAAGTTTTACTGGGGGCAACGTGAGGACTAGAGCCCGGGAGGCGGCCTTTCGGAGAGCTCTGCAAAACCGCTCCCAGGAGGCAGCGGGGAGTGTCCGTGTGTCTGTGGCTCTGGTGGAGGGGGAGGTCCATGCAGACACGCACACATTTTTACGGAAGTCTGCTGCTTCTCTCGTGAAGGTCACTGCCAGTCCCGAGGAGCAGACGTCACCAGGAAGGATGTTAGCGCTTCTCTAGATGCAAGGAGATGCCAGAAGTGGGCTCATAAAATCTGAAAGCATCTGTCTGAAGACCTGTTCTGCCAGTTTTTCCAGAGCACAGAGCGCCTCCCTCCTGGTCCCCTGAGCCCCTTTCAGGGGTGTCGAGGGTCGGCAGCTGTGGTGGCTCATGATTTGGTCCGCGTAGAGGCAGCGGGCAGTGCCCGTCTCCAGTTCACAGCCGTCATCAGCCCTCCTCCTGTGAGCCAGAGGCTGGGTTACCTGGTCTCCAGAATCGAAACCTCAAGTTTTAAGAGATCTAGGCTGCAGTACTCCCAGGGCAGCAGAAACGCAAATCCTCCCTGGAGGAAGCTACCTTTCACCCAGGCCTCAACGAATTCCCTCGGTGGAGTTCTCTGATAGCCGAGTTTAGCCACCCAGTGCTGTCACTGCTGATTCCACCAGAGAGGTAAGAAAAAGACACAAGAGGGGTTCCCATTTCGGCAGCGGTTTAAGAACTCGACGAGGATCCATGAGGATGGGGGTTCGATCCCTGGCCTCACTCAGTGGGTTAAGGATCCGGCGCTGCCGTGAGCGGTGGTGTAGGTCACAGACGAGAGTCAGATCCCGCCTGGCTCTGGCTGTGGTGTCGGCGGGCAGCTGCAGTTCCAATCCTACCCCTAGAGCCTGGGAACTTTCACGTGCCATGAGTACGGCATTTAAAAAAGAAAGGATGCAAACCAACAGGAAGAACAGGTATCAGTCAGATCTGCAAAGACTCCCACATACAGTATTACTACACTGTGGACCAAGAAAGTCACCTGCCATTTCAGTAAACAAGGGGTGCTGTGGCCATCAGCCACTGCGGCTGCCCCCACGGATACACCAGGAGGGGAATTTGGGGTGGAGGAAGACAAGAAACAGGCCCTGGACAGTGAAGATGTGCATCAAAGGAACAATTTCAATAAGGCCAGACACTCGCGTCTTCACATCCATAAAAAAGCACTAAAACCATGAGGACATCTGCTTTTTGTGATCGGCAGTAACCTGCTGATGTTTTAACTACACATGTGGTTTTTTATCTTCCCAGCCACAAACTCCTATACATCCTGGCTCCTCCCTCACCTCTTTGGAACAAACCCTCAAAGCTATCTGAGAAGCTGCCTTCCTGGGAGACAGACCTCGGTAGTAATAAAACATAATTGCCAATTTTTAGGCTGTGCCTTTTTGTCTTTTCAGTCAAAATATACAGAAAGTATGTTCTTAAAAATAAAAGTTTTTAAAAATAGGACTAAAAATAAGCACTCGGAGTGGGTTAAGAATCTGACGGCAGGAGTTCCCGTCGTGGTGCAGTGGTTAACGAACCCTACCAGGAACCATGAGGTTTTGGGTTCAATCCCTGGCCTTGCTCAGTGGGTTAAGGATCCGGCGTTGCCATGAGCTGTGTTGTAGGTTGCAGATGCGGCTCGGATCCTGCGTTGCTGTGGCTCTGGTGTAGGCCAGTGGCTGCAGCTCTAACTCGACCCCCAGCCTGGGGACCTCCATATGCCACGGGAGCGGCCCAGAAAATGGCAAAAAGACAAAATTTAAAAAAATAAAAAAGAATCTGACTGCGGCAGCTCGGGTCGCTGTGTAGGTGAAGGTTCCAACCCCGGCCCTCTTTTGCTCGGTGGGTTAAAGGATCCAGTATTGCCACAGCTGTGGCCTAAGCTGCAGCTGCAACCAGGAACTTCCATATGCTGTAGGTGCGGCCGTAAAAATAAAAAATAAATTAAAAAAAAAAATCAAGAACTCAAAAGACACATAATTTAATTTAAACTAATAAACAGGCTTGACAGATGAGACCAGAAGGAAGGAAGTAGAAAGGTCTGAAGATGTGATTACTGTAAATTTCAGAGAGGCAGAGAGAAAATATGAGAAGGTTGACAGGCACGTTCTGAGTGAAAAAGTTGAATGAACACCCAATCACTGTTTCTGAAGAAGAGGGACGAGAGAAGAATGCTGTCAAACCCAAGTCTGTGTGCCTGACCTGCGGTGAGGCCAAAGGGACGGCGACGTCCGAGTTGGCAGCAGAGCGCGGTTGACTGCAGGACGGGGACCTGTGATCAGAGACCCAAGCCCTCTGAGGGTTTTCAAGGGAGAGTTTCAAAGGCAAAATGAGTGTTGCGGGGGCTGCAGGGTGTGCGACTGACTTTCTTCCGGCTGGGGAGGCAGTGGTGCAGAGTCAGATAGAAGGATGTATCTGACTTCCACACGGGTGCATAGAAGTCCTCAGCTACCGTCCTGGGGAGGGCAGGGCTTAGTTCCTGCAGAAGTCAGTCGCTGCAGGAGGGACAGGGATGCTGCTTTACTGCTGCACTACTGTTTCTTTAGTTTATTTTTAAGGCCCCACCTGCGGCATGTGGCAGTTACTGGGCTAGGGGTCAAGTTGGAGCTGCAGCTGAGGCCTATGCCACAGCCACGGCAACGCCAGACCCAAGCCGCATCTGCAACCTGCACCACAGCTCGCTGCAACACCGGATGACAACCCAGAGTGAAGCCAGGATGGACCCCACGTCCTCAGGGACACCCGCTGTGTTGGGGTCTTAAGCCAGTCGTGGGAACTCCAGCACCATGGCTTCTGGACTATTCCTCCTGTTTCTGCACCCCCTCACTGGCCTCGCTCAGTGGGTTAAGGATCCGGCGTTGCCGTGAGCTGTGATGTAGGTCACAGATGCGGCTCAGATCTGGTGTTGCTGTGGCTGTGGTGTAGGCCGGCAGCTACAGCTCTGATTAGACCCCTAGCCTGGGAACCTCCATATGCCACGGGTTCGGCCCTATAAAGACAAAAGACAAAAAAAAAATTTAGATATTAAGCAATCTGGTCCAGACTATAGGAAAAGAGAGGGACACTCTCCTACCCATTCTTTTTTTTTGTCTCTTTAGGGCCGAACCTGCCACATACGGAAATTTCCAGGCTAGGGGTCAAATTAGTGCTCCAGCTGCTAGCCTACACCACAGCCACAGCAACACAGGATCCGAACCGCGTCTGTGACCTACACCACAGCTCATGGCAATGCCAGACCCCGACCCTGAGCGAGGCCAGGGATAGAAACCTGCATCCTCATGGTTCCTCGTCGGATTCGTTTCTGCTGCATCACAGCGGGAACTCCCCTCCTACTCATTCTTAGGAGGCTTGCAGGACCCTGATACCAAAATCAGATGAAGAAAAAGGCAGTTAATTCCACACTCTTCACTTTTTTTTTGCTTTTCAGGGACGCACTTGCAGCATATGGATATGCTTAGATATGATACCAAAAGCACAAGTAACAACAAAAATATCTGCAAAAGCGACGCAACATTCATTTTGGGTTGAACCTAAGGACCAGAGCCAGTACTCTTGACTCTGAAAGGGGGATGCATACACTTTACATGTCAAATATGCAGGCAGAAAAGCTGACCCACTAAAACAAGAATAGTGAACCCAGAGAGAAAATGAACAGCCCACCTGGGATCCACATGGCAAACCACCCACCAAGGACCTGTGAATCTGGCAACATCCCAAAAGGCTCTGTCAGCAAAGACATATAAGAGAAAGGCACCCTAACTCCCTCACACCATGCACAAAAATAAACTCAAAATGGCTTCGACTTGAACGTAAGACAAGACCCCATCACACTCCTGGAAGAGAACACAGGCAAAACAGTCTCCGATGTCAACTGCACAAATGTATTCTTAGGTCAGTCTCCCAAGGCAACAGAAACCAAAGCAAAAATAAACCAGTGGGACCTAATCAAACTCCCAAGCTTTTGAACAGCAAAGGAAACCGCTAAAAAAAAAAAAAAAAAAAGACAACCTATGGAATGGGAGAAAATAATCTCAAATGATGCAACTGACAAGGGCTTAATCTCTAAAATACACAAACAATTTATGCAACTCAACAGCAAAAAAAAAAAAAAAACCAACAACCCAGTTGAAAAAGGGGCAGAAGAACTGAATAGCCATTTCTCCAAAGAAGGTATACAGATGGCCAAGTGGCACATGAAAAAATGCTCAACATCACTAATTATTAGAGAAATGTCAATCAAAACTACTATGAGGTACCACCTCACACCAGTCAGAATGGCCATCATTAACAAGTCCACAAATAATAAATGCTGGAGAGGGTGTGGAGAAAAGGGAACCCTCCTGCACTGTTGGTGGGAATGTAAACTGGTACAACCACCACGGAAAACAGTACGGAGGTTCCTTAGAAAACTAAATATAGAACTACCATCTGACCCAGCAATCCCACTCTTGGGCATACATCCGGACAAAACCTTCTTTGAAAAAGACACATGCACCCATATATTCAGTGCAGCACTGTTCATAATAGCCAAGACATGGAATCAACCTAAATGTCCATCGACAAAGGACTGGATTAAGAAGATGTGGTATGGAGTTCCCATCGTGGCGCAGTGGTTAACAAATCCAACTAGGAACCATGAGGTTGCGGGTTCGGTCCCTGCCCTTGCTCAGTGGGTTAGGATCCGGCGTTGCCATAAGCTGTGGTGTAGGTCGCAGACGCGGCTTGGATCCCGCGTTGCTGTGGCTGTGGCATAGGCCAGTGGCTGCAGCTCCGATTCGACCCCTAGCCTGGGAACCTCCATATGCCACAGGTGCAGCCCTAAAAAAAGAACACTTTACAGGAGTTCCCGTCGTGACACATCGGAAACAAATCAGAACAGGAATCATGAGGTTGCGGGTTCGGTCCCTGGCCTTGCTCAGTGTGTTAAGGATCCGGCGTTGCCGTGAGCTGTGGTTTAAGTTGCAGACGCCGCTCGGATCCCGCATTGCTGTGGCTGTGGTGTAGGCCAGCAGATACAGCTCCAATTAGACCCCTCGACTGGGAACCTCCATATGCTGCAGGTGCGGCCCTAAAAAGACAAAAAAAGAGAAAAGAACGCTTTATAAACCATCCTAAAGGTCCAATAAAATATAAATAGATTGGACAGGAGGGTGAGCATGCAGGTACACACACACACACACACACACACACACACACACACACACACACACACAGTCCCTGTAGAGAACTATATATATGTGAGAAAAACCACATGAGGCCAAGGTCTGGCCAGGTTAGGGAAGAATAAACTAGTTGAGCTGGCATTCCACCCACTTGCACAGGCAACAGAAGAACTATATTAACCCCACACAAAAATGACTGTGGATTTGTATGTAAGATTCCCCCGCTTGATTTACCATAAATATAAAGCAAACAAAATGGGCACGAAGAGAACATTAGATGTACTTGAAATCAAAGAGATGTCTACTTTCATACTATAAACTATATTTAGTATTTTTTCATAGAAAGACAAAACCCAGAGCTAGCCATCATTTTGGAAAAGAGAGAAAAGCACAAATGTTAATACCCAGAGTCCCAGTTCTGCGGAATCACGGGCAACTGCCTCCTCGCTCTTCTCTCACTTTCCAAACAGGATTAAGAGAAAAATAAGCAAACGATTTTTGTGGGGGTATTTTTAGGTGTTACTTTCATAATTTTTTTTTTGATGTGAGGTCATAAGTTATTTCTTCCTTAACCCAAGGTATATGGAAGTTCAGGCCAGGAATCAAACTGGCAATGCCACAGAAACAAGCCAGATCATTAACCCACTGTGCACAGTGGGAACTCCCTATAATTTTTAAGTTTTTTTGTGTGTGTGTTTTTAGAGCCACAGCTGCCGGCCTACGCCACAACCACAGCAACGCCAGATCCGAGCCACATCTACAACCTACACTAAAGCTCACAGTAACACTAGATTCTTAATCCAATGAGCGAAGCCAGGGATTGAACCTGCAACCTCATGGTTCCTGGTCGGATTCATTTCTGCTGCACCACGATGGGAACTCCTGAAAGTTATTTTAGAAGCACATATATCAATATTCATAAATGCATGGAATAAAACTGGAAGAATCACAAGAAACTGGTAACGGTGGAAAACTCCGGAAAACTGGGTGACGCAACCGTAGACAGTCAGAAGAGGGACCTTCATCACACCCCTTGCTGTGTCTTCTGAATGCAATGCCACAGGCGTTTTTCAAAAACCACAAAGATGTGAAACATGACAGACATTTAAATTTCCCTTTTAATCTTCACTATCATTGATGTTTGTGGAAAGACGGGACAGCTGTGAGTTGTAAATCTCTTCCTCGAGCCTCAGTGCAATCTGTCAAAATCTTTGCAGTAGTAACGGAAAGAATGTATCTTAGGAGGTAAATTAGGGTCTTGTCAGGGAGACTTCACACCCATTAGAGGCCAGGACATCCCTGGGCATGTGGACTCGACCCCCCAATCATTCACTGTGTGACCTGCCACTTATGCTGGCAATTCATGCAAAGTCGGCGTTAGATGTGTAGCCTCAAAGGAGCCCAGGACCGTGCAGTTTCCTCGAGCTGCTGTGCACTCCTCTGCAGGTCGGCCACTCATCCTTTGTGGGTAAAATGTCCACTGTGTGGTGACTGGCTGCTGGACGTGGGTATCTGCTAAACACGGCTCATTCCTTATTCTGCCTCCTTTCCCGAAGCTAAGTCAGCCTGGGGCCGAGTGACGGCAGAGGCTGAAACCCACTCAGTGGTGATAAACTAAAGGACCACAGCATCACTTTGTCTCTGCACAGCACAATTAGCAGAAATAATAACAAACTTTTACTTGTCACACCACTGAGGAACACAAAGACACAAAAAGGATCTTTTTTCTTTTTATGGCCGCATCTGAGGCACATGGAAGTCCCAGAGCCAGCAGTCGAACTGGAGCTGCAGCTGCTGACCTGCCACAGCCACAGCAACACCAGACCCAAGCCGCATCTGCAACCTACGCTACAGGTTGCAGCAACGCCGGATCCTTAACCCACTGATCAAGGCCAGGGATCAATCCTGCATCCTCACAGAGACTATATCAGGTTCTTAATCTGCTGAGCTACAAAGGGAACTCCCAAAAACGATCTTTTAAAAACTCATGCTAGATGGAGTTCTGTGATGGCCCAGTGGTTAAGGATCTGGCATTGTCACTGCTGTGGCAGAGGTTCAATCCCTGGCCCAGGAACTTGTGCATCCCATGGGTGTGGCCAGGCAAGAAAAAAAGGGAAAAAAAAGGACTTATGATGCTTATTTTAGCTTTACACTGTTGTACTGAACAGTTAAAACCTTCTGCCACAGACAGGTCATAGAAAATAAGCGGCCATAAGGAAGTCACACGAGTACTTTTAAAAATTTGAATTAGAAAAAAAGTGTTTTTAAAAATATTAAGGGGAGTTCCCGTTGTGGTGCAGTGGTTAACGAATCCGACTAGGAACCATGAGGTTGCGGGTTCGATCCCTGCCCTTGCTCAGTGGGTAGAGGATCCGGCGTTGCCGTGAGCTGTGGTGTAGGTCTCAGACGCGGCTCAGATCCTGCGTTGCTGTGGCTCTGGCGTAGGCTGGTGGCTACAGCTCCGATTAGACCCCTAGCCTGGGAACCGCCCATATGCCGCAGGACAGCCCAAGAAATGGCAAAAAGACAAAAAAATTAAAAAATTAAAAAAAATATTCAGCAGAATTATACAGTATAGGCCAAACATGTATCTGCTCCAATTAATTTAATAAGGTTTCCTTTGTTTTTTAACTTTGTTCCATTCTACAGAACATAAATATTAAAGGCTTTAAAAATGTCCTTCATTTGAAATACTTTAAATATAAAACACACAGCTCAAACACAAAACAATGCATTGTGGGCTCATGAATACATTTATAAAACACAGTGATGAAAAATTACCAGCTTCAAATAAGTAGATAATACACCCAGAGTCTTAACCCAACAAATGACACTTTAAACAGAGGAAGAAAAAAGCATCAGCACGTCAATTAGTGTTATCTCTCAATAGTACTGCATGAGATTACAAAACAAACTTTCCAATTCTAGTAGTGGTCTTAACATCAAGTTACCTTCTAGTCTGGGTTAAAAATAGCATAAAGTGGAGTTCCCGTCGTGGCGCAGTGGTTAACGAATCCGACTAGGAACCATAAGGTTGCCGGTTCGGTCCCTGCCCTTGCTCAGTGGGTTAAGGATCCGGCGTTGCCGTGAGCTGTGGTGTGGATTGCAGACACGGCTCGGATCCCGCGTTGCTGTGGCTCTGGTGTAGGCTGGTGGCTACAGCTCCGATTGGACCCCTAGCCTGGGAACCTCCATATGCCGCGGGAGCGGCCCAAGAAATAGCAAAAAAAGACAAAAAAAAAATAGCATGATGTCTTTAAAGTCCTGAAATTATTAGCAAATTGTGAGAGGAGTTTCCTGGTAGCTCAGCAGGTTAAGGATCCAGTGGACAAGGCCAGAAAGAGAAGAGAGAAAATCTTGACTTTCCCCTTGGCAATGCGACCTTTAAAGTACGGCAAGAATGCAAACCACAAGTAACAACACGTGGACACCACGTAACATCACTCAGTTCTCACTACGAGCCTGGTGCCGTGCTGGCTGGGACGTAGGCGTGAGACTGACCTTTATGGCTCATGACAAATTGTATAAAATTGTGCCTCTTACAAGAATCTCCACATAAAGTCCAAAAATAAACACATTCAACAATACAAACTAACCTGCGGCCGTGTTTCTTTAAAAAAAAAACACACAATAAACCATAAAACAGCATAAATCACATTTTCAACCTGCTACATGACAATTCCTTTTTTAAAGTGCTGTAGCTGCATTCATCTTCCTTCAGCTGAAAGGGTGAAGCACAATGGCCACAACTTTGTTACAGACTAAAATCCAACAGGTAATTCCAACACCACCTAAAAATAAAGAAATTCAATGTAAGAGCACACCAAGCGCTGCGCCCACGTTTCCTGCTTTGCCTTCTAGGAAAGGAGAGCCCTTCCATCTTTTCGAGCGGGGTGGGCGAAGACTAAACGCCGTTGCCTGGGTTCGAACTGGTCAGACTTTCTACTGACTCACAGGGCTGCCGTCTTCACTAAGCAGGAATCACTCAGAGCAACGGACCCTGCTTTCAACTTTGCTTTCCTGCCTAGATGATAAGATCACCCTGGCAGACAATTCCTTTTTCCCTCCTCGCGAAAGCATTATAAACATGCAGCAGGGTTTACCCACACCTGACCTGCCCCAGTGATGGCTCAGAGACAGGAAGGCAGGCCCCCAGATGCCTGGAAGGGTGGCCTCTTGCTCCTGGGCTGAGGGCCCCCGAGAAGCACCAGCGGTGCCCTCCTGGTTGGGTCTGGGGTGGAGGGAGGTGGGCTCAACTGGGAATCCCTGAGCCGCCCATGCGTAAGACACCTCCTGCCTTGTCACAAATCACAACCGAAGCCTGACTGACGAGGATGCTACCGCAGCATCACTCGCTACAGCAAAAACCAGGGCCTCGATAAATACCCTGTAACAGGGAGGTGGGCGAATCATGACATCCACGTGAAGAACCGCGCGGCAAAGGTCCTCCATGAAGAAATACGCTAAGCAGCCCTCTTGGCACAGAAAGCAAGTGCGTCAGTCTCCTAATCTGAAGAAATTCACTGATATGGGAAAAGCCTTCCATATTATCAAGTAAAAGGGATAAAAAAGGCTATGTGTAGATGATCTTAATGACGTGAAAAAAAAAAAACAGAAAAAATAGACGGAAAAAGTTACACCACAATGTTAAGAGGGATTATCTGCAACTAATGAGAGTTCGTTTTCCCAACTGTTCTTACACTTCTCATCCTTCTATGAGGACATGAGCTAATTTTAACATTCAAAAGAAATGATCTTTCGAAAACGAAAGAACAGCCGACAGCAGGAAACGCTGTGGTGTGACCTGAAAGGAGCCCCAGAATGTGGGAGTCAGAGGCGGGGGGTTCAGACCCCAGGCTCCGGGCGGCAGGCCTGGGAGGAACCCCTGCTCTGCCACCTTCACGTTTCAGTCGCCCTAACTCCTCCGCAGGCCTCGTGCGGGGCGAGACGCACAGAGCAGGTGCTGTCCGCGGACGGGACCGCCCACCGCCCAGCTCCCCACCAGCCCATCCGCGCGCTTCCTCCGGGCTTTCCAGAACCCTCTTACCTGCTACTCTAGTCGGAAATGCCACCAGGCGGTCGAGCGGCGTTATCCACTTCCTGGGCACCACCGCCACCGGCACAGAGTAATACTTCCAGATGAGCGAGACCATCAGCGCCGCCTGCAAGGGACACGGCGGGTGAGCGGGCGCCTGCCGCCAGCAGAGCCGCCGAGTGGGCGGCCTGACGGCCCGACGGCACCGGCGCGCGCCCTCCGGCAAAGGAGCGGCTCCACGCAGCGGGGTCTCCCCGCGCGGACGGGGTCTCCGCGCAGCAGACGGCTCTGCCGGACCCACCTCGGTTGCCACAAAGAGGATCGTAGGCCGCTAAGAGCCTCGAAAACGAGGTCGTTCTCCTCCACCCCTAGGCGTCGGCGCCCGAGTCCAGGGCTGAGCCCTCTGGGGGGTGAAATGGCAGGAGAAGCACCGTCCTCCCCCTCCTCCTGCCCCAGCGCATTCCTTCAGGGCTCTTCTGTCCCCTTCGAGGCCGTGAACGAGCCGCTCAAACGGGCAGAGCTGAGAGCGGGCGGCTCGCGTAAGCCCTGTCCCTGTGCAACCCATCTCGTGTCAAAGTGGTCGGGCCTCGGGATCAACACACTCATCGAGTCCCCCGAACGCGGGGGCTTCGGGGGGCTGGGCTCAAACCCTTCGCCCAGGAAAGGGCGCACGGAGAGCTGAACCTCAGCAGTCACTGGAAGCAGCCCCGAAGCGCACGCACTGCACAGCCACAACCTCTGGGCGAAGCGGCAGCAGAACGATGCCGTAAGCATTCCGCAGCAAATGTAAAATCCCCTAGATAAGAAAGCTGGGCATCGGCGGTACTGGACTTCAGCGAGAGGACATGTCCCTTGCCTGGAGAATAGACACTCATCTACACATCTGCACACCGTGTGACAAGCAACGGCCACAGCCACTGGCCACCTGAGAAAACACAGTGTCTAAATAAGACCTCACTCCATCACCCCAGGCTCGGACACTGCACTAAAACAAAGGCACTGACAAAGAACTCCAAGAAGGTCATTTGCTCAAAAAAAAAAAAAAAAAAACCCAGGAGTTTCCACTGTGGCACAAAGGGATCAGTGGCATCTCTGCAGTGCCAGGAAGCATGTTCCATCCTCAAATTAAAGGATCCAGTGCTGCCGCAGCTATGACATAGGTCCCAACTTCGGCATGGATCTGATCCCTGTCCTGGGAACCCCATATGCTGCAGGGCAGCCAAAAAAGAAAGAAACAGGAGTTCCTACTCTGGTGCAGCAGGGTTGGCGGCATCTTGGGAGTACTAGGATGCAAGTTCAATCCCTGGCCCCACCTAGTGGGTTAAGGATCCAGCATTGCCGAAGCTACAGTTTAGGTCAAAACTGTGGGCTTGGATCTGATCTCTAGCCCAGGAACTCTATATGCCGCAGGGCGGCCAAAATTGGAAAGAAAAAAAAAGTATTACAGATTTTAAAAAGAAAGAAACAGGTTCCCATCGTGGCTCAATGGTTAATGAACCCGACTACTATCCATGAGGGTTCGATCCCTGGCCTTGCTCAGTGGGTTAAGGATCTGGCGTTGCCATGAGCTGTGGTGTAGGTCACAGACATGGCTTGGATCCTATGTTGCTGTGGCTGTGGTGTAGGCCGGTGGCTACAGCTCTGATGCAATCTGATGCCTGGGAACCTCTACATGCTGTGGGTGCAGACCTCAAAAAAAAAAAGAAACAAGACAAAAAAAATCCCAATATTTAACAACTCGAGAACAGAAAGACTAAAAGAAACTAAGAGGAAGAAAGGCTTTTTTAGTCTAATTAATAAATTCACAAAGTGTCCAGAGTCACATGACAGCAGGACCACACAGCACAGCAGCTGAGCGGAGAATTCTGAATCCCCAGGCCTGGTTTCTGGGGCCACACGATTCTGGAGGACAGTCCATGATCAACTTCAATGACCCCAGGCGACACGACAAGACACTCACTTGCAAAATGTAGAAAGCCACACTTATCACCCACTTTATCTTGGCCAGCTGCGCTGTCCGTGCTTTCACTGAAAGGAAAAAATGGGATAAAATGCTTCTATCAGTCCAAGAAAATGAAAATATTCAACTACATGGAAATGTTATTTCCTCTCACAGAATATTTGCCATGTACGTAACATGTGCTCAAATGTACTTAGAAAACATAAAATAGAATGTCTTAGAAGTCCCCTGCTTTGCCATTATTGAAAACAGAATCTTACAGAGATTTGAAGCTTTAGTTGGTTTTTTTTTTAAATTTTTTTTTTTGTCTTTTTGCCATTTCTTGGGCCACTCCCACGGCATATGGAGGTTCCCAGGCTAGGGGTCTAATCGGAGCTGTAGCTGCCAGCCTACACCAGAGCCACAGCAACGCGGGATCCGAGCCGTGTCTGCAACCTACGCCACAGCTCACGGCAACGCCAGATCCTTAACCCACTGAGCAAGGGCAGGGACCGAACCCGCAACCTCATGGTTCCTAGTCGGATTCGTTAACCACTGTGCCACGACGGGAACTCCGAAGCTTTAGTTTTAAAAACTCTTAAAACTGGAGTTCCTTGATGGCTCTGTAGGTTAAGGATCCAGTGTTGTTGCTGCTGTGGCCCGGGTTCCATCCTTGGCCCATAAACTTCACATGCCATGAGTACAGCCAAAACAAGAACAACAAAAAGCGCTTGCAATCATTCATGCCAACGAGAGCTTCTTTTCACAATGCACTACGCAACAGGACTGCATTTTCTTCCTGGGTTTCAGGTCCACACAGCGCCCTAATCCATAAGTGGGAGTCTACTTTGCCTGGGGCCCAGGCAGGTCCCTCTGCGTGTTTTATAGCCACGCACACTCCCAGCGCACAGGCTGTCCTCCTGCCCGTCATAAGGGGCCTTTAAAAACTGGGGAAACATAAAGCTGAGTGAGACCTCGGCTCCACCTGAAGCCTAAGCTTGGGTAGCGGCACTGCTGGGTATTTTTTTTGAGTATCCACAAAAGCCCCTATAAGTCCACTAGGAGATTTTTCTAGGCTTCCCTCAAAGAAGTGCTGAATTTGAAAAGGTCAACCTTCCGAGAATGAAGAAAACCTAAGAGGATTATTAGATGTTTCTGTGCTTAGAAAGCGAAGGCTCATCAGCTCTAAGGAGAAAGTAAGAATCATTATTGGGTTTCTTCTAGACGATTTCTAACTCCACCGACATTTCTTCTAGACAACGTCTGACTCTACCAACTTTCAGAACATCAAAGGATGGAGGCACACACACACGCTATGCACCTGCACATAAAGACCTCCCTGTTCATCCGCTCTTACGAAGCGTTTCACGCCACACCGCGCCCAGTACCGTGAGTTTTGAGCTTATCCGTCATCTTGTTGATCTTCCGCTCCAGCCTGGCGTATCTGGCGAACTCGTCCATCATGTTGACGGTGGAGAGCTCCTGCTTCATATCCTGGATCTCTGCGCGCATCTGGGACTCCTGCTCTGCATCCTTCTGCAGCACCCGGGACATCTGCCGAGCACACAGCTGGGTGAGTGCCTTCCACGCAGCGTTCGCCGACACCCCCGCCTCCCCCATGAGCCCATCCGCTGGCGCCTCTTGCAACTGGGCAAGCTGCCCTTGACCTCCACAGCCAGGCTCTGCTGCCTGTCCTGGTCCTGGTCCGAAAACCACCACAAAAACAAAAACTCTCTCCAGAGCGAGTCTCTATTCAACTACATTTTCCCATCTGCAGATACGGCCGTCGTTTGCTATAGAATAACAGTATGCATCCTTCGCTTTAACTGTAAAATTGTGATTATAAAGTAAAAACTGATTCCATCCCCAGAGCTGCATTCAGGTGACAAGGACCGAGCAGTCTCCTTCCTTCCCGAAGATTTCAGTCCTAAATTAGACGGGCGGAGCAAGGCAGCTGCCGTATCGGGGATGCGGTGGGGGTGCCGAGGAGGGCCTTCCCCGGCATCAGGGCCAGGGTCGCGCAGGGTGAGGGGGACATCTGCCAAACTCAGGGTCAGAGCCCTGGCCGGGCAGCAGGTGGGCATCCACACTGGGGAGGGACGGGTCAGTTACCAAGGCGTGAGCAAGTGCAGTGCACATACTAAGAATAGTGGGAGCCAGTTTTCCCACTCAGAAAAGAGAGTGAGAAATACGGGTGGGGAGAGAACTAGAATGAGTCCTGTGGTGTCGGATTAGAACTGGAGCTGTGAACTCAGAGTTTGCCTTAGATACACAGACAGGAAATAATAAATGTCTGTAAAGAGCCACCTCAACAGCCAGGAATTCGGTCTCCACCACAGGATGAGGCTGGCCCAGGCATCCTCCCCCAGGCCTTCCTAGCTGCCAGGATGGTAGAGGGACCTGCATGGGAATGCGACCCCCACAACACACACACCTGCTGAGACACTGCCAGGAGCCCAGGCTCCAGATGGCAGTAGCCACCAGGTGGCACTCCACAACCCACTGGAACAGGTGTGGGCCCTGGGAGAGCAAGGGGACCGGGGAGGTACACCAGTGCCCTCAGAGGGGACGAAGAATTCCTCAGGGACTGGCCCTGAGTGATGAGAGCACATCCCCAAACCGACACCCATGGTACCTGATGAGATGCAGAGAGAACACAGCCACCTTTCTGTGACATCCTCAGCAAACATGGGACAAAGATGTCCACAGAAGGCCAACCTGCAAAATCACTGCTTTGCGTATTAGGAAATGACAGCCATGCACGTCAAGCAAAGACCGAGGCTCCTTCTAGACTGAGGCGACATCGGCGATGTGCCATGCCTGGTGCTGACACGGCCCTGCTGGCAAGGGCACGGTGGAGCCAAGAGGAAAGCCTGAACGGGAAGGACTGGCCTGCCCGCTGCGCTGCAGATGAGGCCTCCGTTTCCAAGGGATGGAGGGGAGGGGTCCGGTTGACGACTTCCTTTAAAGTGGTTCAGGAAACAAAACCAGTTCTTTGTATTGTAGGCATAACTTTTCTGCACGTTTGTGTTCAAAAATTTAAAAATACGTTAATAGAAATGATGGAAGAGGATATTTAAGTGTAGTGGCACGTGGCCAAGTGCATAATAAACGAGTCTGCCCCTCTAGCCCGTGGTTCGCTCTACCTGGAGCACAGGAGGGCAACTCTTCGGGTTCAACTGGGGAGCCTTGCCCCCTCTGCGGATCTGGCAGGGAGGCCCAGCACAGCTTCCCAGGACACCTGCCAAGGCCCCTTTCCGGCGCCTGCGCAGGAGCACAGCTTGTTTCCTGCACCGCACAGCCTCCAGGGGGCCTCAAGCTTGGAGAAGGGGCTCTTCAAACCCAGATCGGTCTTGTTCCCTCCACCCTGGACTAACTGCTATACCCTCTCTCACTAAAGGCCACCCACTCTAACCAGATCCAGCCTACAGAAGAAAACAGTAATCTAAAACTCACAGAATCATCTTAAAAGGCAAGGAGTTCATAGATGCTGCTTAAACTTTGTAAATCAAACAGGCGCCAGGTGGGGAAAGGCTTTTAGAGGTGAGAGAAAAAGCATGTACTCCGATTGCTTTTGGCGGTTACCCTCGGATTCAGTGTGCCAACAAAACTCATCAAACCGCCCACCTATAAGAAGTGAATTTTGCTGAATGCAAATTACACATCAATAAACCTGACTCTTTTTTTGTCTTTTTAGGGCTGCTCCCGAGGCATATGGACGTTCCCAGGCTAGGGGTCTAATTGGAGCTGTAGCTGCCGGCCTACACCACAGCCACAGCAACGTGGGATCCAAGCCGCATCTGCAACCTACACCACAGCTCACGGCAACGCCGGATCCTTAACCCACTGAGCAAGGCAAGGGATCAAACCCACAACCTCATGGTTCCTAGTCAGATTCATTTCTGCTGCGCCACGATGTGAACTCCCAATAAACCTGACTTTTAAACCTAGGATTTAAAAAGAAATGAAAGGGGCAAACACATTACATACCTCACATTATAGAGAATACAAGCTGTGCCTCTCGAGATATTTTCTTTTCTTTTTTTTTTTTTAAACAAAAGGAGGACTTGTGGTAACCCCACCATCAACCAAGTTTATTGGCACCATTTTTCCAACAGTACCTGCTCATTTCATGTCTTTATTACATTTTGGTAATTCTCATAAGACTTCAAACTTCATTATTATAATTGATACAGTGAACTGTGATTAGTTATCTATGACGCTACTACTGACTGAAGTACCTGAAAGACATACTGGAGACTCAAATGATGGTTACCATTTTTCAGCAATAAAGTATTTTTTAATTAAAGTATGTACTTTTTTTTTTTTTTGCTTTTGTGGGCCGCACCTGTGAGATAAGGAAGTTCCCAGGCTAGGGGTCGAATCAGAGCTGCAGCTGCCGGCCTACACCACAGCAACTCAGCATCTGAGCCAGGTCCACAACCTATACCACAGCTCACAGCAACATGAGATCCTTAACCCACTGAGCGAGGCCGGGGATCAAACCTGCATCCTCATGGATCCTGGTCGGGCTCATTACCACTGAGCCACAAAGGGAACTTCCAAAAGTATGTACACTTTTTCTTAAACATAATGCTACTCACACTTAACAGACTAGAGCACAGTGCACGCATAACTTTTACACACACTGGGAACCAAAAAAAGCGCACGTGACTGCCTTTACTGCGATCTTCACCCTACTGCAGCGCTCTGGGCCAGAACCACAATATCTTCAAGGTAGTCTGTACGGAAAACAAAAGTTATAAAGACCAAAAATGGTTACTCTGGAGTGAACAGTGAGGGTGGAAGAATAAACTTGAGGGGAAATGAAGAGATGTGTGGTTAAAATAAGGCAGCTACAGTGCTTTTAAAAAAAAATTACATCTGGGAGTTCCCGTCGTGGCGCAGTGGTTAACGAATCCGACTAGGAACCATGAGGTTGCGGGTTCGGTCCCTGCCCTTGCTCCGGGGGTTAACGATCCGGCGTTGCCGTGAGCTGTGGTGTAGGTTGCAGACGTGGCTTGGATCCCGAGTTGCTGTGGCTCTGGCGTAGGCCGGTGGCTACAGCTCCGATTCGACCCCTAGCCTGGGAATCTCCATGTGCTGCGGGAGCGGCCCAAAGAAATAGCAAAAAAAAGACAAAAAAAAAGAGGGCCAACTGGCTTGAGGTGAGAGGTTACACTGCCTGGGGGAATGCAGCAAAGGAAGTGGCAGAGGGCAAAGGACAAAGCCAGTACTTTTTCATGTAAATAACAAACAGGCACCCTGGTAAGGCACAAGCCTCAGGCACATGACCGACCAGGGTCCATGACGGTGGGGGTTCAATCCCTGGCCCTGGCCTCACTCCATAGGTTAAGGATCTGGCATTTCTGTGAGCTGGTGAAGGTCACAGGTGCGGCTCAGATCTGGTGTTGCTAGGGTGTAGGATGGCAGCTCTGACTAAGCTACAGCTCTGACTCGACCCCCTAGCTTGGGAACTTCCATATGCTATAGGCTTGGCCCTTAAAAAAAAAAAAAAAAAAAGTGTGCCAGCTGCAGGGCACAGGTTTGGTTAGTGAAGGACTGGAAGTGATGACAGGTCTTATTTACAGCCGCTGCCATATGCCAAACACACTCCTCCTTCCCCCTCAGTTTATGAGAAACTAGGAACAATTCATAGAGGAACACAAAACCAACACAGCCTCTTTGAGCAACTGAGGTGAAATGATGGGGGTACATGGGGAAAAGTGAGGAGGTACTGCAAAAAAAGGTGGGCAGGCCACTTACAGAATGGGAAAAAAAGTTTGCAAATCTCATGTCTGACAAGGAGTAAATATCCAGACTGTATAAGGAACCCAGCTAGACCACAAAACACAGCCCCGCACCCTCAACTTGGGCCTCCAGAGGGCGCCCTTCCCCCTAAGGACGGCTTCTGAAGGAAGGCTCATTACCAAAACAAACAAACAAACAAACAAACCACATCACTGACCTGAATATTTTTCAAAGATATAGAGATGACCAATAAGCACATGAAATGATGTTCAAAATCACTAATTATTAGGAAAATGCAAATTAAAACCACAAAGAGAAGCAACTTTGCATCCATCAGGATAGTTATTACCGAAAAGAAACTAAAAATAACAAGTGGAGAATATGCAAAAAATCTGGGCCTCTTGTGCATCGCTATTGAGAATATACAATGATGCAGCCACTGTGGAAAACACTATGGCGGTTTCTCAAAAAAGTTAAGACTAGAATTACCATGTGATCCAGCAATTCCACTTCTGGGTATTTGCTCAAAAGAAGTGAAAGCAGAGATTTGAAGAAACACTTGTGCACCAATGGGCTGGTAGCATTATTCACAATAGTCAAAAAGTGGAAACAACCCAAATGTCCATCAAAAGATGACCGAACAGGAATTCCCTGGTGGCCTAGCAGTTAAGGATTCAGCACTGTCACTGCTGTGGCTGGAGTCCAATCCCTGGCCTGGGGACATCCCCCTGCCACTGGTGCAGCCCCAACAAAAAAGAATGAACAGAATGTGGTATATGCATACAATAGAACATCATTCAGCCTTAAAAAGGAAGGAAGTTCTAACACAGGCTACAACAGGGAAGAACCTTTTTTTTTTTTGGTCCTTTTGCCATTTTCTTGGGCCGCTCCTGCGGCATGTGGAGGTTCCCAGGCTAGGGGTGGAATCAAATTGGAGCTGTAGCCACCGGCCTACGCCACAGCAACGCAGGATCCGATCTGCATCTGCGACCTACACAGCCCCCAGCAACACCGGATCCTTAACCCACTGAGCAAGGCCAGGGATCGAACCTGCAATCTTGTGGTTCCTAGTCGGATTCGTTAACCACTGAGCCACAGCGGGAACTCGGGGAAGAACCTTAAAGACAATATGCTGAGTGAAAAACTCCAGACAGGGAGTTCCCGTCGTGGCGCAGTGGTTAACGAATCCGACTAGGAACCATGAGGTTGCGGGTTCGGTCCCTGCCCTTGCTCAGTGGGTTAACGATCCGGCGTTGCCGTGAGCTGTGGTGTAGGTTGCAGACGCGGCTCGGATCCCGCGTTGCTGTGGCTCTGGCGTAGGCCGGTGGCTACAGGTCCGATTCGACCCCTAGCCTGGGAACCTCCATATGCCGCGGGAGCGGCCCAAAGAAATAGCAAAAAGACAAAAAAAAACAAAACAAAAAAAAAACTCCAGACATAAAAGGACAAATCATGTATGATTTCACTTATCTGCAGTGCCTAGAGTAGTCAGATTCACAGACAGAAAGTAAAATGGTGGTTGTCAGGGGCATGGGGTCTTAGTGTTTACTGGGGGCAGGGTTTCAGTTTGGGAAGATGAAATAGTTCTGGAGGTAGTGGTGGTGACGGTGGCACACCAATGTGCATGTACTTAATGCCACTGAACCACAGACCCGAAAGCAGTTAAGATGGTAAATTGCACGGTGCAAATATTTTACAATTTTTAAAAAAGGGGAAGAAAAGGAGTTCCCATCATGGCTCAGTGGAAATGAAACGAATCTGACTAGCATCAGTGAGGATGCATGGCCTTGCTCAGTGGGTTAAGGCTCCCGCATTGCCATGAGCTGAGGGGTAGGGGGCAGACTCGGCTTGGATCTGGCATTGCTGTGCCTGTGGTGTAGGCTAGTGGCTACAGCTCTGATTCAATGCCTAGCCTGGGAACCTTCATATGCCGCGGGTGTAGCTGTGAAAAGAAAAAGAAAAAAGGGTCCCTGCTGTGGGGATCCAAGGCGTCTTGAGAGTGGTGGGACACAGGTTCGATCCCTGGACCAGCACAGTGGGTTAAGGATCTGGAGTTGTCGGGGCTGTGGTTTAGGCGGCAACTGAAGCTTGGATCTGATCCCTGGCCTGGGACCCCCATACCCCTCAGGGCAGCCAAAAAAGAAGAAAGTGGGCAGGGGCCTGCTCTTCAAGGGTCTCTTATGTAATGCTAGGTACCTGGGACATCATCTTAAAAACAGGAAACATGAGGGAAGATTCTGAAGGGGGGATGGGATTAAGAGGGTGTTCCCTATGCTTCAGGACAACTTGGGTGGTAAGGAAAACCTAAAATAGTTTTACCCAAAACAGGCACACGGGAGATTCCCTGGGGCAACAGAAATGAGTCCGACTAGCATCCATGAGGAGGAGGGTTCGAACCCTGGCCTCGCTTGGTGGGTTGGGGATCTGGAGTTGCAGTGAGCTGTGGTGTAGGTCGCCAACAAAGCTCAGATCTGGTGTTGCTGTAGCTGTGGTGTAGGCCAGCAGCTGTAGCTCCAATTCCACCCCTAGGCCGGAACTTCCATATGACGCAAGTATGGAAAAAATGAGAAATAAAGAAAAAACAAAAAACAAAAAAAAAACAGGCACTCAACAGATACCAGTAGAGTAAAACAAAAAAGAAACCCTGCCTAGTCAATAGCCCTCCACCACCACCAATTTATATCAGAAGAGAAAAGCAGGGAGAACAGCTCCCGGGACATGGCTATGATGTGTGCACCCCATCTTTGAAGTCTCCTCAGACTGTCCCCGCTCCCATTGTGGGCATAAAGACTGTGCCCTTCCCCAGGGGACAGCTCCCCACCTACACACACACACACACACACACACACCCCTCCATCAAATGTGCCACCAAGCGCCCCCCCATTCTTTTTCCAAAAGGCAGAGGAGCAGACCTAGGAGAATCACAAATCAGGGATGAAATCCGCCCCCTCCAGCAGTCACCAGCTGCAAGACTTAACACAATTAAACAGATTCAGGGAGTTCTCTGATGGACTGGCGGATTGAGGTGCCTGCGTTCTCACCTGTGGCTCCGGTGGCTACTGTGTGGCTTCGGTTCGATCCCTGACCCAGGAATTCCCACATACTGCCTGTGTGGCGAAAAAAAAAAAAAAAAAAAATCCACGAGAGCACCTAAAATAAACGTTGCAACTCTCATTTAAAAAAAAAAAGAAAAGAAAAAAACTAGACGGAGTCAGACTCCTCCTCTGGAACATACAGCAGGAAGGGGTGACAATCACAGCAGCTGTGGCACCTACACACGAGGTAACGTACTCGCGATGCGCGAAACGCCCCGCAGAGAGAGTGCTCCCACGTGCCTGCCATTCCTCTGGGTACAGAAAACATCACAGAACACTGAGATTCTCTGCCTACACCGTCTCCCACCCTACCCGCCCCAAGAATGCGGGGCTCCTGCACCCTGAGGTCCATCCCCCAGGACCTGGCACAGCTGGCCCTGCACGCGAGAAGGCGAGACTTCCCGAAAGCCCTAGACGCCCTGCTTGCAGGCTCTGGGCCCCCAGCAGCCTAAGGCTGCTGGATGCCTCCAGGGCCCGGGGGATAACGGAAATGAGCGCGGCTGGCAGAAAGGCACTGAGGACCGCCGCCACGTGAAAACTGGCCAAGATCTGCCAGGTATGTCTTCTTTTCCGCCCCAAGAATCCAGAAATCCGGATCTGGGGGGAAAGCTTTGCAGCTTTTAGAGGAGAGCAGCTAACTCGAAAATATCTCAAAACAGAACCGCCCGCCCAAGAAGCCTCTGCAGGCCGAAACCAGCCCTCCGGCGGCCAGCTCGAGACCCCTGTGTCTACACCGGGCTCGCCGAGGGCTTAGGCGGCGACCCCACCGGCCCCTGGAGGGCCAGGCCACTTACGAAGGAGGAGAAGGACGGGAGGAGGATCCTGAGTACATTGCACCCAAACACGAAGCTGAGCACCAGCAGCCACGCCCAGCGGTCGGCCTCCGCCGCGTTCATGTCCGCAGCTCGCGGTGGCGCCAACCCCGCTACTGCGGCTCCATGGGGACCACGCTGACCGCCGCGCCTGCGCAGTGAGCCCCACGCGCCCACAGGCGCGACTCCGCACCTGCGCACTGCGCCGCACTCGAGGGGGCGGGGCCGTCTCTTCCTCCGGGTCCTGGTTCGCGTCCGCCTTCGCCTTGGCCTTTCCGGCTTCCGTAGCTGCTCTCACCCTCTCTCCCCGCAACCCGGTGGAACCTGTTTTCCAAATTCTCGCGGTTGCGACGCCAACGTCTTTCTAGTTTTGTTATATCTGCACACCAGCTGTGTAATTATGTCATTAATACTTTCTTTAAATTGCATCATCTTTACTCCTAAATAAATTTATTTTTAAACAAATCTTTTCATAAATAGAAAACTACCGTAATTATAGAGGCAAGTAACCACGAAAAGAAAAAGGTTTTGTAAGCGGTTATTAGTGAGTTGTTTACATTTCCAAACCCAGCACTGTAACAAAGCAATTACAAAACTGCATACCTGAAAAATAAGTATTAATTTTAAAGGCACCGTTTACATTTAGCCTGAAATAAAGTAACTTTTACTTTACAGTAAAAGAATCACAATTCACGCTTATGTGTAGTAGATAAAACAAAAGGTGGTTGGCTCTCTCTTCTACCATGGTTGGCGTCTGAGAACTAAATCCCAAACAAAATGAATTGAGGACCTGGGATTCTACGAATTTTTTTTTTTTTTTTTTTTTTTTTTGCTTTTTAGGGCTGCACCCGCAGCATATGGAGGTTCCCAGGCTGGGGGTCCAATCAGATCTACAGCTGCCGGCCTACCCCACAGCCACAGCAATGTGGGATCCCAGCCACGTCTGTGACCTACACCACAGCTCACCGCAATGCCAGATCCTTAACCCACTGAGTGAGGCCAGGGACCAAACCTGCAACTTCATAGTTCCTAGTCAGATTCGCTTCCACTGTGCCACCAGGAGAACTCCCAAATTTCTGATTAAAGAAAACACGTGAAGCAAAACTACTCAATGACAGTAGACTGAATCATTTCCATGGAAAGGTTTCTTGGCCAGTAGGTGATGTGGAGCCGACTGAAAGAGAAGGCAGTCTTGGAGCCTGGTTCTCTTCCATAGCCTCCTTCGTCCAGCTGGGCTAACCAAAGCTGTAGCCAGACTACTGGCTCCTGTGCTCGCTAGAGGTTTAAAAGACTTGAAAGTAAAACCACCTGGTGAAAAGCATGGCAGACCCTCCTGGCTCCACTCCCACCCCGACTCTGCCTTCAGGCCCAGGGGGAAAGTACGGCCAGCTCCCCACCCCTGCCTCACCCCACCGCAGTACACATCCCCCAGGAGAAGGAGCATGGATTCCTAGTGAGGCAAAAATTTGACAAAAACCCTGGGTATTCGCCTTGACTGTGCAGCAGTGGGGGAGATGACCAACAGCAAGGGGCCTGCAAAGGCAACTCAGAACACTCAGCTCTCTCCTATTGCACCCTTTGGGCACTAAAAATTAGCAGCTGAATTTGTCTATTAATACATGGAAGGAAAGTGTCAAAATCAGAACATCTCAGTATGAATCAATATATATCTGGGAATTCCCCTTGTGGCACAGCGGAAATGAATCTGACTAGGAACCATGAGGTTGTGGGTTCGATCCCTGTGCATGCCATAGGCGTGGTCAAAAAAAAAAATCTATCCCATAATGTTACAACTGGATTCTAGTCCAGAGAAAGACTGGAAGAAAATACAAACACCATTGGGGGTACGTCATCTAATTTCTTGTTCAGAACAGGCAAACCTCTGACATAACATAAAAATTCCTCTTCATAGGACTTCAGAGAATGGGCTTAGCAATCTGTATATCAGTGGCTCTTGTGTTAAATGTAAATCAATCCCAACTGAGACTGGAGAAATGAGTTCTCTGATAGAGACCAAATCTCTGCAGAGACTCAAAGGAATGTCAGCAGGGATCAGAGACAAGTGCAGAACTGAGTGGGTCACCCACAGGAGGCAGAGTCTTCTCTGGACACAGACCCAGAAGGCGATACTGAAATGCAAGGTGAAAGCGAGATTGCCCCAGAATTCCAGATTGTGTAACATGAGCTGTTTTTCTCTTTTTCTTGTTAAACTTGTTTAATTGTTTTTTTAAAAAAGCATTTATGCACAATTTTTAAAGCAAATGTGGAATTATCTTTAAAGGCAGGGAAGTTAATGTTGCTAGATGGTAATCAAGAGCACTGTGAATGTACAAAATGCCACTGGACTGTATGCTTTACCTTGGTTCGTTGCATGTCATGTGAATTTCACCTCAATTTACAAAAAACTTGGTAGGTTAAAAATCAATCTTCTCATTGTTTTTGTTTTGTTTTGTTTTGTATTTTTAGGGCCTCACCCAAGGCATATGGAGGTTCCCAGGCTAGGGGTCCAATCGGAGCTGTAGCCACTGGCCTACACCACAGCCACAGCAACGTGGGATCCAAGTTGTGTCTGAGACCTATATCATAGCTCATGGCAACCATGGATCCTTAACCCACTGAGTGAGGCCAGGGACTGAACCTGCATCCTCATGGATGCTAGTCAGATTCGTTGCCACTGAGCCATGACGGGAACTCCATTGTAGGAGGAGAACTCCATTGTCCAATCTTCTCACTGTTATTAGTGCAATACATTTCATTTAGACCTCAAATTTTCACAGGCTTTTACTATGTCCAGAAATCTGTTTCTAAATAAAGCTATTGTTAGATTTTCTTTTTTTAAAAATTATTTTAGGAGTTCCTGTTGTGGCTCAGCAGGTTAAGAACTCGACATAGTGTCCATGAGGATGCAGGTTCTATCCCTGGCGTCACTCAGTGGATTAAGGATCCGGCCTTGCCGTGAGCTGTGGTGTAGGTTGCAGACATGGTTTGGATCTGGCATTTTTGTGTCTGTGGTGTAGGCTGGCAGCTGCAGCTCTGATTCAACCCCTCACCTGGGAACTTCCATATGCCACAATGGAAGGGGTGGCCTTAAAAAATAAAAATAAAAGTAAAATAATTTCAAACTGAGAAAGGTTACAAAAAATAAAAATGGTGTCAAGAATACCCAATACCCTTTATTTATATTCACCTACTTTAACATTCTAGCCCATTTGCTTTATCTCTTTCAATATATCATGAGGAATATTCTTTTTGTTGCTGTTGTTGTTGCTTTTTAGGGCTGCACCCACACCTTATGGACGTTCCCAGGCTAGGGGTCAAATCAGAGCTGCAGCTGCCGGCCACAGCCACATCAGATCTGAGCCACATCTGCAACCAACACCACAGCTCACGGCAACACCAGATCCTTAACCCACTGAGTGAGGCCAAGGATCAAACGTGCAACCACATGGTTCCCAGTCAGATTCATTTCCGCTGTGCCATGAAGGAAATTGCAGGAAAAATATTCTTTTACATAATCACAGTACATTTATCAATTTCCGTGAAGTTAACATTGATCCAACACTTTTCTCTACTCTGCCATTTGCGTTCCAGTTTTGTCTGTTGACCAAATAATGTCCTCTGTTAACATTTTCCCACCAGTACAAGATCTAGTCCAAGGTTAGGCACTGCATTTCATTACCATGTCTCCTTGACTTCCTGCAATCTGGAACATTTCCATAGCCTCGCTTTGTCTTTTATTACATTGACAGTTCAGAAGAATTTAAGTCCAGTTCCCCTACATCCTTGCCAACACTTGGCATGGTCAGACTTTTTTTTTTAATCACTGTGTCACTATTTACTTATTTATTCACTTATAATTACTTCTTTATAGAAGAAACACTTATTTTTTAACTCCTAATTTGTTTTCCTTTTTGTAAAAAGTTTTATACTAGTTGATATACAATGTTTTGTCAGCTTCTGCAGTACAGCAAAGTGACCCAGTCACTTTTTTTTTCTCATACTATCATCTTTCATGGTCTATTCCAAGAGATTGGATATAGTTCCCTGTGCTATGCAGTGGGGCCTCTTTGCTTAGCCATTCTAAATGCAATAGTTTGCATCTATTAACCCCAAACTCCCCATCCATCCCACGTCCTCCCCCCTCCCGGCAATCACAAGTCTGCTCTCTCTGTCTGAGAGTCTGTTTCTGTTCTACAGATAGATTCATCTGTGCCATAGTTCAGATTCCACATATAGGTGGTATCACACAGTATTTGTCTTTCTCTTTCTGACTTCACTTCGGGAGAGAATCTCTAGTCGCATCCACATTGCTGCAAATGGCATTATTTTGTTCTTTTTTATGGCTGAGTAGTATTCCACTGTTGGCATGGTAAATCTTTTCAATTGTAGTCATTCTAATAGGTGTATAGTTGTACCACATAATAGTTTTTTGGGCTATATTTGCATTTCCCTAATGACTACTGATATTGAGCAGGTTTTCATGTGCTTATTTGTCATTCCTGTATCTTCCTTGATGAAATATCTGTTCAAATATTTTGGCCTCTTTTTTTACTGGGTTATTTTCTTGGTTTAAAGTTTTGAGTTCATTCTGGATACAAGTCATTTATCTGCTATATCCTTTGCAAATATTTTTTCCCAATCTGTGGCTTAGCTTTTCATTCTCTTAAGGAACAGATGAATTTAAACTATAGTATCAGAAAGTTGATCTCCCTGGAGCTGAGGATGTGTTCAAGACTGGCTGAGGAGTTCCCGTCTTGCTGCAGTGGAAACAAATCTGACTAGGAACCATGAGGTTGCAAGTTCGATCCCTGGCCTTGCTCAGTGGGTTAAGGATCCGGCATTGCCATGAGCTGTGGTGTAGGTCGCAGACATGGCTCCAATCTGGTGTTGCTGTGGCTCTGGTGTAGACGAGCAGCAACAGCTTCGATTGGACCCCTAACCTGGGAACCTCCATATGCCGAAAGTGCAGCCCTAAAAAGACAAAAGACAAAAAAAATAAATAAATAGATAAAAAAAGACTGGCTGAGGAGTTCCCGTCGTGGCGCAGTGGTTAACAAATCCGACTAGGAACCATGAGGTTACGGGTTCGGTCCCTGCCCTTGCTCAGTGGGTTAACGATCCGGTGTTGCCGTGAGCTGTGGTGTAGGTTGCAGACGCAGCTCGGATCCTGCGTTGCTGTGGCTCTGGTGTAGGCCGGTGGCTACAGCTCCGATTCAACCCCTAGCCTGGGAACCTCCATATGCCGCGGGAGCGGCCCACAGAAATAGCAAAAAGACAAAAAAAAAAAAAGACTGGCTGAAAATGGACAGGAGGGTTTTTTTTTTTTTTTTCCAGGTGGTTTACAGGTTGTAAAACTGGATTGTGGGAGTTCCTGCTGTGGCATAAAGGGATCAGAGGCATCTCTGAAGCACTGGGATGCAGATTCGATCCCCAGACAGCAGACAGCGCAGTGCATTAAGAATCCTGTGTTGCTGCAGCTGTGGTGTAGGTCACAGCTGCAGCTCAGATCTGATCCCTGGCCCGATAACTCCATATGCTGTGGTGCAGCCAAAAAAGGGGAAAAAAGCCAAGAAAACAAAATGGGATTATAGTGATAACTGCACAACTGCATAGATTCACTGAGTCATTGAATTTTACACTTAAAGTGAGTTTTATGCAATTTTTTAAACTACAATTCAAAAATTTTTTAAATGTTAAAGTTATTAAAGGCTTCTGTGTGTCGGATACTTTACTAACTGCAGGGTATAATATAATGATGAAACAAAAGTCCCCAGTCCGAGTTCCCATCATGGCGCAGTGGAAACAAGTCCAACTAGGAACCACGAAGTTGCAGGTTCCATTCCTGGCCTTGCTCAGTGGGCTAAGGATCCAGCGTTGCCGTGAGCTGTGGTGTAGGTCACAGATGCAGCACGGATCTGGTGTTGCTGTGGCTCTGGTGTAGGCTGGCAGCAACAGCTCCAATTAGACCCCTAGCCTGGGAACCTCCATACGCCGTGGGTGCTGCCCTCAAAAGACAAAAAGACAAAAAAAAAAAAAAAGAAAGAAAGAAAAGAAAAAGAAAAAGGGGAGTTCCCGTCATGGCGCAGTGGTTAACAAATCCGACTAGGAACCATGAGGTTGCGGGTTCGGTCCCTGCCCTTGCTCAGTGGGTTAATGATCCAGGGTTGCCATGAGCTGTGGTGTAGGTCACAGACGCTGCTCGGATCCCATGTTGCTGTGGCTGTGGTGTAGGTCGGCAGCCGTAGCTCCGATTCGACCCCTAGCCTGGGAACTTCCATATACCTCAGGTGAGGCCCTAAATAGAAAAAGGAAAAAACAAAAAATAACAACAACAAAAAAACAAAGAACATGGGATTTCCTCCATGGCTCAGTAGGTTAAAGACCCAGCATTGCCACCGTTGCAGCACATGTTGTTGCAGGTGTGGGTTCAATCCCTGGCTGGACACATCCACATGTTTCGGGTGTGGCCAAAAAGAAAAAAAAATTTTCAAAAACATAGTGTAAGATGCTCTTAAGTACAGGGAGATTTGATCTAATATGGGGTTTGAGCATACAAAGACTAAAGAAGGACTTAATAGACTTCATTTTTTTCATCTCATGCCCATGGGATAATACACTAGGTTGATTAACGGGTCTGTGTTAGAAATTCCCAAAGAAAAAGAGAAAAGGGCAGCTGTCTGATCCCCCCACAGTTGTGAGCTCACTAGCACTACACCAGAAGAGGCAATTTTTAGAGTTCCCGACGTGGCGTAGTGGGTTAAGAACATGACTGCAGTGGCTCAGGTTACTGCGGATGTGGAGGTTCAATCCCCAGCCTGGCACAATGGGTTAAAGATCTGGCTTTGTCACAGGGGCAGCACAGGGCTAAGCTGCAGCTTGGATTCAGTCCTTAGCCTGGGAACTTCCATTTGCCATGGATGCAGGCATTAAAAAAAAAAAAAATAGGGGAGTTCCCGTCGTGGCGCAGTGGTTAACGAATCCGACTAGGAACCATGAGGTTGCGGGTTCGGTCCCTGCCCTTGCTCAGTGGGTTAACGATCCGGCGTTGCCGTGAGCTGTGGTGTAGGTTGCAGACGCGGCTCGGATCCCGCGTTGCTGTGGCTCTGGCGTAGGCCAGTGGCTACAGCTCCGATTAGACCCCTAGCCTGGGAACCTCCATATGCCGCAGGTGCGGCCCAAGAAACAGCAACAACAACAACAACAACAACAAAGACAAAAGACAAAAAAAAAGTGATAATTCTCTTTTCCCTTAGGTTGGCTCCGAGGTGCGAGGTGGAATGTCCCACATCAAGTTTCACCAAGACTTTGAGGGTTTACAAGACAAGCACACAAGTAACCTCGACGAGTCTGTAAGTCTGAGATGACTCATTCCGCTTAGGACTGTTAATGGCAACAATAACTTTGCTGGCCCAGCTGACGGGATAGGTACCTTTTGGTGATAGCAAATCTCTGTTTAGATCAAACCTAAATTTACGGTATTTCATACACAGAGTGATAGGCTGAGCTGATCACATAGCCGAGTGCCACTGAAAGGAGCAAAGAGCATTGTGTGACATGCGCATGTGGTCAATACAGGCGACAGGAAGATGATGGCAAATGATGTGACCATAAAGATCATAAGTCACAAAATAAAACTGGATTATAGTTAGGCTCAAAGAGCAGGAGGCAATATCTAAGACATCTTTTTTTTTTTCCAGCTATACTGGATCTGGTTTCTCTGAATGGAAAGGAAACTGAGAAGCTATTCAGATGAGAACTGCATTCTGTGTCACTTAACTATAATGAAATGTCACATTATGGTCTCTCTCTTCCCATTTTTTCCTCAATGAAAATTACACCAAAGGGACCCTTCATACATTACAAAGCATCAGTTACAATCTAAGAAAGGATTCAGAAAGAAACCTTTTTCTATTTGAAAATTTTAAAGTAGCATTAAGAAAACATTTGAGGAGTTCCCATTGTGGCGCAGTGGAAACGAATCCGACGGGTACCCATGAGGATGTGGGTTCAACCCCTGGCCTCACTCAGTGGGTTAAGGATCCAGTGTGGCTGTGAGCTGAGGTGTAGGCTGCAGATGTGGCTCAGATCCCGAGTTGCTGTGGCTGTGGTATAGGCCAGCAGCTGCAGCTCTGATTCGACTTCTAGCCTGGGAACCTCTATAATGCCATGGGTGTGGCCCTAAAAAGACAAACAAACAAACAAAAAAACCCATTTGTTTCTTCCCCTCCTCCCCTTTTATTTAGTTATTTAGTTAGGCTGCACCTGCAGCATGCAGAAGTTCCCAGGGCCAGGGGTGGAACCTGAGCCACAGCAGTGACCTGAGCCACAGCAGTGGAAACACAGGATCCTTAACCCATTCTTTTCTGTTAATGGTTATTCTGGCCAACACTCCAAATCACAGACAGATGTGAGGCAACATCTCACCAAACCTGAGACAGCTTCCTCATGTAGGTTTACGACTGGGGCAACCCTCAAACCGTGTCAGCGGAACACGTCTACACCATTGCCTCTGCTTTTACAGTTCACACAAGCTGAGTAAAACGGAACACTGCCATGAGATTTCAAGAGTCAGGTGGAACACGTGCTCCTTCACAATGGAGTAGAGGGTTTTCTGCTCAAGCCTCAACATGACAAAGTGGCTGCCTATTCGAAGCCACAGAAGCCAAGCAACCTGGAAGAGATGCACGGAGTGTTCCTGCCGTAGGTGGGATGTTTGTGCACCTCAAAAATCCAAAAGTTGAAACCCAGTCCTCAGGGTGATGGTGTTAGGAGGTGAGGCCTCTTGAGAGGTGATTAGGTCATCAGGCCATCAGGCGTGGGGCCCTCATGATTGGAATGAGCGCTCTTGTGAAGAAGACCCCAGGGAGGAGTTCCAGTCATAGCTCAGTGGTTAAAAACACCTGACTAGTGTCCACGAGGATGCAGTTCGATACCTGGCCTCGCTCAGTGGGTTAAGGATCTGGTGTTGCCTTGAGCTGTGGTGTAGGTCGAAGACACAGCTCAGATCCTATGTTGCTGTGCCTGTGGTGTAGGCCGCCAGCTGTAGCTCTGATTCGACTCCCAGCCTGGGAACCTCCATATACCATGAGTGCGGCCTTAAAAAGCAAAAAAAAAAAACAAAACAAAAAAAAAAAAAACCAAAAAACCCAGGGAGCTGTCTTCCCCCTTCTACCACCTGAGGACACAGCTGGAAGACACTCTCTATGAACTAAGAAGCAGGTTATCACCTGACAGAGACTCTGCCAGCACCTTGATCTTGGGCTTTAAAAAACCTCCAGAATGCTGAGAAATACATTTCTGTTGTTTAAAAGCCACCAGTCTATGGCATTTTTGTTATAGCAGCTGGAAGAGATTAAGACACTTCCTTTCCATATTTGGAAAGCCAGACTTCACTGGGGAGTAGGAAAGATTAATGTGACCAATTTCCAGCTGGCTTTGTGTTCTTCTAAAATAACAATCAGGGAGTTCCCATCGTGGCTCAGTGGTTAACAAATCCGACTAGGAACCATGAGATTGCGGGTTCAATCCCTGGCCTCGCTCAGCGGGTTAAGGATCCAGCGTTGCCGTGAGCTGTGATGTAGGTCACAGACGTGGCTTGGATCCCACGTTGCTGTAGCTCTGGTGTAGGCCGGTGGCTACAGCTCCGATTGGACCCCTAGCCTGGGAATCTCCATATGCCGTGAGAAGCGGCCCTAGAAAAGGCAAAAAGACAATAAATAAATAAATAAATAAATAAAAATAAAATAACAGTCAGTACTATAGGACTACTAGAAAGGAAAGCTCATCCCAAAATAATCCAGATGACCTTACCTAGTAACAAGTATTTCTAGTGTCACGTATGCACAAAGTCTGCAGGCAAGCCAGAAACATACACTGCACGGCTAGGTCTCTGCCTGGTGGTCACCCTTGGGCTCTTTGTGTTCGGGCCTTTCCTGCCAGCTCTTTCAGCAGCATGGTCCTCGAGGGCTCCTGTTCCCAGGGCCTGTATCTCTGCCCTTGCCTGTATCTCTAGCATCTCATCCTTCCAGAGCAGCTTGGAAATCCAGCAACGTGGTGAATAGCGGGCATTCAAGTATTCTGACCATCACCTTCCCTTGTGCCTTCTCTTGCTCACAGGCTTGCCTCACACCCACCCTGGTTTATTTCCATCTTCACCACGTGGACAAACTGGCCCAGAGACTGGGCTTCTCAGGACACAAGACAGGACAGCACAGCACAGTGGGGTCGGGAGCTGTTTTTTCCACTCTCGCCTTCCCTCCTAACTGATAGCCTGCATCTGCTTTCCTCCCTTCTGCTCACTGAAACTGCTCCATCTGTACAACTGGTGACATCCTCAGTTGGCAGCGTGGGAGACACTTTCCAATTCCTGTCTGAGGGTCCCCATCCCGTGGTTCCAGCCTTCACAGCACAGCTCTTCTCTCAGCTACATCCTTCTGCGAATGCCAGACCTGTAGCTTCAACAGCCTGCGGGACACTGGACCTTCCCCAAGCCCTTGAAACTCAGCGTGTCAATACCACACCCACCTGCTTCCCCTCACACCCCGTGTCCCCAACACCCCTATGTCCCCCATCCACACAGCCAGCCCGGCCCCCTCTTTGTCTTTCCTCAGAGCCACGATTTTGTTCAGGCCTCCCACTCCCTCCGATCCTGGCCCTCCCCCCAACTCCAGGGCTGCGCTTGATTTGGTCCAAGAGGATCCCACCCCTCCCTTGCCCGTGACCCAAGTCTGACCATAACACACGCAGTCGAGCGAGGGCTTCTGGGAAGAGACTTTTCTCTTCCTGGACCCTGGAAATCTGATGTGACATCTGGAACTGCACTTCCAGACTGAGGATGACACCAACTCAGAAGGAGGAACAAAAACAGGCAGAGAAGAACCGGAGACTGTGATAACACAGGACGCGGCCGACCACGTCCAGTCTGGAACATTCGGTGCTGGGAGAGAAGCCATTTTCTTAATATTTACATCGGTGGGGTTTCTGTTACTCCCAGCCAAAAAGTCTCTCTTCTCTCCTTCGCATCCAGTTCACTGAGGCCTCCTGTCAGTTCTCCCCGTCAAAATGCATCCCACCGTCTCTCCACCTGACACATCATCCCGCCACTGACCTCCACCCCCACAGGGCTGCCTCGACAGCTCGAAAACGTCTCCCCCGCTCTCCTGCGCCCCCTACCGGCGACCAGGCCTCACATCCCAACGTCCCAGCCAGACCTCCGCTGGGAGTTCCCGTCGATGACATCAGTCCCATGCCAGCCGCTCAGCCGTGCCCTCAACATCCTGGCCACTGCATTCCTCTCTAACAACGGACCTCCCTCCCTCCCTCCAGTACACCGGTGTTGGTAGGAGCTGTGTCTGTCCAGAGGCTTCTCCCCAGATCTCCCGAGAGGCGAAGGTCAACTCACCCTTCCCTTCCCTGCGGCCCTCTCCGAATATCCCATCTACAGCAGCCCCATTCAGCGTGCTTCGAGCATGTTCTGTGTTATGACCCTTTTCCTTCAAGACTCTGTCACCTTGTCAAGGCATCTGGTTACCTTTTATTTTTCTTCTTTTTACAGCTGCACCTGAGGCACGTGGAAGTTCCTGGGCCAGCGGTCCAATCAGAGCTGTAGCTGAGGTCTACACCACAGCCACGACAGCACCGGGATCTGAGCCACATCTGCAGCCTATGCCACGGCTTGCAGAAACGCCAGAGCCTTAACCACTGTGCCCTTCCAGGGATTGAACCTGCATCCCAGGGCTCGCGATATGCCGCCAATTCCCTTGCACCACAGGGGAGCGCCAAGATTCCCACTTTGGAACATGCCCTGCCTATTTTTTGTGCCTATGATGGTGTGTATTTAAGTTTGATACCAAGCGGGGCCAGCTTTCCACGGTCTTACAGGTAATCATAAAAGCACAGAGATGGTTTTTAATTAATAAATAATGGCTCTATATCACAAGGAACCTGTCACACTGCCAAGGGCCAAATGAATAATGGCTTGTTAACTGCACCCATAAAGTACCAGAACAATCTCTGAAGAGATCATATGCACCATACACCACATGCACGCAGCAATTTGCTTTTAGCAAAACTCATTCCTGGAGTTCCTGTCGTGGCTCAGCGGTTAATCAATCCGACTAGGAACCATGAGGTTGTGGGTTCGGTCCCTGCCCTTGCTCAGTGGGTCAAGGATCTGGCGTTGCCGTGAGCTGTGGTGTAGGTTGCAGACGCGGCTCGGAACCCGAGTTGCTGTGGCTCTGGTGTAGGCCGGCGGCCACAGCTCCGATTCGACCCCTAGTCTGGGAATCTCCATATGCCGAGGTAGCAGCCCTAGAAAAGGCAAAAAGACAAATAAATAAATAAATAAATAAATAAATAAATAAAACTTATGGTTACCAAAGGGGAAACATGGGGGGGGGTGACTAAATTAGGAGGTTAGGATTAACATATACACACTACTGTATATAAAATAAATAACAAAGACCTACCCTATAGCACAGGGAAATCTACTCAGTACTCTGTAATAACCTGTATAGTAAAAGAATCTGAAAAAAGAATGGATATATGTATGACAGATTCACTTTGCTGTACTTGAAACGTGCACAATATTGCAAATCAACTATACTTCAATATAACTTTTTTTTTGTTTTTTTCAGGGCCACACATGCAGCTTATTTAAGTTCCCAAGCAAGGGGTCAAGTTGGAGCAGCAGCTGTCGGCCTACAGCACGGCCATGGCAATGCTGCATCCAAGCCGCATCTGTGACCTACACTGCAGCTTGTGGCAACACCTGATCCTTAACCCACTGAGGGAAGCCAGGGATTGAACCCGCATCTTCATGGATACTAGTCGGGCTCTTAAACTACTGAGAAGAACAGCAGTTTAAAAGGAACAGGAACTCCCCCAATATAATTATTTTAATAGGAAAAAAAAACTGAAATAGAAGACGGCCAGCTCCCTAAAGTCCTCTACTGCTCTCTTCCAATCACGAGCCCCCCCCCCCATCGCCCACTACCGTACTGACATCTGACACACTAGCTTCCATTCACCTGCTCTCTAAAGTGTACAAATGAGGAGTTCCCGTTGTGGCTCAGTGGTTATCTAATCCGACTAGGAACCATGAGGTTGTGGGCTCGATCCCCTGCCTTGCTCAGTGGGTTAAGGCGGCTACAGCTCCGATTAGACCCCTAGCCTGGGAACCTCTCCATATGCCGTGGGTGCGGCTCTAGGAAAGACAAAAAGACAAAATAAATAAATAAATAAATAAATAAAAATAAAAAATGGAATGTACAAATGAGATCACACAGCGTTGGGTACTGACGCCTTTCTTGCAACATTGTGCTGGTGAGGGCACATCTTATGTGGAATTTCAGACAGGTCTTTCTTTTTTCTTTTTTTGTCTTCTTATAGGCCTGCACCCACGGCATATGGAAGTTCCCAGGCTAGGGGTCGAATCGGGGCTGCAGCTGCCGGCCTACACCAGAGCCACAGCAACACGGGATCCAAGCCACACCTTCGACCTACACCACAGCTCACGGCTCCTTAATCCACTGAGTGAGGCCAGGAATCAGACATGCATCCTCACGGAGCCTGGTCAGGTTCATTTCCACTGAGCCATGATGGGAACTCCCAACAGCTATTTCTCATTGCTGATAGCTTTCCATTTATCCATTCTCCTGATGGTGGGCATTTCAGTTGCTGCCCATTTGGGCCTGTTAAATAGTTCAGCTGTGAATATTCTACTTCATGTCTTCTGGTGAACAGGGGTAAGCTCTTTTTTTTTGACAGGAAAGTAGGATTTATTGTTGTGCCTGAGTCAAGAGGGGACAGCGCCAAGGCTCTCATGAGTGGAGGGCCTGTCATTTGTCCAGAGGGCCACAATCAGGGATGTATTTGACCCCACAGCCACCGGGGATGAGCTGCTTTTCTGCCACTATGTTTTCAAATTCATCCACATTACATAATCTCCACTTCTTGGAGGTACAGATCTTCTGGCAGCCAGGGAACTTGAACCTGGCTCTGTGCTGGGCCTCGGTCACATGCTCCTTGTTCTGCTGCTGGGTGCAGGTGGCCATGATGACTGGGCCCGGGTGTTCTCTGGCCACTGGGCCCTGGGGCTTTCGAAAAGGCACCGGCATACCCATCTGGAACCCGGACTGGGGACAGCATGCCAGACAGGAACGTCCACTGGAAAGGACTTTCTCCAAGATCCCCTAGGGCAACCCACAGAGGCAACAGGGTACACATGCTACTAAGGAGGCTGCTGTTTGCAGCCATCCACACGGGGCCCCCATGGGGAAAAGGGCACAGCCAGCTTCACTGGCTGCAACAGATGTATTTTTGTTGGGTATGTTTCTAGGAGCGGAATTACTGAGTCACAGAGTGTCTGTTTAGCATTAAAACACACTGCTGGTTTTCCTGCTGCATTCTGGTTGCTCCAACTGGCTTGTGCTGGCAACTGTAAAAAAAAAAAAAAAAAATCTCAAGCAAAGCAAGTATCTGCAGGTCACCAGTTTGTTACCTCTGGCCTAGCGAATCCCTGATTCTTATAGGAAAAGGATCTTCAGGGGGTCATTTCGGATTTCAGCTCATCATTTCTTGGATGAGGACTTGCAGTGCCTCCCACTCCTCGGCTAATGGCCAAAGTCCTTAGCCCAGCATCAGATGCTTTCTGCAGGCTGCCTTATTTTTCTGCCTCTTTTCTCTAATCTTCACTGCCCACTGTCCACATGCCCATCCCTGGCACTCTGAGGGCCCTGCAGGGTTCTGCCAAGTCTGCATGTCTTGGGATGTGCTTTCCGCCTGCCTGAGGCTTCCCCTCTGCTTTTACCAGGTCAGGCCAATTTGTGTAGTTTCTCTCTCTACTAAACTACCACCTGGAGTCCTTGGGTAAGTGTCCTATCTGCAGTTAAGGACCATCACCGACTAGCATAGGACAGGTGCTCAGTACACGTTTGCGCCACAAACTTGCAGACTCTCTGATGTTATTTTTTGTCTTTTGTCTTTTTAGGGCTGCACCTGCAGCATATGGAGGTTCCCGGGCTAAGGGTCCAATCAGAGCTGTTGCTGCCAGCCTATGCCAGAGCCACAGCAACACCAAATCCGAGCCGCGTCTGTGACCTACACCACAGCTCACGGCAACGCCGGATCCTCAACCCACTGAGCGAGGCCAGGGATCCAACCTGCAACCTCATGGATCCTTGTCGGATTCATCTCTGCTGCACCATGACGGGAACTCCTGATGTTATTAATTTTTAATGCAAATAGGAGAGGAAAAAAAGAAAAAGGATAACTTTTTCATCTTACTCTGCTTCCCCCCAATAGTTTTCTCCAGAGGCAACCACTGGCCTCATGTTCTTGGTCATCTTCCTGAGATACACAATGAATGTATACATTTATATTCAATAGCTGCTACTGAGAAAATAAGGTGAGAACTGGAAATGGGGAGTTGCAATTGTAAATTGAAAGGTCAGGAAAGGCCTCAACAAGAGGGTGACATTTGTGCATGGACCCAGAGGAGGAGAGCACTGGTCTGAGGCAGAGCATGGAGCAGAGGGACAGCAGGTGATTAGGCCTGAAGCAGGAGCTGCCCAGCCTATTTGAGGCTGGGAAGTGACACGGGGTAAGCAGTGGTGAAAGTCGTTTGAAGCGGGCCAGATTGCAGAAAACTTTATACACCACCCTTAAGAACTTTAGACTTTCTTCGGTGAGAAGGGAAGGCATTAGTTATTGATCAGGAGTTAAGAGACTGACTAGGGGTTTTCAAAATCCACTTCTTGGGTAAAGAGGGGCCTCATTCTTTTCCGCAGTGGCTCATTATTCCACTAGGCGAAAGTGTCATAGCTTATCCGGGCGTCTCAAATGATGGACATTTGGTCTGTTTCCAATCTTTCTGACTCAAAAGTACTCCAGTGTTTCTTCCTCCCCAAGAATTATTCCAGCTGACAATTTTCCGATTAAGAGCTTTTTTTACAGTAATCTGCCCTTTTAAACATAATTTTCTTTTGGTTACTTATGATCTCACTGGTTCCGAGGTTTCCAGCTCAGATCCCCAGCCAGAAGCTCTTTTTCTATCTCGGAAAGATGCTTAGGTGAGCAACTGGTTAAAACGGGCACGAGCTGGATGGCCCTACTCCCCACTTCACTTCAGTGCAGGAGGGACCGGCCGGCCCAGAAAGCGGTTTTGAGTCCTGGGGCCGGCAGCCTCCGGGACTCAGGAGCCCACTAGCCTCCTGAGACAAACCGCCAGCACCCCCAGCCCCTAAGGGAACGGATAATCTAAAAGAAACTGCATAGAAACAGCTGACCACGAGCAACCCAGCAGGGTAGCAGGGCCGCGACTCCAGGGACGTCGCAAAAACCCGCGTCTGCGCAGTGCAGCCCCGCGCCGACTTTCCTTCCCACGACCTCCCCTTCCGCGCCTGCGCACTAGAATCCGCCTCCTGCAGGCCAGCGAGGCTGAAGACCTATTAGCCTTTCTTACCAACTGAGGTGGAAGAAGTTGGTTCATATTTGAACGTGTTATCTCTTCCTTCCCAGTCTGTGAGACTAACTAAAACCCTCCCAACCCAATTCACCCTACAGTGGAGGGACTTGATCCCCGGGCTTTCCGGGCTCTGGCTGGCGCCCAGGTAGCCAGGGGGGTTGGGGGCGGGCTCACCCGGAGACCACGTGGCGGGCCTCAGCCAATCGGCGCTCAGACCGCACTTTGCGGCTCGGCTTCAAACAAACTACCGTGAGGCGAGGGCGGCCCGTGGGGCCCCGCCCCCTCGCCTGGGTCTGGGGCCCCGCGAGACGGCGGGCGGGGTGGGGGCGCCGAGAGCGGGGGCGGGGCGCAGTGGTCGAGTGACGGCCGGCCTCACCTATTCCGGGCGCTGGCCGCGGCGCGGTGGGCCCCGCAGCCAATGGGCGTGGGTGGGGGCGGGGGGCGGCCCGGCTGGAGGGGAGGGGGAGCCTGCGGCCGGGGGATGCGGGGGGAGGAGGGGGCGGGCTCCCAATCCGGTTCCATCCGGTTCTCCCACCGCCCCCGCCGCTGGTCCCAGCAGCTCCGGCGGCGGGAGGAGCGGCAGCGGCCAGGCAGCCCAGATTCGCGAAGGCTCTCGGCGCGCCGCGTACCGCAGGCACCCGGCACGCGCCCGCGCCGTCGCCACGATGCCCAAGAGGAAGGTGAGCGGCGGCCGCGGCCCGCACACGCCCCCTCCGCCGCCCGGCCGCGGCGCCCAGCCAGGCAGGCCCAGGCCCCGCCGCGCCCTCGGCGGCGCTGGGCCCGGGAGGCGCCGCCGGCCGGCGGAGGGCGGGCGCGCACCGGCCTGGGGCGCGCGGTTCCGGAACGTTCGGCGGCCCGCGGAGCCGGGTGGGAGATTCGAACGCGGCGGCGGGAAGCCGCTGACGTCACGCGGCCGGGTATTGTTCTCGCGGGCGCAGGGCGCGCGGGCACTTTTGTTTGCGGGCTGCGCCCACTCGCTGTCTGCTTCCTCCCGCAGGTCAGCTCCGCCGAGGGGGCGGCGAAGGAGGAGGTAAGAGCCCCCCGCCTGTCCCAGGGGTGGGTTCGGTTCGCCCCGCGTCCCGTGCGTCTTGCTCATTTTGCTTTTCTCTCCCGAAGCCCAAGAGGAGATCGGCGAGGTTGTCAGCTGTAAGTAAAGTGAGCCCCTAATCTTCCTTTTCCGTGGGATGCTAGCGCGGGAAGAAACTCAGTGCTACCTTTGCCTTTCAGAAACCTGCTCCTGCAAAAGTGGAAGCGAAGCCAAAAAAGGCGGCAGGAAAGGTAGGTTTCCAACTTAAACCCTAAGAGACCGTGGTGTCTTCGAAATGCCGCGGTGCTACCTTAACGCACGTTGCCGGCGGCGGCCAAGACCTTGACTTTGAGTATCAAAATTGTCTACAGTTTGACGTCATAATCTCCTGGAAAGTCGGGACTTGACCACGTTTACCACTGTGATTTAAGGTTTTCATAATATGAGTAAAGAACATTTTTCTGGCCTGGGTAAGATATGGTGGATGTAGTGATTATCCCGGTTTGTGGAGATAGAATGTATCACAGTAATGCTGCTGCAGAATTTGGGAAACTTAAGACGGCCGCAAATACTGGGAGAGTAACTTTGGCTTCCCAGGGAAATCCATTCTTTGTGTTGTGCTCCTTATGGCTAGCGCTTCTCTGTTGGTTGCACGCCTGTACTTCCTCTTGCGACCATAACAGCAAAGCTAGTCCTGAGGCCAGCAGAGGGGAATGTGTACGTGTCTGCGTGTAAGGTTTGCAAGGCAAGGTAAGGGGTCCTGTTTTACATGGAGAGAGCAAGAGTTGTGTTCCTTGGAAACGTGACTAAGAGGAGTCTCAGAGTTTAACGTGCAGTTGTATGCTTAGGAGTTCCCTGAATTGTTTTATTGTATCAGACCGAGTTAACGGTAAACAGCATGACCATTGCTTTGGAAGAGATTCACCATTGCTTTATTCACGTTGCGGGCTTGGGGGCTGAAGTTGTTCTTGGGTATGTGTTGGTTTGAAAATAACTTGGGAAAGCAAAATGTGTCTATGTCATTTGTAACTTTGTTTTTGGAGGTAGCATTGAAACCAGCCTCTGGGAAGCTCTCCTTGTTATTCAGGGGAAATTCACTGGTGTGATTAATTTCTGTTTACTCAAAACTTCCCTGAGAGTTTGCTAGTAGAAGTCTCCCCTTATAAGTCTTTCTTGCCATCACCTGGTTCCTAAACTTGTGGGTGGAAGCTCAGCATTGCTTAATCAAAGGGTGTCCTGCCCCCTTGTCCCATGGCCATCCGTTCCCCGCCCCCCCGCATTTCTTTCTTTAATCGTTGTGTAGAGGTCAGTGGTGAAAGTCATTTTTCCAGTAGAAAGCTCTGTTTTGTGACTTTAAGGGTTCAAAGAAGGTATGTGTGTAGTACATCAGCTTTCTCACACCAAAAAGTAGGGAATACTTTTGTACAAAAAATAAGAGTACCCCAGAAACTTCATGAAGGCAGGAAAAAATAGTGGATCTTGTTGCATAGTGGGGTTTTTTGGGGTTTTTTTCCCCTTATTTATCTCTGTCTATATTTTGATCTCCCCTTAAAATTTTCTTAAGTGAAAACTTTGTTTAAATTTTACCTCCGTTTGGTTTGGGGAGCACAGAGGTAATCAGCATCTTCCTCTCAGTCAGAGGCAAACAGGTAAGTTTTCACCTTGATGTTTCTTGAGGAATAAAATTGTCAGTTCACTTTTCTCAAAGGAAAAATGATGGGAACAAGGAGGAGCATTTTCCCCTCGAGTTTCTGTAGTGTGGCTTTGCGTAATTGATGGGTTTGCAGACCTTAGAGGGGGTGGGCAAATCTTTTGATGTGTTGATTACCTTTCTACAGACACCTTGTTTTGTTTCATCTCATTCTCCAATATTAACAGTTAGAAGTGGTTTTCAGTCTAGGCTATTGCACGTTCTGTTTTTACTTTTTTTTTTGTCTTTTTGTTGTTGTTGTTGCTATTGTTGCTATTTCTTGGGCCGCTCCCACGGCATATGGAGGTTCCCAGGCTAGGGGTCTAATCGGAGCTGCAGCCACCGGCCTACGCCAGAGCCACAGCAACGTGGGATCCGAGCCGAGTCTGCAACCTACACCACAGCTCACGGCAACGCCGGATCGTTAACCCACTGAGCAAGTCCAGGGACTGAACCCGCAACCTCATGGTTCCCAGTCGGATTCGTTAACCACTGCGCCACGACGGGAACTCCTGTTTTTACTTTTTTATATTACTGTTACAGTGGTTATGAAATTAGTGAGAAATCTGAAATCACTTATAAAAGAACCATTAGTTTTTGAGGGGGTGCTTTTTAGGGCCACACTCGAGGCATATGAAGGTTGCCAGGCTAAGGGTCAAATCAGAGTACAGCGCTGGCCTACGCCGCAGCCACAACCATATCAGATCCAAGCCTTGTCTGTGACCTCCACCACAGCTCACAGCAACGCTGGATCCTTAACCCGCTGAGCAAGGCCAGGGATCGAACCTGCAACCTCATGGTTCCTAGTTGGATTCATTTCCTGTGAGCCACGATGGGAAATCCAAAAGAACCATTTTTTAAATACAAAGGGATTATGACACTTGACAGTGTTGTTTATGAGATTATTTATCCCGAAGATACTGCGTTACTAGTCAGTGTCCTGCCGTCTTTCTGTGTGATTTGCCACTTCTGCTACAGAGAGTATTGCACTGGTGTTTCCCCTCAGGTAACACCCAACTTTCCAGGGACGTTGCTTACTTGGCTTGGCTCTTGTCTCCGTTCTGTTTACAGAAATGAATATGAGGTGTTTGTTACATTTTCTCCTTCGCTATCAGTGGGTGGCATCCAAAAGTATTGTTTTATAAAGTGGCTTAATTTTGAACTTTCGCCTTTGTACTAACACCTGTGCTTTTTGTGTTCTTCAAACACCTAAACAAAAGCGATACACTCTCAAATGATTGATACTCTGGGCTCTTCATTATGTGAGATCCAGGGCTTACCTGTGGCGGGATCGTCAGCCTGACCCCCCAACATGTTGCTGCTTTCAGGCAGATGGTCTCACTGTGAGGGGGACCGTCCGTCGGGACAGTGGTTGTTTGACAGTTTGATGATTGTTGGTGCTTGAAAGCGGCGTGGGGGCGGGCGGGGCTGCAGCGGGAAGAGCTCGCTGCCGGGGCTGCGGCTTCAGCTCCGTTCTGTCCTGCGGCGCTGGCGAGATCAGGGGCTGGTTGAGAAGGTGGCAGAGGTCGCGTCTCTCAAGCTTTAGGTGTCGTGCTGGGGTGGGCCCGAAGGTGTGTCGTTGAAGAGGTGTGTCACCCAACTCAGGCTGCCCCGGCACAGCAGTCGCGGCGAGACTTAAAATATGCTCTCATTCCATCACAGGATAAAGCTTCAGACAAAAAAGTACAAACTAAAGGGAAAAGGGGAGCAAAGGGAAAACAGGCCGAAGTGACCAAGCAAGAGATGAAAGAAGATCTGCCTGCGGAAAACGGAGAAACTAAAAGCGAGGAGGTCAGGAGTGTGTGTGTGTGAAGTTCAACTGAAGAGTAAACGGCAGATTGTATGTTTTCATGTAGCGGATAAGACATCTTTACCATGACATTAACAAAGCTTTGTAGAAAGACTCCAAGTGAATGGATAGATGATTTTTGCGAATTAGGAACTCCCTAATTGCTGGTGTTTTTAAAAAGATTTAGTTTACTAAACAATATAACGCATTTTTTTTCACATGACCTCATGTTTAAACAAATACAAAACTCTTCTCAAATTGCTATCTGTAGAACCGTTAATAATTTTTTTTGGTTTTTATTTTATGGTAAAAAATGTTTTTATTTTCTCCATTGCCTTCACTTGCCATATTTTTTTTCCCTCACTTTCATTTTTTTTTTCTCATTCTGTCCACACCTGCTGCCTGTGGAAGTTCTTAGACCAGGGATCAAACCTGTGCTGCAGCTGCACCAGGTCCCTAACCTGCTGTGCCACAAGGGAACATTCCCCACTTTCATTTCTAATGAAGAACGTTTATTTTTCTTGAAAATAACCATTTTTCTAAGATTAAGTAGTAACCTAATGTTAAGCAGTTAAAAAGATTGGTGTCTTCAATCTTTATCCTTTTAATCTGTGAGAGGTTTTATCTTAAAAATTAAGTGGGTTGCAAGGTTTTGATAAATCACTTTTTAAGCTAGGCCCTTTTTTTAACATTGGCTAACCAGAAAATGTTGATAATTTAGGTTGTTAATTTTTAAACTCTGATATTTATGGATCAGATTTTAAACTTATTGACTGTTCCTATGATTTAGTTACTATTTATTTAAAAAAAATTTTTTTTTGGTCTTTTTGTCTTTTCTTGAGCCGTTCCCGCAGCATATGGAGGTTCCCAGGCTAGGGGTCGAATCGGAGCTGCAGCCACCGGCCTACACCAGAGCCACAGCAATGTGGGATCCGAGCCGCGTCTGCAACCTACACCACAGCTCACGGCAACGCCAGATCGTTAACCCACTGAGAAAGGACAGGGATCGAACCCGAAACCTCCTGGTTCCTAGTCGGATTCGTTAACCACTGCTTCACGACGGGAACTCCTCACTGTTTACTTTTAATTCCTAGTTCTAACCACACATCAAACATTGTGATATTAAGATGACATTAGTCCAGTTATGGGGGAGTGGTGGCCTTCTGATACTTTTTAATCAAGCTACGTTACATCTATAAGGTTGCTCTGAATACTGGACAGTTGTTCACGGTGGAAATGATAGGAGTAGATTGTTGAAATGTTCTCATTACATTTCCATGGACTGATCAAATCGTAACCTTCTTTTATAAGTGACATTGAACTCGGGGCCAACAGAAAGGGCGCTCTGACTCGTGCCTCGGTGAAGGTGTGCAGCGTGTGTTTCCTCCCTGCAGTCCATCACAGCCTCCTTGCACATAGCAGTCAGTGCTAGACAGCACGGCACCTGTCTAGTCAGCGTGGTTGACCAAAAGCATGAACAGACGCGAGATGTGTGGCGTTGAATAAACTGAGAGAGACACTCGTTAATAGTGTTACAGCTCTAACAAGAGGCAGAACAACTTCAGCTGGGAGTGTGAGTGTTGGGCGACTGAGATTTTTTTGCTTTTTTCCATCTGCACGTGACCATGGACGTGCCTGAATGTTGATTTTGGGGTTCCAAGTAAATTTTAGTGAGTTAGGTGAATTCACAGATACAGCAGCTATAAATAATGAACATTTAATGTATTTTTAAGACCATAGCTAAAATAAGTAAAACTTAGTTTGTGTTAAATGCTAAGTATCTCTGACACGGCAGTGACACGGGGTCCGTGTTTAATCACTTTTTATCCCTTGATTTGCAGAGCCCGGCCTCCGATGAAGCAGGAGAGAAAGAAGCCAAGTCTGATTAACAGCACACGCCCAGTCCTGCAGTGGTCCCTGTGTCCCTTCTTGTACAATCCAGAGGAATATTTTTATCAACTATTTTGTAAATGCAAGTTTTTTAGTAGCTCTAGAAACATTTTTAAGAAGGAGGGAATCCCACCTCATCCCATTTTTTAAGTGTAAATGCTTTTTTTTAAGAGGTGAAATCATTTGCTGGTTGTTTATTTTTTGGTACAACCAGAAAGTAGTGGGATATTGAACGTGGGAGGCTTTGAATGTCTTGGGTGTCAGCTTAACATTCCATAGATGGGGAGCTTTTATATCCTGTAATACAAAGCGTACTAAATGGTGATTTGGAGTCAGTTGTGCATTTAACGTCTTGAACACTCGAAATTACTTCTCTTCCCATGTTGTTTTTGGTAGAACTGTTTCTAAAGCAGACCAACCTTGACCTTGGCTCTCCTTGTCAGAATTGTGTGCACTCTGTAACACCTTTGGTCGTGGTAGTCCAGTTTTCCTAGTAATTTTGTTAATGTGCTGTGAAAGACTGAACATTTGAGTACGTAGTATATATGATATTAAAATTGTGAATTAGTGGGACTTACGATATAACAGCATATCATCATTCGAAGATATTGGTACTTGATATCCTGTTAAGGAAAATTTGCCTCCAAATTTTAAGCTGTAAAGTCACTGGAATAACTGTTGAGAAAAGAATTCACAACTATATGATTTTTTTAGATTTTTGGTACGTATGTTAAGAATTGTGTACAAGTTGAAATATCTGTGTACTGATCCTCAAAACAACCAATAAAATCTCAGTTACGAAAGAACTTCTTGAAGCACTTGTATCCAGTTCTGGTTTAAATTTTATATTATTAAGTAATTTCTGCATTTGTTCTTGCCGAGATTTTTATTAAAATTTTGGAAGAGTTCCCATCGTGGCGCAGTGGTTAACGAATCCGACTAGGAGCCATGAGGTTGCGGGTTCGGTCCCTGCCCTTGCTCAGTGGGTTAACGATCCGGCGTTGCCGTGAGCTGTGGTGTAGGTTGCAGACGCGGCTCAGATCCCACATTGCTGTGGCTCTGGGGGTAGGCCGGTGGCTACAGCTCCGATTAGACCCCTAGCCTGGGAACCTCCACATGCCACAGGTGTGGCCTTAGAAAAGGCAAAAAGACGAAATTTTGGAAGAGTGCAATGTTTCATTTTTCTGTAACACTTTCAGGGTATATTTTGAAGATACTTGTGTGGTAAAATTGGTTTAATGGGAATGGGAACTCCATGCAATGTCCTCTGAAGCAGAAGAAACACATAATTATCTACTCTTCATATAAAGTAAGCTTACGAATACTGAATAGAATGAACAAGGTCTGGTAGGTTTGTATTTGCATGGTTTGGGGATTTGCTTTCATTTGGATTGTACTTCCAGCTTGCTGCTATCTGAAATGTCTTTAGAGGTGGCAGACATCTGCTGCGCTGCTTTGGCAAATGCACAAGTGGGGCCAGAGGTGGTACCTTGCCAGGGTTACCACTGCAGAGGGAGAAACCTTGGAACAAAGTTTAGAACTTTTATACACTGAATATTAATTCACCTGTAGACTTAATTAGTAGGAGGCAAATAAACTTTAAAAATGAGACCTGGAGGGAGTTCCCTTCATGGCGCAGTGGAAATGAATCTGACTAGGAGCCATGAGGTTGTGGGTTCGATCCTTGGCCTCACTCATTGGGTCAAGGATCTGGCGTTGCTGTGAGCTGTGGTGTAGGTTGCAGACACGGCTCGGGTCAAGTGTGGCTGTGGTGTAGGTCGGCAGCTATAGCTCCAACTGGACCCCTAGCCTGGGAACCTCCATATGCCGTGAGTGTGGCCCTAAAAAAGGCAAAAGACGGAAATAAGTAAATAAAGGATTCTAAGGGGGTCAGTGAGCTCTGCAAGGGCTGTATGCTCCTGGAATAACCCGTTAGCAGAATTCATAGGGAGTGAAGAGGTGTGGTGTAAAAAGTGAGGCTACAGAAAATGCAGAGGACATTGGCTTGGGCCGAAGTGACCCCTTGAGGGCTTTGGCAACCCTTGGGAGATGAGCGGTGGTTGTGACACTGGAGGGCCTGAAACAGTGATAAAGGTTGATTGGCCTTTAGTTTCTGAGTTCCAGTGGAACAGGTCGGAGTTTGGATGTGTAAATTAACATGGAGCTGAAACATTGAGTTTTGCCCTGTGTATGGATACCTTGTGCAGTTTTTGGGTATCAGAATGTCTAGCAACCATTAGTAGTAGTGAAGGGATATTCAGGAGTTCCCACTGTGGCTCAGCAGGTTAAGAACCCAACGTAGTCTCTGTGAGCATGTGAGTTCCATCTCTGGCCTAGCTCAGTGGCCAGAGCGAGTTGCCCCAAGTCGTGGCATAGGTCGCAGGTGTGGCTTGGATCCAGCATTGCTACTGTGGTTGTGGTATAGGTCAGCAGCTGTAGCTCCCATTCAGCTCCTAGCCCAGAAACTTCCATATGCCACAAGTATAGCTATGAAAAAGGAAGAAAAAAACCAAAAAATGGAATTTTACCCCTATAATCCACCTGGCAGTGTTCTTTTGTACTATCCAGGCATCCCACCCCTGGAATGTGATAAATGTTTATACTCACGAAGAGCTGCTTACTCTGATTTTTTTTTTTTTTTTTGGTCTTTTTAGGGAGGTACCCTTGGCATATGAAAGTTCCCAGGCGAGGGGGGTCGAATTGGAGCTGTAGCTGCCTGCCAACACCCCAGCTCATGGCAGTGCTAAATCACTTAACCCACTGAGCGAGGCCGGGATCGAACGTGCAACCTCATGGATACTAGTCAGATTTGTTTCCACTGAGCCATGGTGGGAACTCCTTGCTCTGAACTCTTTTCTAGTAATAAAGAGATTTATAAAAAAATTTTTTTTTATAGGAGTTCCCGTCGTGGCGCAGTGGTTAACAAATCCGACTAGGAACCATGAGGTTGTAGGTTCGGTCCCTGCCCTTGCTCAGTGGGTCAAGGATCCGGTGTTGCCGTGAGCTGTGGTGTAGGTTGCAGACTCGGCTCGGATCCCACATTGCTGTGGCTCTGGCGTAGGCCAGTGGCTACAGCTCTGATTCAACCCCTAGCCTGGGAACCTCCATATGCCGCAAGAGCGGCCCAAAGAAATAGCAAAAAAAGACAAAAAAAAATTTTTTTATAAATAGCACAACAGGGTGTCTGACTTCTTGTAGGATGACACCTAAATTTTCTGTCTGGAGAAGTGGAATGAAGTGCTTCTAGTTCCTCACCTTAAGCTTAACTTCTAAAATGAACCCTCAGAGTTCTGTTGTGGCTCAGTGGTTAACGAATCCGACTGGGAACCATGAGGTTGCGGGTTCGATCCCTGTCCTCACTCAGTGGGTTGAAGATCCGACGTTGCTGTGACCTATGGTGTAGGTGGCAGATGCGGCTCGGAACACAAGTTGCTGTGGCTGTGGCGTAGGCTGGCAGCTACAGCTCCTATTAGACCCCTAGCCTGGGACCCTCCATATGCCTCGGGTGCGGCTCGACCAAAAAAAATAATAAAATTGAACCCCCAAGTGGGTATTCTTTTCAGCTGTCGAAAGAACGACTGCTTTTCAAAAAATAAACCATGTTGGGGTATCTTTTCTAGGATCAGTATTTAGAAAAAGTTAATCTCTCGCCCATTCAACAGCTAGTTCTGAACAATGAGAACGAGTGATCAGAATGGTTGAGTGGACATCAGTCCAGATTTCCTAGAAGGACACGGAAGATACAACTTCAACAATGATGCTAACAAACCAGACAGGCTCATTTGTTAACTAGAACAAGCAGCTCAGAAGAACCCTGCATTTCCTTATCAGAGGTTGAATTTGACCTTTGAAATATGAATTAATCTTAGGGCTTTCGGCACAGAGCCTGCTGTCTGATACAGAGCGGCATAAACAGAGCTCAGAAAAGAGTTTGCCGTGGGGTGTTTGGGAAGTGTGAGAAAAGTGTTTGTGGGCACGGGGACAGGAGTTGAGAGATTAGGTGGGCACAGGGAAGAGAAGTGTGTGCCGTGTAGACAGGACCAGTCCATGCTCACTGGGGAAAAGCCCTCAGACAGACAAGCTAAAAATACCTGAAGTTATAATTTGCTCCTAGGCAACTTTAAAGTTGGGTTTTTCTCAGATCCTTTTCTGAGCTCACATGAATTTACGAAATTGGTGTCATTTTATATATTTTTTTCCTTAATCAATGTACCCATAGCATAGGGAAGCTCCCAGACCAGGGACTGAATCCTAGCTGCAGCTGTGACCTGTGCCAGGGCTGTAGCAATGCCAGATCCTTTAACACGCTGTGCCAGGCAGGGATCAAACCCACATCTCTGCAGAGACTCAAGCCACTGCGGTTGGATTCTTAACCTACTGCACCACGTCTTTCTCAAACATGAACTTTCCCCTAGGATTTTGTTTGTTTGTTTTAGGGCCGCACCTAAAAACCCCTTGGGATACTAGTCGTGTTCGTTACCGCTGAGCCACGACGGGAAACTGATGATGGAGTCATAAGTAGATGATGGGCAGCAGCTCAGTAACAAACTGGTTTTTCAGGTCATGAATGTTTAGAATTGTTTTCTCAAAAAAAGTAAAATTATTTAATCCCCAAAGCTAAAATGAATTAAACATGTTGAATTTTCTTCATATATATTTGGGTTTTTCTTTATTGGTAAAGATGTTTCAGTGTTTGCTTAAATAGCTCATTGTACGGCAGTGCCATCACTTGGGCATTACAGTTTTTTCTATTTTTTAAGTCAGGGACATTTTACCCCATACTCAGAAGCAGTACAGGATCCCGAACCACCGCATTCCTGTCAACAGTCCCCAGAGCCATCCAGCCATTGCCAGTCCAGCCCATCCTTCTTATTTTGAAGGAAATCAGGATGGATGTTTTAAAAATAATATCTGTAAATAGGAAATTAAAAGTGAACAGAATGCATGAGAAGCAAATATTTACCTTGGTAGTAAAAATTGTTAATTTATCATTTTGCTGTTGCTGTTTTTGTCTTTTTCTTTTGTCTTTATAGGGCTGCACCCGCAGCGTAGGCAGGTTCCCAGGCTAGGGATCAAATCAGAGCTGCAGCTGCCACCCTACACCACAGCCACAGCAACACCGTATCCTTAACCCACTGAGCAAGGCCAGGGATCCAACCCGTGTCCTCATGGATGCCAGTCGGGTTTGCTAACCACTGAGCCATGACAGGAACTCCATAATTTATCTTTGAAATGTTAGATATTTTGTCGGGGTTACATGCAGATCAAATCAGATGAGAAGCTGCTGTTTAAAAAAAAAAAAAAAATTCCAGTGTGGCTAATTCCACTTTTAGAATCAACACATTGCCTTCCAGATGCTTCCATGTTGATTTTTTTTTAAAGTCAGTAGATGTTTTGAAGTTCTCTGAGGACTGGAAATGTAAAGTGATGAGATTGGAAAGTTACCAGGAAGCAGGAAAGCCACAACGCAGGGAGGCCAGAGGGAGTCGCAAGCTGGCACAGATTCAAGTCTGAGTTCACGATGGTTACAGCAGCGTCACCGCCTTCTTGGTTGCAGCTGAATGTGACCCCACAATGGTGGAAGGGGTGAAAGATTGGTGAGAGGACTTAAATGAAATGACAATAATGCCTTTCTCAGGGGTCCAAGGATCTAAAGCAAGTGCCTGCACTCAGCGCCCGATAAAATGATGCTATTCCTTCGTGATGTTCCGAGCTGAGGGTAATGAATTTCCTGGTGGATTTATTCCCCTTGACAAAGACACGTGTTGTTGAGGAAAACCCTAGAAAATATATTTGATCATTCGAAGGTTTTTTTCTTGTAGTTGATTTACAGTGTTGTGTCAATTTCTGCTGTACAGCAACGTGACCCAGTATACATACATATACATTCTTTTTCTCATCTTATCTTCCATCCTGGTCTCTCCCAAGAGACTGGATAGAGTTCCCTGTGCTGTACAGCAGGACCTCATGGCTTACCCATTTTCAACAGAAGAGTTTGCATCCACTAACTCCCAAATCCCAGTCCATCCCACGAAAATACATTTGATTTGACCACCTCCAAGTTGAGCATTATAAATGAGGGCTCGTGCTCAGGAGGTCTGGCTGTGATGTCTCACCAGCATATGGCTTTGGCGAAGTCCTGCAGTGTTTCCTTCCAGGGTTCACTGTAAGGATTACTGTTACATTTTAGGTTTAATTCATAACTGTAAAAGATGTCAATATTTACATTTAATCTCTGGAAGCATTTTGTTACTCAGAAAATGCAAGTTGAAAATGTATGAAAATTAATGACATATTCAGGTTATGTATGAAAAACTTTAAATACGCTAATCTGTTATGCATGATTCACAGAGAGAAAAAGCTGAGTCTTGCATGCTTGGCTGTGTCTGTATAAGGATGTGGCTGAGGATTAAAATGTGCAAGATTGTAACTGCCGCCAGAGCAGATTTGGGTTTTCACAAGAAATGTATTTAAAGATGGTCGTAGCTGTTGTAGCATGGTTTCTCACTTTTTAATTATTATCAAATTTCGCCAATTATTTCATTTATCTTTGACTCCAAGGTGAACCTAATATTATATTAATATGAATTGAGCTAATATGAATAAAGAGATTTTTAATTTTCTATTTATATTTTTGTCTTTTATGGTCACACCTGAGGCGTATGGAGGTTCTCAGGCTAGGGGTCGAATCAGAGCTACAGCTGCCGGCCTACACCACAGCCACAGCGACACCAGATGGGAGCTGCATCTTCACCCTACACCACAGCTCAGGGCAACGCCAGATCCTTTAACCCGCTGAGCAAGGCCAGGGCTGGAACCAGAGTCCTGATGGATACTAGTCGGGTTTGTTACCGCTGATCCACAACAGAAACTCTGGTTATTTACATCTTGAGATAAACAGAGCCCAGGGAGTTCCTGTTGTGGCGCAGGGGAAACGAATCTGACTAGTATCTATGAGAAGGCAGGTTTGATCCCTGGCCTCGCTCAGTGGCTTAAGGATCCGCTGTTGCTGTGAGCTGTGGTGTAGGTCGCAGACGTGGCTCGGATCCCATGTTGCTGTGGCTGTGGGGTAGGCCGGCAGCCCTAGCCTGGGAACCTCCATATGCCGCACGTGTGGTCCTAAAAAGGGGCGAGGGGGGAGAACAGAACCCACAGATATTTGGCAAGGGAGCACCCTGCTTTTCTGAACCTCACTCAAAATGGGTCTTGGCCAGCATCAAAAATGAGCATTTTTATCTACAGAGAAAAGACTTGATTGAAGAACATGAAAGGGCTGATGGAATGAGGATTAGGGTATTCCTAAGAAGAGGCAATGTGTAATGTCAGTCCTCTCCAGAAATGCAATGCCGTTCCAATCAGAATCCCACCGGAATCAAGAGAATACGCTCTTCGCAGCCGCTGTGGTGGCTCAGCCGTAACGAACCCAACTAGCATCCATGAGGGCTCGGGTTGGGTCCCTAGCCTGCTTCAGTGGGTTAAGGATCCGGTGTTGCCGTGCGCTGTGATGTAGGCTGCCAGCTGCAGCTCTGGTTGGGAAATTCCATGTGCCGCTGATGGGGTCCTAAAAAGCAAAAAAAGAAAGACAAGAAAAAGAAAAATTCAGTAGAATTAAGAACAAAGGACAAGGAAAGACAATTCACAGAAGAAATATACATTTTAAAAATAGCTATTTTTAAAACCGTGGCAAAATATACATAGCATTTACTATCTCAGTCTTTTCTTTCTTTTTTTTTTTTTTTTTGATGCATTCTGGGCATGTGGAAATTCCCGGGCCAGGAACCCCCATCACAGCAGTGACCCAAGCCACTGTAGTGACAATGCCAGACCCTTAACCTGCTGCGCCACAAAAGAACTCCTGTTTCAAGCATTTTTTAAAGTGTGGTTAGTACATTCATATCGTGCAACCACCAGCACCATCCATCTCCAGAACAACTTCATCTTCCCCAACTAAAACTCTGTCCCCACTAAACACTAATTCCCCATTCTCTGCTCCCCTCAGCCCCTGGCCACCCCTATTCGACTTCCTGCCTCTCTGAATTAGCCTAAGTGGAATCAGACAGTATTTGTTGTTTTGTAATTGGTTTATTTCACTCCGTGTATCTTCCAAGTTCATCCATGCTGTGGCCTGTGTCAGAATTTCCTTCCTTTTGAGGCTGAATAATATTCCATTTTATGTATGTAACACATTTTTTAAAAATACTCATCTGTTGATGGACACTTGTGTCTTTCCTGACTTATGGAGAGTTCCGTCCTAATAAACCCATCCTAAATTAAAAATATCATTGTTTACTATGTATTTAATGGAGTTGCCATTGTGGCTCAGCGGGTTAAGAATCCGACATAGTCTCCATGAGGATTCGGGTTTGATTGCTGGTCTCACTCATTGGGTTAAGGATGGGGTGTTGCTGCAGTCAGTGTAGGTCACAGATGCAGCTCGGATCTGGTGTGTTGCGCTGCCTGTGGTGTAGGCTGGCAGCTGTAGCTCCAATTCACCCCCTAGCCGGGAAATGTCCATGTGCTGTGGATGTGGCCCCAAAAAGAAAAAGAAAAAAACTTTAAATCACACCTCCTGAGAAGCGTCCATATATTTTTCCTAGTCTGCATCCAGGGCTGTCTTCTCTGAACTTTCACATAATAGTCACCAAGAATAATTAAAACCGCCCGTTCATTGTTTACCTGCTCTGTCTTTAATGAACTTGAAGACTATTACCCAATTTGGTTTTTTTTTTTTTGTCTTTTGTCTTTTGTCTTCTTAGGGCTGCACCTGTGGCATATGGAGGTTCCCAGACTAGGGGATGAATCAGAGCTGCAGCTGCCAGCCTACACCAGAGCCACAGCAACGCAAGATCTGAGCCGCATCTGCGACCCATACTGCAGCTCATGGCAACACCGGATCCTTAGCCCACTGAGCAAGGCCAGGGATTGAACCCGCAACCTCATGGTTCCTAGTCGGATTCGTTTCCACTGCGCCACGACAGGAACTCCACTATTACAACTAATTTGATTCTCACCAAAACCTACGGAAGAGGAATGATATTCACATACTATATGAGAAAATTACTGCAGACATAAGGAACTGGTGAGAAAGCTGCCTGGCTAGAATTTGAACTCAGTTTTATTTGGCTAAACAATTAACCTCCCAATAAAATTATAAATTTCCCCGATTTGTGGTAGAGATTTTGTCCCAGCATTTTATTATGAAAAGTTTCAGAATAGAGGATATTTGAAAATTGTATAGAGAGCACCCATGTACACTGAGATTCTACAGTTAAGGGTTTTCACTCTACTGGCTCTCTTCCGTATCTTTCTCTTTTCCACCCATCATCCAACAGCCCGTCATATTTTTTTTTCCCCTTTTCGTTCAAGGTATGTTGCAGACATCAGAGCACCTCCCCCTAACATTTCATCATTAATTCGAGTTCAATATTTGTTTACAGTTCTATTTTTTTTCTTTTGAGGTTAAATTTGCATCTGCTGAAACGTACGCGTCTCCCGTGTGCTGTTGAGGAGACACACCTGTGTGACCGAAATCCCATTAAGAGAGAGAAAATCAGCATCACCCCAGAAGGTCATGACCCTTCACAGCCCATCCTTTCTCCCCTCCCCACCCATACCTTACCCACCCGAGATGAGTGGTGCCTAGTCGAGAACCTCATATAAGTGGTACCACGTGCTAGGCACTCTCACAACAGGCTTCTTTCCCTCAGGAATGTTGTTGAGATGCACGCATGTTACTTCCTATACAGTTGTTCTTTCCTTTGTGTCACTGAGTAGAAATCCAATGTATGAATACACCGCAATTTGTTCATCCATTTTCCTGCTGATGGACAGCTTGGGCTGTTTCCATTTCTTGACTATTATGAATAAAGCTGCAGGGACCATTTTGATACAAAGGGTATTTTGTGCAGATGTTTTTATTTCTCTCGGATAAACATGACACAATTTTGAGTTCCTGAGTTTCTACAATTATGGACTATACTGGAGATGGTAAATTCTTAGAAAGGTTAAAACATGGCTCTTATTACTAGGAAAATTGTTTTCACCAGGAAACCAGGAAAGGTTATCACACTCAAAGGAACACCACCGAGACACACATGTTCAGTTCCTGGTGTGGATCAGGTGCCGCTCAGAGAATCCTGAGCTCAGGACAGTAAGAACACAGGCTCCTGACTTCCAAGGTGGGCAGCCGGACTGTTTTCTACACAGCTCATCCTCCAAGCTTAGAACAGCACCAGAACATAATAGATGCTCAATAAATGCTTACTGAGTGAAGTAAATGAGAGATTTGTGTACCAGTTACTCAAAAAGGCTTGGGAGAGACATGACTTAAATTACACATCTATATAAAATCTCCATTCTGGAGTTCCCGTCATGGCTCAGTGGTTAATGAATCTGACTAGGAACCATGAGGTTGTGGGTTCAATCCCTGGCCTTGCTCATTGGGTTAAGGATCTGGCATTGCCGTGAGCTGTGGTGTAGGTCACAGACATGGCTTGGATCCTATGTCGCTGTGGCTGTGGTGTAGGCCAGCAGATACAGCTCCAATTCGACCCCTAGCCTGGGAACCTCCATATGCCGCGGGTGCAGCCCTAGAGAAAGACAAATAAATAAATAAATAAATAAATAAATAAAAAGTAACCTCCATTCTATATATTACATATACATATGTGTATATATGTGTGTATGTATATTTACATAATTAGAGTCATTTTCCAGAGCCTCGAAGAGCTGAAAACATGTTTGGGCAGGTATTTTAAAAGTATGTAATATAGGTCACTTCTCTCCCAAGCTGACTAGTAAGAATTTTACATATCTATAAAATCATTTTAGGGAGCTCCCATTGTGGCACAGTGGAAACGAATCTGACTAGGATCCATGAGGATGCAGGTTCGATCCCTGGCCTCCATCAGTGGGTTAAGGATCTGGTGTTGCCATGAGTTGTGGTTTAGGTTGAAGATGCAGCTTGGATCCCACGTGACTGGGTACAGCCCTTAACAAGCAAAAGCAAAAAAAAAAAAAAATCATTCAAAAGTTTTAAAAATTGACTAAGAGATTCAGCAGTCCCTATATGCTATTTCCAAGGTGTTCCCATTGTGGCTCAGCTGAAAGTAACCTGACTAGTATCCATGAGGACACAGGTTCCATCCTTGGCCTTGCTCAGTGGGCTAAAGGATCCAGCAGTGCCCTAAGCTGTGCTGTAGGTCACAGACGTGGCTTGGATCTGGTGTTGCTGTGGCTGTGGTGTAGGCTGGCAGCTACAGCTCTGATTCGACCCCTAACTTGGGAACGTCCATAGGCTGTGCGGCCCTAAAAAGACAAAATAAATAAATAAAGTCTTCAAATCCTGCTTCATAGGTGTGAGACCCTCGCATTCAGTGCACCTATCATGTTTGGGGGTCTCCTTAGGGGGAAAAAAAAAACCATGAAAGTAAAAACACGTGCTCTGAATGGGGGAGGAAGGGATGAAAAGTTGAAGTACAGAGGATCTTTAGGGCCGTGAACCTGCTCTGTATGACCCGGGCTGATGGATACACGGCCTTATATGTTCGTCTAAACCCCTGGATTGTACAGCACCTCAGGTGAACCCTAACATATGCTAGGCACACAGTGGTCCTTGGGTGGTGATGATGCTTCAGAGAGAGCCACCTGCTGTAACAAACATACCATCTGGTGGGGGATGTTGATTCGTGAGGGGGCAAAGATAGATGAGAGACCTACATAACTTCCAGTTAGTTTTGTGGTGAACCTAAAACTGCTCCGAAATAAAAGTCTATTCAAAGAGTTTTGTTTTGTTTTGTTTTAATATTACAGGTTTTTTTGTTCTTTTTAGGGCCGCGCCTGTGACATATGGAAGTTTCCAGGTTAGGGGTCTAATCCCCAGCCTACACCACAGCCACAGCAATACCAGATCTGAGCCTCATCTGCGACCTACACTACAGCTCATGGCAACGCTGGATCCTTAATCCACTGAGCAAGGCCAGGGATCAAACCCGCAACCTCATGCTTCCTAGTCGGATTCGTTTCCGCTGCGCCATGTCAGGAACTCCTAGCTGACATAATTTTTAAGCTAAGATTTCTCCCACAAATTGGTGGGAGATCTGGTGGCTCAGATCCAATGTTACCTGACTGAGGTGTAGGCTGAAGCTGCAGCTCTGATTCAACCCCTGGCCCAGGAACTTCCATATGCCGCAGGTACAGAATAAAAATAAAATAAAATAAAATAAAATAAAATAAAATAAAATAAAATAAAATAAAAAGGGGGACTTCCTGTCATGGCGTAGTGGTTACAAATCCAACTAGGAACCATGAGGTCGCTGGTTTGATCCCTGGCCTCACTTAGTGGGCTAAGGATCCGGCGTTGGCGTGAGCTGTGGTGTAGGTTGCAGACGCGGCTCGGAGCTGGCGTTGCTGTGGCTGTGGCTACAGCTCCTATTAGACCCCTAGCCTGGGAACCTCCATATGCTGCCGGTGCGGCCCTAGAAATGGCAAAAAGACAACAACAACAAAATGAACGAGGCACAACATTGTAAATCAACTATACTTTTGTTTGTTTGTTTGTTTTTTGTCTTTTCTAAGACCATACCCTCGGCATATGGAGGTTCCTAGGCTAGGGGTCCAATCGGAGCTGTAGCTGCTGGCCTACACCACAGCCTCAGCAACACCAGATCTGAGCCGCGTCTGCGATCCACACCGCCGCTCATGGCAACACCAGATCCTTAACCCACTGAGCAAGGCCAGGGATCGAACCCGAGACCTCACGGCTCCTAGTCGGATTTGTTAACCACTCAGCCATGACAGGAACTCCTAAATCAACTATACTTCAATAAAAATTTTTTTTCTGTCTTTTTAGGGCTACACCCTACACCATATGGAGGTTCCCAGGCTAGGGGTCGAATCAGAGCTGCAGCCACAGCAACACAAGATCTGAGCTGTGTCTTTGATCTACGCCACAGCTCATGGCAACTCCAAATTCTTAACCTACTGAGTGAGCGAGGCCAGGAATCAAACCTGCATCCTCATGGATACTAGTCAGATTCGTTTCTGCTGAGCCATGACAGGAACTCCTAATAAAAATTGTTTTGAAAAAATAATGTAGGCGTTCCCTGTGTGGTGCAACAGGATCATCAGCATCTTGGGAGCGTTGGGAAGCAAGTGTGATCCCCAGCCTGGCAGTTGGTTAAGGATCCAGTGTTGATGAAGCTGCGGCTTAGGCTACAAATACAGCTGGGATCTGAACCCTGGCCCAGGAACTCCATATGCCGAAGGGCAGCCAAGAAAGGAAAGAAACACAAATTTTTAATAAAATAGCTTTAAAAATTAAAAAAAAAAATAAATAAAGGAACCCCAGCCAGCCACGTACAACAAGGAGGAATCTAAGAAATGATACTAGACGGAGTGGAGTGAAAAAATCTTGATAAAACACAGGTTTCTATCTATTTTCTTCCATCCACCCACCCGCCATCCTTCTTTGCTCTGTTCTTTGTCCTTAGAAGCTGAATCTGATGCCCGCGGGCACGCAGCAGCTTGATGAGGGATTTCTGTCAGATCAGGGGTTGAATCTGGGCTCTAGCAGCGAAAGTGCAGAGTCCTAACCACTACACCACCAGGGAACTCTCCCACACTGGGGCTTTTTTTTTTTTTTTTTTTTTTTTTTTTGCAGCCGAGTTTGGATTCCTCCAGCAGGACAGTAGAAGGGAGAAGCCAGAGTGTTTCTTTGGGCAGAATTTTTTTGTTTTGTTTTGTTTTGTTTGTCTTTTTAGGGCTGCACCTGTGCCACATGGAGGTTCTCAGGCGAGGGGTCGAATCAGAGCCGTAGCTGCCAGCCTGCACCACAGCCACAAGAACTGGGGATCCGAGCCACGTCTGCGACTTACACCACAGCTCACGGCAAGGCCAGATCTTTCAATCTCCTGAGCGAGGCCAGGGATCGAACCTGCATCTTCATGGATACAAGTTGGATTCCTTTCCGCTGAGCTACGGCAGGAACTCCTCTGGGTGGAATCCTGATAGTGGCCGTAGGACCCTCGACAGCCCAGTTCCTCGTCCCTGGGCCTGGCTCTCACTGGATCGGGTGGACCTTCCCCCCTCGATCCATGGGACCTAGGGGACAATGGCTTTTCACTGCTGTGTGTCTCTGGGAACCCCATCGTCCTTTCTTGTTTTCCTCAACTCAAGCATAGCTTGTAATTCCTTCAATACAATCTTTCCATTTGAATCATAAGAGTGGACGCTTGTTTTTTGAAGGGATCTCAGCTGATACAACCACATATGGTATGATCTCATTTTGTCTTTCTTTTTTCTTTTTTCTTTTTTTTCTTTTTAGGGCCGCACCCATGGCATATGGAGTTTCCCAGGCTAGGGGTCTAATTGGCAAAGTTATAGCTGCCGGCCTACCCCACAGGCACAGCCACACCAGATCCAAGCTGAGTCTGCGACCTACGCCACAACTCATGGCAACACCAGATCCTCAACCCACTGAGCGAGGCCAGGGATCAAACCTGCGTCCTCATGGATGCTAGTCAGATTCGTTTCCGCTGAGCCATGATGGGAACTCCTGATCTCATTTTTACAAAGCTCAGAACCAAGGAAACTAAACACTATGTTATTGAAGGAATCCTACCTACCTAGTAGAACTATAAATAAAAAGCAAAGGAGTTCCTGTTGAGATGCAGTTGAAACGAATCCGACTTAGGAACCATGAGGTTTCAGGTTCGATCCCTGGCCTTGCTCAGTGGGTTAAGGATCTGGCGTTGCCGTGAGCTGTGGTGTAGGTCGCAGAAGTGGCTTGGATCTGGCATTGCTGTGGCTGTGGTGTAGGCCGGCAGCTGTGGCTCCCATTAGATCCCTAGCCTGGGAATTTCCAAATGCCGGGGATGTGGCCTTAAAATGACAAAAAAAAAAAAAAAGCAAGTGTTCAATAAACATATGGTTCAGGGAGTTCCTGTCATGGCTTGGCGGAAATGAGTCTGACTAGCATCCATGAGGACACAGGTTCGATCCCTGGCCTTGCTCAGTGGGTTAAGTGATTTAGCGTGGCCATGAGCTGGGGTGTAGGTCGCAGACATGACTCAGATCCCCAGCTGTTGTGGCTGTGATGTACGCCAACAGCTACAGCTCTGATTTGACCCCTCGCCTGGGAACTTCCATGTGCCTCGGGTGCGGCCCTAAAAAGACAAAACAAAACCAAAACCAAAAACCATAGAGTTCAGCCCAGTGGGAGCCTCTGGGGACCAAGTGGGGAATAAAATTGGGAGGGTAACTTCAACAGTGTTGATCAGGTTCTAATTCTCTACTTGGATGGTGTGTTCAATCAAGCAGGGTCATTTTATTTTTTTTTATCTTTATTTTTACTATTTTTTTTTTGGTCTTTTTGCCATTTCTTGGGCCACTCCCGGGGCATATGGAGGTTCCCAGGCTAGGGGTCTAATCGGAGCTGTAGCTGCCAGCCTACACCAGAGCCACAGCAATGCAGGTTCCGAGCCGCGTCTGCAACCTACACCACAGCTCACGGCAACGCCAGATCCTTAACCCACTGAGCAAGGCCAGGGATCGAACCCGCAACCTCATGGTTCCTAGTCAGATTCGTTAACCACTGCGCCATAACAGGAACTCCTAGCAAGGTCATTTTAATACTGGGCTTGGTAACTTACCGCTGCAGTACACAAATTCTTTTACATAAATCACATTTAAGAGCTTGTAGCTTATATTGTTATGGGGAAGGGACAGGTCTGCTAAAACATAAGGAAACAAATCTCACAGGGGACTGAAGTAAACGGTATAACATAATGTTAGGCAATAAGCTATTTGGTAGAGCCCAGAGACAGGAAAAAACACTTGGACTCATCTCCAGGTTATTTGATTTCCTGAAATTTCCAATTCATTGCTAGTTTTAAAAAATCATGTTGGAGTTCTCTTGTGGCTCTACGGGCTGAGGCTCCAGGGTAGTCATTGCTGTGGCGTGGGTTCTGCCCTTGCCTCGGGAAATTCCGCATGCCTTGGGTGCAGCTTAAAAAAAAAAAAAAAAAAAAAAGAAGAGGAAGAAGAGGGAGAAGAAGAAGAAAAATCAATGGGATGCATTTGTAAGAATCTGTTTCTGGGCTCTCTATTCTGTTTCATTAACCTAGGTGTCTCTCCTTTTGCCAATACAACACTAGCTCAATTTCTACAATTTACTATTTAACGTGTTGAGATTAGGGCATAGAAATCCTCCAACTTTGCTTCTTTATTATGGCCGGGGGCGGGGGGTGGGGTGGGGTGGAGGGAGTGGTGAAGAAGAAAAAAAATAGCTTTACTGCTTTGCCAGGCCACGGAGGCTACAGCAGGCTCGTGCCCTAAAGACTGCACTCCCAATTTTGTTTCTTTTATTTTCCAAAAAATTTTTTTAAAACAGAAAAAAAAGCATGAAAAATTTTTTTATGTTTAAAGTTACATAAGGAATTTTCCTGTATGTTATCTCTTTTGATTTATAAGTTACATTCTAAGGTTACAGGGAAGGTACTGTTCTAACTGCATAGTAAGATGGGTTCGGAGAGAGTGTGATTCACTGTTGCTAGTAAGTACTTGTTAACCCATCAGCCTGGGTCACCCTTGTATACTAGAACAAAATGTTTTAGTTATTTTATTTCCTTTGCTTTTACATATACATCTTAGGATCAATTTGTCAATCTCTGCAAAAAATCCTACTGGTTTTTTAAAAAATTGTGGTGCAATACGTTACGTAACATAAATTTTACCACGTTAACTATTTTAAAGATTACAGCTCAGGAGTTCTGTCGTGCGTGGATCAGCAGAAACGAATCTGCCTAGCATCCATGAGGATACAGCTTCGAGCCCTGGCCTCGCTCAGTGGGCTAAGGATCCAGCGTTGCCCTGAGCTGTGGTGTAGGTCCCAGACACGGCTTGGATCCTGAGTTGCTGTGGCTGTGGTGTAGGCTGGCAGCTGCAGCTCCGATTTGACCCCTAGCCTGGGAACCTCCATATCCTGCAGGTTCGGCCCTAAAAACAAAACAAAACAAAAGATTACAGTTCAGTGGTATTAAATACATGTATGATGTGCAACCACCAGCACAATGCATCTATTAAGCTCTTTTCATCTTGGAAAACTGCTGTCCCCATTAAATAATAGCTTCTCTTTCCCCCTCACCCCAGCCCCTGGCAACCACCATTCAACTCTCTGTCTCTATGATTTTGACTGTTCATTACCTCGTGCAGGGGACTCGTGCTGTATTGGTCTTTTGGTATCTGTCTTCTTTCATTTATCACAATGTCCTTAAGTTTCATCCCTGTTTTAGCAGATGTCAGAATATCCTTTCTTTTATTCATTTATTTTTTTGTCTTTTGTCTTTTTAGGGCCGCACCCAAGGCATATGGAGGTTCCCAGGCTATGGGTCGAATCGGAGCTGTGGCCGCCGGCCTACACCACAGCCACAGAAACACAGGATCCAAGCTGTGTCTGCAACCGACACCACAACGCTGGATCCTTAATCCACTGATGGAGGCCAGGGATGGAACCCGCATCCTTATGGATACTAGCTGGGTTCATTAACCACTGAGCCACATGGGAACTCCAGAATATCCTTCCTTTTTAAGGCTGAATAATATTCCACTGTTTGTATGTATCACTTTTTTAAATCCATTCATCTGTTGATGGACAGTTTAGTTACTTTTCTCTTTTGACTCTTATGAATAATTCTGCCATGAAAATACGTATTAAAATATCTAGTCGCATCTCTGACTTCAATTCTTTTGAGCATTTACTCAGAAGTGGAATTGCTGGGTCATGTGATAGCTCTATTTTTAATTTTTGGAGGAGCTGCCATACTATTTTCCAGGGTGGCTCTACCATTTCACAACAGAGCACCGTGGTTCCAGTTGCTTGAAATCCTTGCTAACACTTGTTTGTCTTTTGATAGTAGCCACCCTAGTGTGTGTGAGGTAACATCTCGTAGTTTTGATTTACATTTCCCACCCGAACTTTTTTTTTTTTGTCTTTTTGCCTTTTTCTAGGGCCGCTCCCGTGGCATATGGAGGTTCCAGGATAGGGGTTGAATCGGAGCTGTAGCCATCCGCCTACACCAGAGCCACAGCAACGCGGGATCCAAGCCGCATCTGCGACCTATACCACAGCTCATGGCAACGCCGGATCCTTAACCCACTGAGCAAGGCCAGGGATCGAACCCGCAACCTCATGGTTCCCAGTCGGATTTGTTAACCACTGCGCCACGACGGGAATACCCCACACGAACATATTTTTCATGTGCTTATTGACTATCTGAATATCTTCTTTGGAGAAATGTCTATTCAAGTCCTTTGCCCATTTTTCAATCTGGTGGTTTCTGTTGTTAAGTTTTAGGAGTTCTCTACATATTCATCAGATATATGATTTGTAAATGTTTTCCCCATTCCTTCATGAAGGTTTTTTTTTTTTTTTTTTTGGTGGGGTCTTATTAGGGCCGCACCCGCAGCATATGGAAGTTCCCAGGGTAGGGTTCGAATCAGAGCTGCAGCTGCCAGCGTATGTCACAGCTCTCGGCCAATGCTGGATCCTTAACCCAGTGAGTGACGCCGGGGATCAAACCCCCATGCTCATGGATACTGTTTGGGTTCATTACTGCTGAGCCACTATGGGCACTCCCCATGGGATTTTTGTTTTTATTTATTTTTTTAGGGGTACACCACAGCATATGGAGGTTCCCAGGCCAGGGGTCGAACTGGAGCTACAGCTGCTGGCCTACACCACAGCCACAGCAATGCAGGATCTGAGCTGTGTCTGCGACCTACACCACAGCTCATAGCAATGCCAGATCCTTAACCCATTGAGCAAAGGTAGGGATCGAACTTGTAACCTCAGGGTTCCTAGTCAGATTCGTTTCCAATGCACCACGATAGGAACTCAATCCCCATGGAATTTTGATTAAGAAATATTTGGGCTAAGTTGGGAAGAAGTGGTTGCCTTAATCCATTTGGGCTGCTATTTAAAAAAATGCCAAGGAGTTCCCATCATGGCGCAGCAGAAATGAATCCGACTAGAGAGTATGTGATTGGGGGTTCGATCCCTGGCCTCCCCCAGTGGGTTAAGGATCTGGCATTGCAGTGAGCTGTGGTGTAGGTCGCAGACTCCACTTGGATCTGGCGTTGCTGTGGCTCTGGTGTAGGCTGGTAGCAACAGCTTCAATTAGACCCCTAGCCTGGGAACCTCCATATGCCGCAGGTTAGGCCCTAAAAGCACCAAAGACAAAAAATAAAATAAAATAAAATATTAAAAAAATGCCAAGATGGCTTACACAGTAAATGCTTGCTTCTCACAGTTCTGGCAGTGGAAAGTCCAGATCAAAATGCCGGTCTAGTGAGAGCATGTTTCCTGGTTCTTAGACAGCTGTCTTTTCGCTGTCCTCTCAGGTGACAGAAGGGGCAATGGAGCCCTCTGGGATCTCTCTTCTAAGGACACTAATCCCGTTTGTGAGGGGTCCGCCCTCATGACCTAATCAACTACTAAGGCCCCACTTCCTAAAACCATCACAGTTGGGGTTAGGTTTCAGCACAGGAATATTGAGCAGTGGGGGCACGAACTCGGTCTATATAGCAGGCATCCCAGATTTTGTCAAGTGTTTACTACACCACCCTGTGGAGTAGTGAGACAGATTAAGAAGTGAGAAACAGGAGTTCCCGTCGTGGCGCAGTGGTTAACTAATCCGACTAGGAACCATGAGGTTGCGGGTTCGGTCCCTGCCCTTGCTCAGTGGGTTAACGATCCGGCGTTGCCGTGAGCTATGGTGTAGGTTGCAGACACGGCTCGGATCCCGCGTTGCTGTGGCTCTGGTGTAGGCCGGTGGCTACAGCTCCGATTCAACCCCTAGCCTGGGAACCTCCATATGCCGAGGGAGCGGCCCAAGAAATAGCAACAACAACAACAACAAAAAAGACAAAAGACAAAAAAAAAAAAGAAGTAGGAAACACAGTGGAGCTACAAAAACAAAGATTTTCAAAATATTGTTAGAGAGAAGCCAATCAATTCAATCATTAAGTCCCATTTAATCTCAAGCATATTAATCACTTCAAGATTTAGTTTCTGTGAAAAAACCAAGTAATCAAACTTGGCATTGCCTCACATTGTCCCAACTGATATTGTGAGAGCACCTGTCGTGGCTCAGCAGAAGAGAATCTAACGAGCCTCCATGAGGACACAGGTTCCATCCCTGGCCTTGCCCAGTGGGTTAAGGATCCAGCAGCGTTGCTGTGAGCTGTGGTGTATGTAGGTCACAGATGAGGCTCAGATCTGGTGTGGCTGTGGCTGTGACGTAGGCCAGCAGCTGCAACTCCAAAAAAACCCATAGCCTGGGAACTTCCATATGCCACGGGTTTGGTCCTAAAAAAACCAAAAAAACTGATATTATAAACTTCTAATATGAAACAATGAAACCTACATGGTATCAAGTTCCCGTTGTTGCTCATTAGGTTAAGGATGCGATGTTGCGTCTGTGAGGACACGGGTTCAATCCCTGGCTGTGCTCAGGGGGTTAAGGATTTGGCATTGCAGCAAGCTGCAGCAAAGATCACAGATGTAGCTTGGATCTGGCGTTGATGCGGCTGTGGGGTAGCCTGGCAGTTGTAGCTCCGACTTGACCCCTAGTGTGGGAACCTCCATATGCCACAGGCGTGGCCCTAAAAAACAAACAAACAAAAAAAAGAAAAGTAAAGTAAAAGAAATCTACATGGTATTACGTATGAGAGGTTCTTGTCCAAAACGTTTATCTAATCACAGGGAATAACAGGACAAATTCAGAATATAAAACAGTTGACAAGACAAATGGCCTTGACTCTTAGGAAAGTCAATTTCTGAAAAAAGATAGGGGAGTTCCCGCTGTGGCTCAGTGGAAACTCATCTGACTAGAGTTTGTGACAACAGGTTCAATCCCTGGCCTCGCTCAGCGGTTTAAGGATCCGGTGTTGCCATGAGCTGTTGTGTAGGTCACAGAGGCAACTTGGTTCCTGCATTGCTGTGGCTGTGGTGCAGGCCGGCTGCTCTAGCTCTTATTGGACCCCTAGCCTGGGAACCTCCATATGCCGTGGGTGTGGCCCTAAAAAAGGAGAAAAAAAAAAAAAAAAGATGGGGAGAAACAAATAAAGTGAAGGAGAGAGGTGGGGAAGGAACAATTCTTTTTTTTTTTTTTTAGCTTGCTTTCTTTTTTTTTGTCTTTTTGTCATTTCTTGGGATGTTCCTGTGGCATATGGAGGTTCCTAGGCTAGGGGTGGAATTGGAGCTGTAGCCACCAGCCTACGCCAGAGCCACAGCAACACAGGACCTGAGCCGCGTCTGCAACCTACACCACAGCTCACAGCAACGCCGGATCCTTAACCCAATGAGTGAGGCCAGGGATCGAACCCGCAACCTCATGGTTCCTAGTCAGATTCGTTAATCACTGCTCCAGGACGGGAACTCCGGGAAGGAACAATTCTAAAGAACAAAGAAATAAAACCAAGTAAAATACATAAACCTTGACTGGATCCTGGATAAAAAATTGTTATACAAGACAATTTTAGACGGTTGGAAAATTTGAATATACCCTGCATAGTAGATAAGCTTGGAAGATTTTTACTCATTTTCTTAGGTGTCGTCATGGTTCTGCGATCATGCAGGACAATGTTCTTATTCATAGTAGGTACATATTAAATTGTTTGAGGTGAAAAATCATGATGCGTGTAACTTGTTTCCAGTGGGTCAGGTAAATAAAGAAATACACACAAATGTGGCAAAAAGTTAACAACTGATGAACTACATGAAGGATATATAAGGTTTTTTGGTACCATTCTTTCAACTTTTCTATAGCGCTTGAGTATGCCAAGGTACTTTTTTTTTTTTTTTTTTGCTTTTTAGGACGGCACCCAAGGCATGTGGAAGTTCCCAGGCTAGGGGTCAAATGGGAGCTACGGCTGCTGACCTATGCAACAGCCACAACAACAGCCACACGGGATCAGATCCAAATCTGCAACCTACACCACAGCTCATGGCAACACCCGATCCTTATCCCACTGAGCGAGGCCAGGGATCAAACCCGCATCCTCATGGATCCTAGTTGGGTTCATTAACCACTGAGCCACAAAGAGAACTTCCAAGATGAAAATTTGAGAGGGGGGTAGTTGTGATGCAAGGGGATCAATGGCCTCCTTAGAGTGCTGGGATGTAGGTTCAATCCCCAGGCAGGCACACTGTGGGTTAAGGATCCGGTGGTGCCGCAACTGTGGCTCAGGTCTGATCCCTGGCCCAGGAGCTCCATATGCCTTGGGGGCTTGGGGCAAAAGACAAATTTTTGAGAAGGGGGATATGCAAAACAATAATAAAAGAAAAGCATCACTTGGTTAATAATACACTGTTACCTTGTGCATTGGATTTATTTGGAATCTTGACATAAATATTTTTTAAATGTGGATACTCTTACTGAGGCATCTAAATTTAGATTACAGGGTAGCCATGGAGAAATATTTGCGCTTTGAATCAGACGTTGAAAAGGCAGAGTTGATGTTGGCATGGTATGCCTTGCCTACTGGCTAGGAGAAAATGTTCTTCCCATGCTAATCATATTTGAATTTTGCAGTACAACTATTCAGAAGATACATTTACTGTTAACCTAAAAGTTTGGAGTTGGGACAGAAAGTATCCCACTTCTGGAAGGGAGGAGCAAAAGGAATCTAAAAGATAGGTAGGAGTTCCCTGGTGGCCTAGTGGGTTATGGATCGGGCATTGTCACTGATGTGGCTCAGGTTCAGTCCCTGACCTGGGAATTTTCGCATACCACAGGTGCAGCCACGAGCAAACAAACAATCAAACAAAACCCCCAAAAGACGGGGTAATGATAGAAAACTGTATAGAGAGGGTGAGATGCATGCTTGGTCTTGAGAACAGAGAAAAGATCTAATTCCAAGTATGTACTCACTTGTGAAGGAGCAGAAGGTAGAATGGAGCCTGTGTGAATAGAGCCCAATAAAGGGCTTGTGCAAAAAAGACAAAGGTTTTAGGAGTTCCCATTGTGGTGCAGTGGAAACAAATCTGACTAAGAACCATGAGGTTGCAGGTTCGATTCCTGGCCTTGCTCAGCGGGTTAAGGATCCGGCGTTGCCGTGAGCTGTGGTGTAGGTCACAGACGCGGGTCGGATCCCGGGTTGCTGTGGCTGTGGTCCGGCCAGTGGCTGCAGCTCCAATTAGACTCCTAGCCTGGGAACCTCCACATGCCTCGGGTGCGGCCCTAGAAAAGACCAAAAAAAAAAAAACGAAGGCGCAAAATAGAAACAGACTCACAGATACAGGGAAGAAACATGTTGCTGCCAGAGGGGAGAGGGCTGGGAGCTGGGAAAGGCTGAGTGAAATAGGTGAAGAGATTAGGGGTCACAAGCTTCAAGTTACAAAAGAAATGTACATGGAGTTCCCATTGCTCCATGGTCGCTCCATGGTAATGAACCAGCTAGGACCCATGAGGACGCGAGTTCGATCCCTGGCTTTGCTCAGTGGGTTAAGGAGCCAGCATTGCCATGAGCTACGGTGTAGGTTGCAGATGCAGCTTGGATCCCGCATCGCTATGGCTGTGTCGTAAGCCAGCCGCTGTAGTTCCAATTCGACCCTTAGCCTGGAACTTCCGTAGGCCGTGGGTTTGGCCCTAAAAAGACAACAAACAAACAAACAACAAAATAAATGTACAACATAGGGAATGTAGTCAGTAATGTTCAGTAATATCATAATATCTTTGTATGGTGACAGATAGTAACTAGACTTATCATGGTGAACATTTTGCCATGTATAAAAAAATCAAATCAGGAGTTCCTGTCATGGCTCAGTGGAAATGAATCTGACTAGGAACCATGAGGTTGCGGGTTTGATCCCTGGCCTTGCTCAGTGGGTTAAGGATCCGGCGTTGCCATGAGCTGTGGTGTGGGTCACAGATGTGGCTTGGATCTCATGTTGCTGTGGCTCTGGCGTAGGCCGGCGACTGCAGCTTAAATTAGACTCCTAGCCTGGGAACCTCCATATGCTGCAGGTGCGTCCCTAAAAAGCCAAAAAAAAAAAAAAAATTGAAAAATCAAATCGTAGTTCCCTAGAAACACAGCAGTTTAAGGATCTAGCACTGTCACTACTGCAGCTCAGGCTACATCTGTGCACTTGGGCTACAGCTGTGATTCGGGTTCAATCCCTGGCCCCAGAACTTCCACATGCCACTGGTTAAGGCCAAAAAATAAAATAAAATAAGATAAAATTAAATGAAATTAAATTAAAATATCAAATCACTATGTTGTAGAATGCCACTTTGTGGTGCAGCAGAAACAAATCCAACTAGTATTGAAGAGGATGTGGGTTTGATCCCTGTCCTTGCTTGGTGGGTTAAGGATCCAGCGTTCCCATGAGCAGATGTGGCTCAGATCTGGCATTGCTGTGGCTGTGGTGTAGGATGGCAGCTACAGCTCTGATTTGACCCCTAGCCTGGGAACCTCCATATGCTGTGGGTGCAGCCCAAAAAAGACCAAAAAAAAAAAATTATACTTTGATTTAAAAAATTTTAAAAATCAGCAAAATACTAAGATCAAATAATGTTTTCACATCATATTGCATTCAACCCTATAAAAATAGTTTTTCATTTCTCAGGGGAAGAAAAGAGTTTATTTATTTATTTATTTATTTATTTAAAAATTTTTGTCTTTTTGCTATTTCTTGGGACGCTCCCACGGCATATGGAGGTTCCCAGGCTAGGGGTCAAACCAGAGCTGTAGCCACCAGCCTACGCCAGAGCCACAGCAACGAGGGATCCGAACCGCACCTGCGACCCACACCACAGCTCATGGCAACACCGGATCCTTAACCCACTGAGCAAGGGCAGGGATCGAACCTGCAACCTCACGGTTCCTAGTCGGATTTGCTAACCACTGAGCCACGACGGGAACTCCCAAAAGAGTTTATTTTACACTTGCCACGAGGCAGGTGCTGTATTAAGCTGGTACCCACCTTTTCTAAGTTAATGCAATGCCTCCGTGAGGTAAGAATGCTCACTGTCCTCTTTTGCTCACAGCATGGTTAGTCACCTAACTTCCTCACACGGCACAGGGTATGACATAGACCCCAGAGTCAAAGCCATGTCCTCCGACCCCACAACCATTTTTACGGCTTCAGGCCTTTTGTCCTACAGAAATGGATAAAAGATTTATGATGTCATCACGCATCTTCAGTTTGCATGTAATAACCCTCTTTTACCATTTCAAAGAGCAGCTTATCTTTATGAGTGACCCGTTGGCCAAAATGTGCATGCTTTGAGCATCTACGTTAGTAATATTTAGTGAACTCATTTCATAAGTTAGATGCTTTGAGCATCTAAGTTAGTAATAGTTAGTGAACTCATTTCACAAAAATCTAAGGGTCTTATATTCTAGGGATGGTATTGTTTCACTTAATTCTTATGAGAATCCCTGCAAAATTATTACGGTTTACCTTTTTCAGATGAGGTGAAGGAATTTTCCCCAGGAGATGCCAGCTACTGAGAGGAGAGCTGTGTTGCCTTCGGAAGGGGCTTATTGGGTGAGCTGGACTGCATTTCCCAGGATTCTCCGCTCTGTGCGTTTCAGTTGTGGGGCGGGGCTACAAAAGACATTTTGCATCCGACTGGCCTGGCAGGGAGAAGTGAAGCCAGAGTCCTAAGGTGTTGTACACTCCGCAGGCATCCAGGTGTTGGAATTCTTGTACAGGGGTTACCTGCTGGCCCAGCCTCTCTGGAGCTGCTCTTTTCTCTTCCCAGGTTCTCCAGGTGTGACTTTGCTCTTGGACAAAGGATGCTACCCTCTCTCGCAGGTCACCCCATCCTCAAAGTTGGAGTCTGGCAGTGAACTGCACGGAGTCCCTTCTGTTTCTGCAGGTTCGTCTCTCTTCATTCTACCCCCCTTACATCCATCTTTGTTCCCGGACTTGGTGCTCTGTGGACCTCAGGCTCCTATGTCAGAAAGGAAGATGATAGCTTTACAGAGAACATTTAACCAGTTTCCACACTGGCAGAAGTCTGTACCCTTTTCGTATTTACAGTGGTGTGGTCCAACCCTGAATTTTTTTTTTTTTTTTTAGGACCGCACCTGCAGCATGTGGAGGTTCCCAGGCTAGGGGTCCAATTGGAGCTGTAGCTGCCAGCCTACACTACAGCCACAGCCATGCCAGATCCGAGCCGTGTCTGCAACCTACACCACAGCTCATGGCAACGCTGGATCCTTAACCCACTGAGTGAGGCCAGGGATTGGACCTGCGTCCTCATGAATGCTATCAGATTTATTTCCACTGCGCCTCAATGGGAACTGTTTCTTAATCTGGGATGTATAATTCAGTTGGTGAAAAATTCATTTAGCCGTATGCTTATGGCTTACCCACTTTCGTTTCTTTCTTCCTTCCTTTCTTTTTTCTCTTTCTTTCTTTCTTTCTTCATTCCTTTCTTTTCCTTCCTTCCTTCTTTTTCCCACAGGAGGCATCAGCTTGATGTGAGATCTCAGTTTCCAGACCATGGATTGAACCCAGGCCAAAGCAGTGAAAGCACCAAGTTCTAACCACTAGGCCACCAGGGAACTCCCCCACTTTTCTAAATATATGTTACACTTTGATAAAGTTTACAGTAGAAGAAAATAAACAAGGAAAAAAGATTCCGTGGTGCCTGGGGTAGTCAGATTAATGGCTCCCCTAAAATGTCCACATTCTAATCCCCAGAACTGGTGAATGTATTAGGTTACATGGTGAAAGGGAGTTTGCAGTTGTGATTAGTTAAGGATATTGAGGTGGGGAGCCTGTCTCGGATTATCCAGGTGGACCAATGCAATCATAAGGGTCCTTACAAAAAGAAAACGAAAGGGAGTTCTCGCTGTGGCACAGTGGAAACGAATCCGACTAGTATCCATGAGGATGTGGGTTCGATCACTGGCCCTGCTCAGTGGGTCTGGGATCCAGTGTTGCTGTGAGCTGTGGTGTAGGTTGCAAATGGGTCTTGGATCTGGCGTTGCTGTGGCTGTGGCCTGCAGCTGCAGCTGCAATTTGACGCCTAGCCTGGAAACTTCCATATGTCACAAGCGCAGCCCTATAAAAAAAGAAAGAAAGAGGAGTTCCCATCGTGGCTCAGTGGTTAATGAATCCGACTAGGAACCATGAGGTTTTGGGTTCCATCCCTGACCTTGCTCAGTGGGTTAAGGATCCGGCGTTGCCATGAGCTGTGGTGTAGGTTGCAGATGCAGCTCGGATCTGCCGTTGCTGTGGCGTAGGCCGGTGGTTACAGCTCCGACTGGACCCCTAGCCTGGGAACCTCCATATGCTGCGGGAGTGGCCCAAGAAAAGGCAAAAAGACAAAAGACAAAAAAAAAAAAGAAAGAAAGAAAGCAAGAGGCAGAGTCCAAGAGGAGGGAAGCAGAAGTTAAAGATAGGCTTTGAAGTCGCAAGCAGGATTTGAAGGCCAAGGAATGCGGGTGACCCCAGAAGCTGGAAAAGGCAAGGAAACACATTCTCCCGGGGCCTCCAGAGAGAGCACAGCCACCCTGGGTTTGGACCCACTGAATCTCATTTTTGACTTCTGACCTACACGACTGGGAAATAATAAACCTGTGTTAAGCTATTAAGTTTGTGATCACTTGTTTCCGCAGCAACAGGTCAACTCCAGTAATATAATTAATCATTTGCCAAGTTACACGAAACTATTTAATTCATCATTCAAAAATTCCAGCCTCTAGAGTTCCCATTGTGGCTCAGTGGGTTAAGAACCTGACTAGTATCCATGAGGATGCAGGTTTGATCCCTGGCCTTGCTCAGTGGGTTAAGGATTCAGTGTTGCCACAAGCTGCAGTGTAGGTCCCAGACACGGCTCGGATCTGGTGTTCCTGTGGTTGTGGTGTAGGCCGGCAGCTGAAGCTCCAATTCTGCCCCTAGACTGGGTCTAGCTGCAGCCCTAAAAAGCAAAAAAGCAGGAGTTCCTGTCGTGGCACAGTGGAAACGAATCTGACTGGGAATCCTGAGGTTGCAGGTTCTATCGCTGGCCCAGCTCAGCAGGTTAAGGATCGGTGTTGCCATGAGCTATGGTGTAGGTCGCAGATGTGGCTTAGATCTCGCGTTGCTGTGGCTGTGGTGTAGGTCGGCAACTGTAGCTCTGATTAGACCCCTGGCCTGGGAACCTCCATTTGCGGCAGGTGAGGCCCTAAAAAGAAAAAAAAGAAATCCAGAAGTGTCCCTCCCACGACCATCCTCACCCCAAGGTAAGCACTGTCCTAATTTCTGATGCCACAGGCTGGTTTTGCCTGGTTTTGAACTTCACATTGATGGAATTGTATAGGACAAACACTCTTGTGTCTGATTTCTTTTGTTCAGTCCTTATGTTTATGAGTCATTTATGTTGAATATTCATTTTCACATCTGTATAGGGTTTTGTTTTGTTTTGTTTTTGGCCGAGCTGCCGGTTTGTGGAATTTCCCCAGCCAGGGATTGAACCCAGGCCACAGCAATAACCAGAGCCACACCTGGGACAACACTGGATCCTTAACCTACTGCACCTCATAGGAACTTCCATTCATGTCTATATGGTTTACCCATACTATAAAATTCAGTTTCTTTTTGTTTGTTTTTTTGTTCTTGTTGTTTGTTTTGCTTTTTAGGGCTGCACCCTCGGCATATGGGGGTTCCCAGGCCAGGGGTCGAATTGGAGCTGTTGTCGCCGGCCTACGCCACAGCCACAGCAACCCCAGATCTGAGCCTCGTCTGCCACCTACCCCACAGCTCACGGCCACGCCAGTTCCTTAACCCACTGAGCGAGGCCAGGGATCGAACCTGCAACCTCATGGTTCCTAGTCGGTTTCACTTCCACTGTGCCACGACAGGAACTCCTAAAATTCAGTTTCTTTGTCCATTCTAACCATTGATGGCCATTTGGATGTTTCTGGTTGGGGCTAAGAGTCATTCTGCCGTGAGCATTGTTTGCACCTGCTTTCTGACAAACAGGGATTTCTGTGTCATCTGCGCAGTGGGACTTCCGGGTCACAGGGCATGCATACACTTAGCTTTCCCAGGTACTGCGGGAACCACAGTCCTGTCCCTCTGCATCTCTCCCACCCCGAGCCTGTCTCTTAGCCCTGTCCCTGACCTCCCTGTGATTCTGCCACCCCCCGCCCTCTCCTCCCCACACCCTATGCGGCCCCAGGAACAGGCAATGGGGTAAAGTTCAGCACTGGAATGAAGCCGAGCGATGCATGTATCTACTTCATGCATGCCTTAGTAGATTTTTTAAAATGATGCCATTTTAACGGTCTATTTATTTTAGACGGTGACATAAGGTCCCCTGGGTAAAAACATTAAATGCACCAGGTGCACTCAGGAAAATATTGGGGTGTTTTGTCCTTGGTGGTGGGACATTAAAACCGCAAGAAGTGTCAGGTGGAAAAGAGGGTCCGGAAGGTTCAAACAAAACAAAACAAAACAGGACAATGGTAAAAAAACAAACAAAAACACAACAACAAAAAAAAGCAGAGCTGCTTCTACCTAATGGAATCTTTGCTGCTTGTGGGTCCTTGTGAGCGAGTAGAAAGCTACGCTTGGCTGGGAGCAAGCAGGCAGGTTGTGTCTCCTGCTTTCTGTAACCGTTAAAGTTTAGATCTGTGTTCTTTGCTGCTGGGGAAACTTTATACCTATAAGGCAATCCATCGCTATGTTAATGATACACCATGCAATTAGAATCCTTGAGAAGTTCTAAGATTGTTGAGAATTCAAAGTACTGCGCTGGAGGAATTCCTGTCGTGGCTCAGTGATAATGGACCCTGCTAGTATCCTTGAGGACTCGGGTTCGATCCCTGGCCCCGCTTAGTGGGTTAAGGATCCCGTGTTGTAGTGAGCTGTGATGTAGGTTGCAGGCTCACTTTGGACCCCAAGTTGCTGTGGCTGTGGCTGTGGCCAGCAGCTGCAGCTCTGATTCGGCTCCTAGCCTGGTAACTTCCATCTGCCACAGGTATGGCCCTAAAAAAACCCCAAAAACAGAAAATGAGTACTGGGCTGGTCATCACATTTTTTTATAAAGAAAAAAGAGAAAGCCGAAGAACTTATAGCCTAGTAATTCCAAAGTTACCAATTAGAAAGCATGAGCCATGTGGGACCAAGATCCGGTTCAAAGTACATGTATATTTTATGGTAGATCATGTCGCCATGAAACTGAGCTTTTGAGTTATTTACTGCAAAGAGCAATCTTGTCATATTCTGCTCTCTACAAAGATTTTGTAATGAAATCTTGCGGAATGTGTAAGCTTCATGAGGTTCTATTTTTGCAAATCATGTCTAATAAGTTTGTTGTTGGAAATTGCATCTTTTAATTGTTGTTATGGAAAACGGATCTACTTACAAAATTGTAATGAACATACCATGTTATGAATATACTTGGTGATCATTTTTTTTTTTTCTTTTTAGGGCCACACCCACGGCATTTGGACGTCGTCGAATCGGAGCTGCAGGTGTTAGTCTACACCACAGCCACAGCCACAGCCACGTCAGATCCGAGCTGTGTCTGCGACCTACACCACAGCTCATGGCAACGCTGGATCCTTGGCCCACTGATTGAGGCCAGGGATTGAACCCGCATCCTCATGGATGCTAGTCGGGAACGCCACTTGGTGAAAATTCTTGTACTGCCTATGGCCGCATTGATTTTGTTTTGTTGTCTCCTGTGCGAGTAGCACAAATGCACTGAGTGATCGGTATGCTGGTCTCTGCTCTCTTAAAGGCCTGGGAACCAAACCAACCCCTGTCTAACCCCACACAAAGCCCAGTTCTTCCGAGGTCAGGCTGGGGCCTGTGGGGAGGAGGTTGATCAAGTCTTTCCCTCTCATGGAGCCGGAAAGATCTGCTGGGCGCAGGAACCACATCCACGAGGCCTCGCCTTGACAAGGATTGGCCTGAGCCCAGGGTGCCCATTCTAGCTGTTGAGAACCCCCTCTCCCCTGCCCGGGCACTTCTGGGCTGCTCTGTCTTAGCCTCCCGAGACTGCTTGGCCTGAACAAATAATTCCTTATGCCATCTAGCCTGGATCCCCGGGGGATGGACTCAGCGTTGATAAAGTACGCCTCATGGCAAGGTCCTCCATGCATGCACTTTTCTTGAGGGGGGAAGTGGCTGGTAAAAGACAAGATTAAAGATTCTGGGGTTTTTTTTTGGCTTTTTTTTTTTTCCAGGGCTACGCATGAGGCATATGGAAGTTCCCAGGCTAAGGGTCGAATCAGAGCTGCAGCTGCCAGCTTACACCATAGTCATGGCAGTGCAGGATCCCAGCCACATCTGTGACCGGTGCCACAGCTCAGGGCAAATCCAGATCCTTAACTCACTGAGCAAGGCCAGGGATTGAACCCACATCTTCATGGACGTTAGTTGGGTTCGTTAATGCTGAGCCACAACAGGAACACAAAATCATGGGGGCTTTTTTTTTTTTTTTTAATTAAGATGATTTTGTATTAAGGAGTTCTCTGGTGGTCAAATGGTCAGGATTCAGCACTTTCACCATTGTAGCCCTGGTTTAATTCCTGGTCTGGGAATTGAGGTCCCACATCAAGCCACTGAATGCCGCAACCAAAAAAGAAGAAAAAAGGGAGCATTCTTGTGGTTCAGCAGGTTAAGGATCCAGCATTGTCAGGGCAGAGGCTTGGGTCGTTGTGGCAGCTCGGGTTCCATCCCTTGCCTTAGAACTTCTGCATAGTGTAGGTGCTGCTAAAAAAGAAAAGAAAAAAAAAAAAAGACTTTGTGTTAAACGGTGGGTTTTTCTACCCTTTTCTAGGCCAGACTTGCCCAGAAGTGAAAAGGAGGGACCAGGAGGCTTTCTCCAGGTTGTAAACAGGGGAGTTATCGCTGCCATTATCACAGAAAACGGGACGTCTTGCTGCAGGGGCAGCTTACCCTTCACCACTGCCTGCGGTTTCAGGCGGGGAGACTTCCCCAGCGAGGTGACTCAGGGACTTCGGAGCGCTTCGTCCCAAGCCTCCCACCTAGCTTTTCTTGTCACCCTTTGTCCTTTCTGCTTTACAGACTGCCTCTTGGGCCCGGGGGTGGTTCCCTTTCCTCCCAGCAGCTCCGGATGAGAGAAGCCAGAGGAGAGCCCAGCAGGCTGCACCTGCTCGAGGGAGAGGCTGGGGACCCAGGCGTGTGCCTCCTTCTGCTGCAGCTCAGGCTGGAAGCTGCTGGCAGTTAGTCGGGGAGAGGCCTGCTGGGCTCCAAGGGCACAGGGCCCTGTGTGGCTGGGTGGGAGGCGGAGGCCACACCGCGCCCGTGGGAAGGACAGGACAGAACATCTTGTCCCGAGCTCTCCGGTCTTCTCCCTAGAGCAGCCCCCATCCCTGCTCTGAAAGTGCTTCTCCATTCAACTTCGTCTCCCAGGAGTTCCCGTCGTGGTGCAGCGGAAACGAATCCAGCTGGGAACCATGAGGTTACAGGTTCGATCCCTGGCCTCGCCAGTGGGTTAAGGATCCGGCCTTGCTGTGA